>NC_133616.1:47003524-47377857 GCF_964106895.1 Numenius arquata
ATCCCCCTCGATTGTTTTTTGCCACATCGTCCCTCCAAAATCTTGCCATTCTGAAACAGAAAACAGCATATGTGTGTCAGAAAAATGACCCCATCGCTGTCCTAATTTAATTAACTTTATCAACAGTTTCGCCGGTACTTCATTATCTCTCTTAGAGAGGATTCCAGCGAGTAGCATGGAACTTATCAACAGTTTCGCCGGTATTTCACTCCCTCTCTTAAAGAGGATTCCAGTGAGTAGCGTGGCCGCGGCTTCTACTTGCAGCACTGCGCCTGGGAGGTGAGAGGCCACCTCGCACCATTGTCTGCTCCCGCCTTTGCGCCCGAGCAGCACTTCTCCCAGCCGTGGTTTCCCACTCCCCTCCTCTAGCTGCTTACCGCAGACTCGGAGAGCTCAGTCCTGCTGAGCTATGGATCTCTGTGCATCCTCTGCTACCAGATGTCGGAGTGGGAGACGGACCCAGAGTAACGATGAGTCTCAATATGAGTATGGTCGTTCTCCCTTTATTCAAGTTCACACAGAGTATATAAAGACAGACAAGCAGAGCACGCGCTAGCAACAATTATACGATTGGCTTACAGTCTCTGTTCACGCGCCTAGAGCGCTCACACAATTAGTGCAGACCTCTTCTCCACGCGCAGCAGATGTTTCTCTATCTCCCAGAGGCAGTACCGCTTATCACTTACTTATCATGTAGCTACTTCTTCATACTTCTGTTTCTCAAGGACAGTTCACAGCCTCCTCCGGGCTCTCATCCCTATCAAAGACTGGGTTGCTCATTGTAATCAAGTCATGCCCTTTTTCACTCAGCCATTGCTCCACAAGGATGTTTTGTAAATTATCCATCATAGAATAATGACAAAATAGGCATGGAACAAATTCTTGTTATCCATGGTGATAAGGGAGATAACACTCAAGGGTTAATGGTAGGGCTATTGCTTGGCTTAAGCTGTGTATCTATCGCCTTATGCCATTGATAAGGTATTTAGGCAAAAGAAAGGATGTGTTGAAACCATAAAGTGGTCACATCGGCCTTGCGGGGAGATAAGGGAACAATTGGTATCCAAAGAAAGAACCCAGTTGTCCTGACAGAGCGATCCTCTGGTTTCCCAACCCCGTGGCCTGGAGCAACACATTAACATTAAAAGCGAGAGGTACACAGCGAGGAAGACATGGCCTTCATTCCCGAGACCCCAGCCCACGACCACCAGGAGACACTGCGCATGTGCAACTGGGAGGAGTTAAAGGCAGAGACTATGAAAATGATTTCTCGTAATTCATTGTAATAAAGACCGCCTTTTCGGGGAAAAGTCATGGATATGTATAGGCGTCTGTTGAATATTTAAAGTGTGATTGTATAAATCTTAAGCTAACTGCCGCGGTGGGTGCGCACGATTGTGGTGGGGCGACCCCCCCGTGCTGCCCGGTGCCAAATAAACATACCTACTCCACAGGTTGTGGAGTCTGCTTTCTGCACGTCAGTTTGGCGAGCCAGGCAGGAGGCACTCTGCTCAGCTGCAGGATCGACTGCGGAGCGGACGCCCCTAGGCGCGCCCGGAGCACTTTCCTCAGAGGAGCCTCCACTCCCAGCTGCTCACCACGGGAGTAGACAACAACCTCCTGAAGCCGCGGATAAACGGTATGTTTTACAGAGGGGCCAGTAAGTTGTAGGGGACGCCCACACTTGGCCGGGGTCGCCGGTAAACCGTGCAGAGACGTCTGGCGTATGGCATAGTCCCTGTATGGGAGGAGGGTACCCTGTATGGAACTAGGGAATTTGCTGACCGATAGAGCGGCCGCTAGCGATCTTGGGGGTAGATCGAGCAAATCCGAGGTCACCGCTGCATCCCAGTATCGGGAGCCAGGAAGGACCTGCTAATGACTGTATAAGAAGCCGGAGAAGGGTAAGCGGGCTTCTCAAAGTTGTGATACAAGTACTTGAATAATATCTGCAGCTGCTGGAGGGATACCAACTGGAGTAATGATTGCATGTTTTATTTGTAAATGCCCGGGTATTTTATGTTAAGAGCATTTGTGTGTGGATGCGTGTGTTTGAGACACAGCGCCGCTGTGAAGCAAGTGGGAGTCCCGATTTGCGGCTCCGTGACTCCGCGAGGAACACGGCCAGAGACGGACAAAGCGCCTGAAACGTCTGTAAAAATTTGTAAATGTCTTGATATATGTAAGTTGGGCTGCTGTGGTGTTTTGTCAATCTTCTAAGTGTCGGGGGTCTGGCTGATCATCAAAGTGGCCGGACAGGGAGAGTCACTCCTTCGGTGGTTTGGGCTCGAACCTTGGGAATATTTAAATGAAGGAGGGGACTGGATAAGGAGGGGAGAGGGACAAATTTATTTAGGAGGAGTGTATTTAACACCTGCTGGACAGACAGTGGCCCTAGACTGGGAACAACCTGTCCCAGATACCTTTCTAAACCCCCAAATTGACGGACACGTGGGGGTGATTCCTTGTTTTGTGTGTGGGCTTACTAACAAATTACGTGAAAATTGGCATTCGGCTTGGGTCCTGTTGAAATGTAAATCTTGTGAGAAAATTTGGGATTGTTTATCTAGGAGGCGGAGAGCTGAGTGTCCCAAATGCTCTCCCCTAACCCCACGGTTTTATGATTGGGAAAGGGCCCATCAAGAGTCCAAAATAGTAAAGTTTATATGTGGGAAGAAAACTTTAATCCCAGAAGACTGGGACGTTTGGGAAGAAGATTGAGAGAAGACTGTAAGAACCTGTGAGGAAAGGTTCACGTGGAAATTAAAACGAAGCACAATAGCTAACAAGAAACAATCTGGAGAGATGGGTAACACTCAGAATAAGGGTATTTTAAAGACAAGCCCCCTCGGTTGTATATTGGCACGCTGGAAGGACATTGTTGGAACCGAGGGTACAGAGAATAAGAAGACTCTCATAAAATACTGCAATCAATGGTGGCCGATTTATAAGCTGGAAGATGGAGCTAAGTGGGCACTTTATGGGTCAATCGATTATAACACCATCCTGCAATTAATGTTGTTTTTAAGGAGGGAAGGAAAATGGGATGAAGTGTCATATGCAGATATGTTTTTCACCCTCCGAAATCACCCGGAGTGGAAAAGGGACTGTGGAATGGTGCCACCACAGGACCCTATGGTACTCGCCCTCGAGAAGGAAAATAACAAAGAACTTAAAGGTAAACTGAGGCAGTGTTGCTCGGCATGTAGTATTGGACAAAGGTGCACTAGAGCAAATAAAATCCACCGGGCCTCAGAACAAGATCTAACTGATTTGCTTAAGCCTCCCCCTCGATCACAGGAACAGGATGTGGACTCGGATGGAACCTCCACTCCCCCGGACAGCCCTGTATCCTCCCGTACGAGAAAAAAGTCTACCCTAACAGTCTTACAGGCACCCCTCCGAGAGGCGGTAGGGCCAGATGGCGGGACGATGCAAATCAAGGTACCCTTTTCCACCACCGATTTAGAGGCATGGAAAGGGGTTGCCAAGGATTACAGGAATGATCCGGTAAGTGTAACCAAACATTTGCAATTTATCGTAAAACAACACAACCCCGACTGGAATGATATACAGTTATTATTAGAATATATGACTGAGACGGAAAAACAATTAATTCTAAAAACTGCAGGGGATTTGGCTGAGGATCATTATAAAACTACAGGAGGAGATGTTAAAGAATACCTCCCCCTTCAAGATCCAAAATGGGATGCAAACAGGTCTGCGGATATGGAAAAATTGCAGGCATACCAGGGGTGGATCTCAAAAGGGATGGAGAGGGCCATCCCCAAAACCATAAATTGGTCAGCATTATATGCAACTAGGCAAGGTCCTTCCGAGTCACCATCCGAATTCGTGGATCGACTAAGGGACGTAATGCGCCGTAACACACCGCTGGATCCTGGGTCAGAGGTAGGAATACAACAACTAGTTTCCTTATTTTTAGGTCAGTCTACAGGAGATATTAGGCGCAAGCTCCAAAAGCTACGTTCTATAGAAGGAAGGAACCTAGAAGTATTGCTGGATGAAGCATCTGGGAAATCCACCCTAGTGGATCCACTGGTTATAATGAAGCTAGGGAAGGAGCAAAAGAAGGTGGAGTTTCTGGTTGATACAGGGACAACGTATTCGGTTTTAAACCAAGCTCTGATGCCCCTGGGAAATGACTATATCATGGTAAAAGGGGCAACTGGCCAAAGTGAAAAGGCATATTTTGGTGAACCTCTGAGATATAAATTGGGAAAACAATGGGGCGTTCACAGATTCCTGTACATGACCAACTCCCCAAAAGCACTTTTGGGAGAGATTTGTTGGAACAATTGGGTGCAATAATTAAATTTAAAAAGGGAGAGATTACTCTGGAGGTAAATGACCAGCAGTATATCCAAATAATGAGTTTATCCCTAGCTAGTGTTCCCACAGAAGGAAAAATCAGTGATGAAATCATGAACGAGGTATACCCTGGGGTATGGACCACCAGTGTGCCCAGGAAAGCAAAAATGCTCCACCTGTTGAGGTCAGACTCAAGGAAGGACGACAGCCGGTAAGAATCAAACAGTATCCCCTGAAGAAGGAGGACAGGGAGGGAATTCGGCCAGTAATAGAAAAATTTTCACCTGTCCGTAAACCCGACGGGTCATACCGCGTGGTCCAGAACCTCCGGGCTATACATAAGATAACTGAGGACCTCTATCCGGCAGTGGCAAATCCATACACCTTGCTGACTGTATTGACACCGGAACTTACCTGGTTTACTGTTTTAGACCTGAAGGATGCCTTCTTTTGCCTCCCTCTCCATAAAGCCAGCCAGAAAATATTTGCATTTGAATGGGAAAATCCCAGAAGCGGTCATAAAACTCAGACGGTGTTACCACAAGGGTTCAAAAACAGCCCTACTATATTTGGTAACCAACTCGCCAAAGATCTTGAGTCCTGGGAAGCCCCGCCTGAGGAGGGGAAACTGTTACAATATGTGGACGATATCCTGATTGCCACCAAGACAAAGGACGCTTGTATGGCCTGGACGGTGAGTCTGCTAAACTTTTTGGGGCTCCAGGGATACCAGGTATCCAAGAAGAAGGCCCAAGTAATGCAGCATAAGGTGATTTATCTGGGATATGAAATCAGTGCTGGACAAAGGACTTTGGGACAGGCCCGAAAAGAGACAATATGCCAACCTCCGAGACCGCAAACAGTGAAAGAGTTACAAACTTTCCTGGGAATGACTGGGTGGTGCCGATTATGGATCTATAATTATGGACTGCTTGGTAAACCCTTGTACGCACTAACAACCACTGAACAGAAACACCTTGATTGGAACAAAGAGACCATACAGGCCTTTGACTTGCTAAAAAAGGCCCTGATGTCAGCCCCAGCCTTAGGACTCCCAGATGTGAGTAAATCGTTTTTTTCTTTTTTCCCACGAAAAGCAGGGGATTGCCCTGGGAATACTAGCACAAGATCTGGGCCCGTATCGAATCTGGGCCCTTTAGTGAAAGTCCGAACTATTTCCGTTGTCTTTATGAGCATTGGTCTATAATTACATTATGTTGCAGAGTAGTATTTATACCTTATAAAGACTTTTAAACCTCTAACCTGACCGGAGAAAGAGTTCCTAGGAAGTTTCATCATTATTAGTGAAACAATTGTTTAGTCCATGTTACAGCTACTCATCTTAAACTATTAAAAATCACTTATTCTGCTTTTCTATTTTCTGGGTTTTTTTTATTTTCACAGAATCACAGAATCGCCTTGGTTGGAAGGGACCTTTAATATCATCTAGTCCAACCTTAAAACAAAACAAAACAAAAACAAACAAAAACAAACAAACAAACAAAAAAAATAACCCCACCAACACTAAACCATATTCCCTAGCACCATGTCAACTCGTCTTTCGAATATCTCCAGGGATGGTGCCTCAACCACTTCCATGGGCAGCCCATTCCAATGCTTGATAACCCTTTCAGTGAAGAA
Source organism: Numenius arquata (assembly GCF_964106895.1). Lineage (NCBI taxonomy): Eukaryota > Metazoa > Chordata > Aves > Charadriiformes > Scolopacidae > Numenius > Numenius arquata. The sequence continues at coordinate 47,009,498 of NC_133616.1, forward strand.
CTTTTTCCTAATATGCAACCTGAACCTCCCCCGGCACAACTTGAGGGCATTTCCTCTTGTCCTATCGCCTGTGACTTGGGAGAGTAGACCTACCCCTGCCTCTCTACAATCTCCTTTCAGGTATTTGTAGAGAGTGATAAGGTCACCCCTCAGCCACCTCTTCTCTAGACTGAACAACCCCAGCTCCCTCAGCCATAAGACTTATTCTCCAGACCCCTCACCAGCTTCATTGCCCTTCTCTGGACCTGCTCCAGCACCTCAGTGTCTTTTTTTGCGGTAAGGGGCCCAAAACTGGACACAGTACTCGATGTGGGGCCGCCTCAGTGCCGAGTACAGGGGGACGATCACCTCTCGGGTCCTACTCACTACGCTGTTCCTGATACAGGCTAGGATGTTGTTTGCGTTCTTGGCCACCTGGGCACACTGCTGGCTTATGTTCAGCCGGCTGTTGACCAACACCCCCAGGTCCTTTTCTGCCAGGCAGCTTTCCAGCCACCCTTCCCCAAGCCTGTAGCGCTGCATGGGGTTATTGTGACCCAAGTGCAGGACCCGGCACTTGGCCTTACTGAAACTCATCCTGATGTTGGCTTTCAGGAGGTGGGAGGAAGAGTATGGGACTGGGAGTGATTTATGGTTTAAAACAGGATTCTGAAACTTTCAGCAACTTAATAGTTGATATCAAGAAACATTGGTCATTTACAATGTAATCTTTCAGAATTTTTCATAACTTCACAGATTTTTTTTCCTGAACTGACCTCAGTATTTTAAAATATTATCACATAGTAGTGCAATGTTATAGATCTACCTAGTTTTTGCTCAAATTACTTATCAAAAAAAAAGAGGAAATAATAAAAATAAGAGGAAATAATGAAAAAAAAAAAGAATGTTGCTGTTATTAGCCATTCTGAGAAATCCCAATTTTTTTAGTGCATTGCAAATTAAAGAGAAAAGGAGTTTCAATACATTTAGCTAAGGTCTTCTTTCTTTAATGTGCTTCAAATTGAGAGGAATGTAATTTATGGAAATGGTTGCCGTTTATTTATAAATGCACTAGAACACTTTCACTTTTGGCATACTTAATGTAAATTCATCATTTTTATTTTCTCAGACATCAAAGGGTCAGTGATATCATTGCTGCACTGACTGCTTTTATATTTTTTAAAGGACTTGACATTTTTAAATGCTAAATCACCTCGTGTTTTATTTATATAAACATTTTATACAATACAACAATCTTCTTAGTCCATGAAGGATAAAAATTAAACAATTTTATGTGCAAGCCCCCATACAGATAAATTACCAAAAAAATATATTTGTGTAAAATAAGTTGGAAAAAAAAATTATTTATTTAAAGATTTACAGGTATGGCATTGTGGCATATCGGTTTCTCTCTTATCATAAAAGTCAACAGTGTTTTACATTACTTCTTTTGAATTCATGTTCTGTGACTTTGTTAATCACTGAACCAAACAAACATAAGATTACTTCAGTTCCTATCTATATATACACACAATCATGCTCACATCCTGGCATAAGTCCTCACATTACAACAGCTTAAAGATCACTGTGGGAGGGTCACTTTACTTCACTGTGAATGGTACTTGCATATTCTGAAGAAGTAGTGTCTGTCTCTATAGCTTAATTCATTAAAAGTACCAGCAATATGCATGCAAATTGACCATAAACATTAAAGAGTTGTCCCATTGGCCATTGCTTTCATCCTAGACTACCTGGTCAGCCAGTTGGCTGAGAACTGCTGTATTTCTCTCAGCAGGAAAGGGATGGATTTGAGGAGATATCTTTCCTGGCCTCACTGTTTTTAAAAGAATGTTAAAAGACAGACAAATCACAAGAAATAAAACCAGAAATTAGTACCTCATTCTGAACTTTGCGGCTGTCAATGCTAAATTAGGCATTAATGTCATTAAGATGAAAGATAAGGTTGTTACTTCATGAGCTTGAAATCATAAGTCTTGAGAGAGATCAGCGATGGTTGCCTTGTAACTCACAAGCTTGCTCAGTCCCAGTAAAATCACTGCCATGTGTCCTGCGGTCACCCAGCTGCACTACTGCAAATGACAGAGCACAGAGTAGAGAAAGCATGAGGCTTTTTAAGTCATGTACACTGAAAGCATTTATTTGCTAATGTCAATTAGCATTCACATAATCTATCTGATTTTCCCACCTGATGTGTCAGTGTCAGCTGTTGTCATGGCCACATATCAGAGAGATACAGGAGACCTCTTAGGTTTCTTCTATTGGTTAGACTAAACGCTTTCAAATGGAGCTGTAAAAGCCTGAATTAAAATTCCTACCAACCAGCACTCCTTATTCATATTTACACTTGGAATTCTATTCTGGTTTTGGTTCAACTGACTGGCTTGTAAAGGGAATGACTTCAACACTATTCCTCGATAATAATCGTTAAGAAAAAGGAACACAAATATATTTTCCAGACTTGCTTCTTTTTCTATGTAATATAATTTCCTGGATGAAATTTACCTTACAGAAACATTTTGCAATAAGCTAGAAAGACATAATAAGATGGAAATAGACAGAAGCATATTGGAAAATATATGACTAAAGTAGATTTTTCAGAATATTTTTTGCCTTTGGAGACCACTTTATGAATGTCAAGGGGTATGAACGAGGGAATTAGAGACACAGTTTGGACAAGAGTGTACCTTACTATGTGTCATATTTTAAGTTAAATCCTGATCCAGAAAACAGTTCTTTATCATGTTTGCTAAAATTTAATAGCATATGTTGTCATCTGGTTTGGAGATTGCTGCTCTAAACCCACAGTTTTCTGGAGTAAATTAATACATTTCCAACATTAAGATTCTGCAAGACTTACACAGTTTCCTACTAATTCTGAAAAATTCTCACTGAACGTTCACCAGCATCTGAATAACTCAATACCCTGAGTACTGTAGGTTACATGGTATGTTGAAAGCTCAGCTTTAAATCCTCTTCAGCTGTAGCTGTTAACTCTTAGCACTTTCACCATAGTGTGTCGTGGTGTCTTTACATTAACCATTCAGTAAACAAGGAAAAAACACAAACAGATGTTAAAATGTAGATCTGGTGACTTGCCTACCTCTGACATGAACTCTGTGGCACAGGCATGCTCTGGAGAATATGGTGTTCTTTGTTCTCTATGTTGTTGTTTGGAAATCTTCCCATTCTTGCACCAGATGAAGGGTCTTAAGCACAATAATTCTTCATTGTATAATTTTGGTTTAACAACATGCAGTGTATATCTCTACCTTACAGTTAAGTAGAGCAGTCTGATCATGCACTGGAAAACTGATGTCTAGATACACGAAGCAACCCCTTATTCTGATAATCCTCTATTTTGAGCATATAATTTTGACACCAAATGTGATATTGTCAGTGTTAAGATTCTTAAATGAACAGGCCAGATCTCTAATGCATGAGCTAATGGAGAAGGAAGTAGCAATTATATGGTATCAGCTGCTGGTGATGCTGCTTTTTCTGTCTCTATCCTCACACCTCATATCCTGTTTCTTTGTCTTACACTCCTCTACTATGCCTACCAGGGCCTTCTGTGCCACCTGCAATCAGCCTTTTCCACTCATGGCAAAATCTGATCCCTTTCCTTCCACTCTTTGCTGCAGCATCACCATTAATAAGAACACAGAGGGTCCAGTCTTCCCTGCATGTTGGACATTAGGAAATTCATCTTCATGGAAAAAGAAGAACCTTTTCCTGCAGAGACCAGTAGTCAGATTATTTCACCTGCCAGAAGCTAATAGCTGGCTTAAAGCATGATCCTGAAACTTATTGCTTTGCTACATTTGGCTTGATTTTACGTGGCTAGAAATGGCAGAGCTTTAATTTATGGGTAATGTCTCTATTAGTTAGTCTTTTAACCAAAGTCTGGAGAGAACAAAACTTCTAAGACAAAAACTTTGAGATTTTTTTGGTATGAAAGAAGTGATTTGCTTTTACTAGTCTGTTCTCAGAAATAGCTGATACGCTTTAGGCAAAAATGCACCAAAATCCTATATAAGGCAGGAAGTTAGTATAGAATATTGCATCATGAAGATTATATTTTTACTTTTTTTTTTTCTTTTGACATTTGTCAAGCTATTACCTTACTACTTAATAATCACAGAAAATTTCTGAAATCATCTGAAATAATCAGAATTGTTTTTTTCTGGTAACCAGTGACAAAAAAATAATTGATGAGTAGATGGATATATTAGATATTGTGATTGAAAATGCAAGACTGTCTTGTAATGATTTGTTTATAATATGTTAGAATTTAGTTGCAAGATTAGAAGTTAGGTTCTACTGTTCCAGACACATTCAAGAGCAGTCCAGACACAATGTTATAGAAAACTGTGGGAGCAGAAGCAAGGGTATAAAGATGTGATTTGTCAAATGTTTGCCTGATAGACATTAAACAGCAACTAAAATGTGAAAATAGACCTAGAGATTAAGTCCTCTGAACAAACCAGTAGCCATGATATCAATACCATGCTCCTTCCTAAGTCTATTGCTGTTAAACTGAAAAGAAGAAAAAAAAACAACAAAAGACAACCAACAACTAGTCTTAATTAAATTTTATGTCGGATCAAATAATCTTTCTTTGGCTTTTCACAAGTGACAGTATTCCTCTGCATGTCTTTTAAATACCTCCAGGGATGGTGAAACAACCATTTCTCTGGACAGACGGTTCAAATGTTTGATAACCCTTTTGATGACAAAATGTTTCCTAATATCCAATCTAAACCTCCTCTGGAGCAATTTGAGGCAATTTGGAAGATGAATATGGAAGATAAAATTGAAGATTGGCTAGAGAGCTGCCTGGCAGAAAAAGAACCTGGGCGTGTTGCTCGACTGTTGGCTGAATATGAGCCAGCAGTGTGCCCAGGTGGCTAAGAAGGCAAACAGAAACCTGGCTTGTGTCAGGAATAGTGTGGTGAGTAGGACTAGGGAAATGATCATCCCACTGTAACTCAGCAGTGGGGAGGGGAGGGCCCACCTAGAATACTGTGTTTTATTTGGGGCCTCTCACTACAAGAAAGACATTGAGGTGCTTGAGAGAGTCTAAATGAACCAACAATTAAGCTGGTGAAGGGTCTGGACAACAAGTCTTATGAGGAGCAGCTGAGGGAACTGGAGTTGTTTAGCCTGGAAAAAAAGGAGGCTAAGAGGAGACCTTATTGCTCTCTACAACTACCTGAAAGGAGGTTGTAGAGAGGTGAGAGTCGGTCTTTTCTCCCAAGCAGCAGGTGATAGGACAAGAGGAAATGGCCTCAGGTTTCTCCAGAGGAGGTTTAGATTGGATATCAGGAAAATTTTTTACACTAAAATAGTTATCAAGCATTGGAACCAGCTGCCCAGGGAAGTGGTGGAATCATCATCTCTAGAGGTATTTAAAAGATAGGTAGACGTAGTGCTTAGTGATGTGTTTTAGTCATGGTTTTTGTCAGTGATAGGCTGATGATTGAACTCGATGATCTGAAATGTCCCTTCCAACCTAGACAATTCTATGATTCGAAAACTAATACCAAAATTGGCACCTTTCCCCCAGTATTTTGCTTGCAGATCAAATCTTTGACCAACCACCAAATGTTAGTTGAAGATTTGGGGGGGGGGAGGGGGGTAACATCCACAATTAAAAGAAGGTATCTTTTTTAAAGAAAAGATGTATAGCACATTCTTATTTTGGCTGTTTAAAATAACGGTTAAAGATAGTCTTAGTTTAATATAAAAAAGAGGAAAAAAAGAAAAGAAAAAGGACAAATATTTTATAACACTCAATCATTTCAGTTTTCCAGATTGTGAAAGTGGTATTTGCTGGTTTCACACACATAATTTCTCCCACTGACTTCTTTCAAGTTAGTCATATGGATAGCATCACTGATATGAGTAAATACCTGAGAGTTCAGCCTTGTTGATGAAAATAGTGCTCAGTACCAGTTACAACTCTTCCATTTTCAGTAAGTTAAATTAGATAAGTTCATGAAGCATTATTCGTTAAGAATCTTCAACAGAGTCAGCGGGAACACTCAGCATTTACCAAGTAAAAAATTATATTTGTATGTGCCACTTTGTTGTCTAGGGGGATAAATCTGCCCATACAGCCTATTTCAACCTCAGTTCATTGGAGGGAAAAAATCCTGAACCAACAACCTGTTCCCAATGGTTCCCTTCTACCCAAATTATCACAAAGCACACGTCTTTGCTGCTATCTGGGAAGATTCTGTTTTCAAGTGAGCCTGTAGCATGAAGTGAATGATCCTTGAACTATGTGAAAGTCTAACTTGATCTTTATGTTTTAGGAAATTAACTTGAAACTGCATGTATTTTAACTTGTAAAAAACATTGGGTGACTTAGTAATGCTGATGAACGGTATTCCTGGATAATTACTCTCTAGGTTGTTTACTTAAATTGATAAGTGATTTCAGTTCAATTACAACTTAGGTATTTCTGATAACAACTTGAAAAGTTACCTTTTCCTGAAAATCAGGTACTTGGAAAAATAGTACCTTCTCATCTCTGTTAAGTATCAACTAAACCCACTTATGTTTATAAAGAAGTAAAGATTCTTCATCTCTACACCAGCTTGTAATTAGTCCATGAACATACCCTGAAAAGGATGACCTCAAATAAGGACCAGCTACTCATATGTTTTGCATATCTTTTATGATAGAGGGAAACATAGGCTGGCTGCAGAAAGGAAAATTAGTTTAAATAGGTAATGGATTGGAGATTTTTCATGTTTTGCTTATTCTTGCCATCTGGAGATCTCAGGGTATCTTGTTCATCTCACTCTGTGTATGCACATTTTACCATGCTCGCTATTTAAAGTTTAACCCAATGCTTCTGAAAAATTGCAAATTTATAGAAAAATTCCATATTTTTATTTTAGAAAAAAATTACTAATATCTAAATTCCTTTAAGTTTACATTTTTATCAGAGGAGGGTAATACCAATCTGCATATGAAAATAACTTACTTTACATCTTTCTTAATTGGGAAAAAGCAAAATATCACACTATATTGCCCAGATTTACCAAACTCTCAAACTCTCAAGTATTAATACCTGTCTGAAAAAAAAAAAAAAAGCTAATCAGGAGACAATTTTTTAGTGTATTCTCAATGTGGGACAATAGAAAGTATTGGAGTATTTGCTGTTGATTTCAGTGGAATTAAAACAGGGTCACTAATAAGCAGGCTTATTGCCTTAGTGAAAATGGTGTCAGCTTGACGTAAGGTGCATAATGCTTTTGTCTATAGCTGCAACTCTCACTTTTATTTCTATATGTGTCGCGACGGAGGGAAGACAGGGCCACTCAATATGAGTGATCAGCAAGCTTCGTTTATTGATTCACACAGTGGCCTTTTATGTTCTAACATAATTAGCTCATACATATTACAAAAGTTAAGCTCATGATTGGTTAGTTCTTAGAAAGATCAACTCCGCCCTTGGTTCCTTCTTTACAGTTACTTTCATCCTCTTTTCCCATGCCTGAGCAGCTGCAACCTCCCTGTTATCATACAACAATTATAGTCAAGGACAAGGTGTCTTTACCAGCCCAGTAGTTACGGGGGCTGAATCCGATGTTTCTCAAGCTTTTGCTCGGCCAGCTGGATCATGTCTACGTGACCCTTCTCAGCTAGCCATTCTCCCACAATTCCCCCGTTTTTATTTTGAATGACATAAGCTTGGTTAAACATCCGTAACACAAGGGTTTTCATACAAGACAACACACAACTCACACAAAGCAATGCTATTAGTACAATGATTAAGACTAGCAATCCTGTCTGTAAAAGGTTTCTCAGCCATCCGGACAGACCCAATCAGTCTCCAAGAGCACCCCTATAAGGCACGTAGTAAATGGGGAGTGGGGTGTTGCTAGGCTTGCACAAAAGCTGGTTGTGTTGAGTGACTGAGCTAAAGTTATCCACACATTTTCTCGTGGGTCAAACATCTCGCTATATGGGATGGCTCTTATGCTTACAACTAAGGCAACTACTATAAAGCTTTCTATACCTAAATTAACCATTTTCTCTGTTTCAACTTCTAAGCAAATAGCATGCACATAATACCTAGGGGTTACAGACCCCACAGACTGTACAATTAATTTCTGTCTTTGCGACCTCGTGGTTCACACTCAGGCGCAGCAGTCTCAGTCCGTTGGTTTATGGTGATTAGTCGGGTCACCTTCAGCGGCGACTTCAGGGTGGTCGATGGCGGGCCTTACCCAAGGGCTGGGAACCCAGATGGTACCTTGTCCCCTATGGTCCATCGTAGAAGGGGTGATTTGCGAGCAAGGGTCAATCCTCCTACTCTCGCGACCGTGGCATTGCTCGCGTAGGTCGGCCATTGAGCCGGCCACTTATGCGTGCTGATTATGGAAATGTCAGCGCCAGTGTCTAGAAGAGCAACAAGTGATATAGTTAGGTTGGCGTATTGCACAGCAACCGGGCGTTGTGGCCTTTGGCGCAAGCCGACAGTTAGTAAGGCCATTTGTCCTGTAGATCCAAAGGCTCCTTGCCCTCGTGGCTGCTCTTGCAGCGGTGGAAGGGCTCCCGCAAGATGTGGTAAGGGAATTAATTGCGCCACCTTGGTGCCTTTAGCGATGAAGAGCGGTGGAAATAACGTGTGGGCCATGATCTGGATCTCACCGTGGTAATCTTTATCAATCAGTCCCACCAACACATTAAGTCCCAGCATGGTGGCTGATGAACGGCCTATAAGTAGTGCTCCGACAGCTTGTCCATTGATACAGATTGGTCCCTGTGTGCCGGTAGCAATGCTGACAGGCTTTGAGTCCAACAGGGTACAATCTACTGCTGTTGCCAGGTCCAAGCCGAGGCTTCCGCTTGTGGCTGGTCTGAGCTGAAGGGATTGAGTGCTGCCGGATATGCAGCCGCTTTTTGTGTCGGCGCGGGGCGGCTCTTCCCGCTGAATCGTCCGTTTCCCGGTTTGGAAGCGCGACATGCAGTCTCATTGTGGTTGTCCGACCGGCAGTTTCTGCACCATACTGAGCCGGCGTCGCAGTTCCGTCTGATGTGTCCAGCAGCGCCGCAACGGTAGCATCGTGGGCGAGGTGATCCAGTAGCATTTAATCGTTGAACGGAGGCTTGCAAAGGAGCAAGGGCTGCAAGAACTTGACTCTGCGTAGCCTGCGCGTGTTCCTTTAAACTATTCCCTAGTTCCTTTACTGCCTCAACTAACATTGCCTGTGGCCCTACCGGTACCTGAGCCATCCTTTCTAGTCCTTCCTCGATAGTCCATGTCCCTGGCAATGTAGCTAAGATGTTGCGTGTGGCCGGATTACTATTTTGTATAGCACACTGCTTTAGTATAGTGCCTCTGAGATAATCGGGCACCCCGGCCGCCTGTATGGCGTTTGCTACTCGATCAATAAACAGGCCAAATGGTTCCTCTCTTCCTTGCTTAATACCCATATATGAAGGGATTCCTTTTTTTTTTTTTTTTTTTTCTTTTTTTTTTTTCTTTTTTTTTTTTTTTTTTTTTTTTTTTCCAGCTCGGTGTTGCAACGGGGCGTTAGCGACTGCCCGCCACGGCTTTATCAACTTTTTGGCTGATTTATTATTGCATATAACTTCGTCAAACAATTTATCCTCATATTTACGCCATTCCTCATGTTCAAAAACCGTATCTGGATTATCAAAGCAACCTCTCGCTACTCCATACGCTGATAACCCAGGCAACTCCCTTTTACAATCTATACCCTGAACGCTCCGCTTTTCTAAAAAGCATTTGAGCAAATCATACGCCGCTTGTCTGTTCATACCTTCGTTATCTATACCCTAAATGCTCCGCTTTTCTAAAAAGCATTTGAGCAAATCATACGCCGCTTGTCTATTCATACCTTCGTCAGCGCGCTGTTGCAGCCTTCCAGACTTCGGTGGCGCGTAGCCGGCAGGACACTCTCTATAGGTGCTCCAGGGCGCAGGGACCTTTTCCTTTAATCCCTTTCGCTCTCGGGCGCGGGGACCTTTTCCTTTAATCCCTTTCGCCTCCTGCGCTGCTTACAGGACCAGCACTGAGACTCCGTTGACCGTGGCTCGCAGGTTCAGCCCTCTGTAGGGTCCCTGTTCGGGCGCCATTTGTCGCGACGGAGGGAAGACAGGGCCACTCAATATGAGTGATCAGCAAGCTTCGTTTATTGATTCACACAGTGGCCTTTTATGTTCTAACATAATTAGCTCATACATATTACAAAAGTTAAGCTCATGATTGGTTAGTTCTTAGAAAGATCAACTCCGCCCTTGGTTCCTTCTTTACAGTTACTTTCATCCTCTTTTCCCATGCCTGAGCAGCTGCAACCTCCCTGTTATCATACAACAATTATAGTCAAGGACAAGGTGTCTTTACCAGCCCAGTAGTTACGGGGGCTGAATCCGATGTTTCTCAAGCTTTTGCTCGGCCAGCTGGATCATGTCTACGTGACCATTCTCAGCTAGCCATTCTCCCACATATATGTTACTGTTTAGCCTTTCAAAATTGCAAAAATTGGGCTCACGATAGCAAAATGAAATTCTATGTTGACTAAGAAAATTGTAAAGGTCCTATATATCACTGCAGAAAAATTGTTTTAATTGTGATGGATAGTAATTTTTGTTATTTTCTTTAGCATGATGGGTTTTGTTAGGTTACATGATAAAAGCTCATCTGTACATCCACTAAGGAGCATAGAGGCAATGGCAGGAGGAGTCGTCCAAAAAATACCCTGGCCCAGCTACCCCTCAGCCCATTACAGGTGCCATCAGACCATCAAAAACCTACCTGCATGCAAGCCTAGAAGAGCAGGGGAAAACAGTTGCAGGTGGAAAAGGATGCATTTTCTGGACCCCTCCGAGGTATTCCTAGCAGATCCTCAGCCCCAGTGCTCATGTATTGAGGACAGGTGAATCCTTGTCATCTCTATGTGTGTATATGTGTGTGCAGTCATCTCTACCAGAAGCTTGCGTGTGGCTGTAGCCTTGGGGATTGTGTGCACCACTGCCGTCAACTGGGGAGACTGAGATCCAGGTTGCTGGCAGGCTGCAGGTTTGCAGGTCTGAACCAGGCTTCAGGTTTGAACCAGGCTGTTGGAGGGATCAAACTCATATGTATGTGTATGTATATTGTCACTCATGGACCCCCATCTTGCTCAGCCAGAGAGGAGCATCATGAGGCTGTTTTGCTGTCTATTCATGTGAGTGCTCGGAGTGTCTGCCTGATATCCATGTCATCAACTGTGTATATGTGTATACATGTGGTATACATGTGTGCTTTGTGTGCATGTGCCTTCTGGGAACTCATCTTCAGCCTTCCTACTGGTTGGACTTGGTTACTTGTTGGATCTGACATAAAAATCTGACAGTTTTTCTAATATCCAGTGTGATTACGAATTAGGTACTGAAATTTTTTAACTGAAGTGTTTTGTACGTTATAGTGATTAAGATGGTGGGTCTGTTTTAAGGTTTCTAAAATAAATCTTGTTTTACAGAGTACTGAAAGAGAAATACAGAGTCCAGAACCTTTTCTGAATTCCCTGCTCCATATAGAGTTCAATCTTCATAGCTGCTCTCTTATGGATATGCAAATGTATTCAATTGCTATATATTTTATATTTTGTCCTCCTTCAGTTGGATACACTAATACGCAGTTATCTAGACACGTATACAGATTTACTTTTATAAATATGGGTCTATAAATTATGTTAGCAGCTGGACAAATCTGTCTCTCTGGTAGAGACTATGTACACTGGTGTAGGTGAAGAGAAACCTGTACTTCCTGAAGACTAATAAAATGAATCCATTACAAAAAGCAGCAGAAGAGGAAATGAGATGTATAATTTAATCTTTTTGCCCTTACTCATAAACTGTGGTTTCTGGCTAAATAATCTTTCTTTGCCTGTAATCATATACTTAAAATTCAGTTATTCAATTGCATGTTTTCAAACTCTTGCACAATGCTGCTCACTTACATTTTTTCATTAGTATTTGTCTCTTTAGTCCCTTGACCCAACTCGCCAATTTATTTTTGACATACTGTGATTTCCGTCTTTTTGCTGTGTGAGAAGTCTGACTTGCTTGAACTTACCAGGCAGGTTGTTGGATGCTTTTTTGTACCTTTGACTCAAGTGACCTTACAGGTTCTGTGCATTTTAGTGCTCCCTTAGAGAACACACGTTTTTCATCTGTGCAGTTGCTCCTCAATGTGCTATTAATTATATTTGAGTCATCTACCTTTCAAGTAATGCAATTAGTCTTTCTCTGTTATTTGCACTCTCTCCTTATTGCTAGACCACTTTCTTTAATTCCTTAAGATACCTTCACTTTAGCTTTATTTATGTTTAGCTTATTATGATAGCTTTATACTGCAGGGGACTGAGAATGTAAATTCCCTTTACCTCAGAACTTCCATTTTCTTTCAAATGGGCTTCTTACATTCCTTAGATATATTTTGAAAACTGCAATTTTGCCAACAGATATGGCAGCACACATTTTAGTCATCTGGCAACTGTCAACACATTACCACAGAGCACAGGAAAGTCAGTTCTCCCCCAAGTATTAACCTGTGTGAATCCAGTTTGTTATCACTGGCACTTGCAAAGACCTCATCAACACCTCACAGTCTGATGAAAATCCCCAAAATTGAAGACAATGAAGGAAAATTAATATGATAACCTACAAGTAATTTGAGGATGCCTTGGACAATGATGATAGAACTAGAATTCATACAATATTTTTCCTGAAGGAACTGGCAGCTGACAAAATGGCTTATCTTACCTCATTTTCACACTTTTTTAATGTGCTAGCTAGCATTATGTATTAAATATTGTGCATATGAAGGAGATAATTTGGTTATACAATTGTAAAGAAAATTAAGACAACTTTGGGAACTTCAATTTTTAATCTCCTAGTTTTTGTAGTTTTAAATTCTGAAGCATATTTATAATTGTACTATTGCTGTTCAGTTAACTAGTATTTAGTTTTTATATATTAGTATTTCTATATTTCTTGAAAGCAAAAAAATTTGAGAGGCTTTGAAACATAGGACTTAAGAAAAAAAAAGCTTGGTGTTATGAAAGTTTCTTTTAATGACATTGTTGGGAGGACTACAGGAAGAAAATAAAGCCATTTTAAGTCTACATCAACTAATAATATTTAACATACATACAAACAATAACAAAGTTGGCTAACAAACAAATAGCCAGGTGTTAATGAAATCTAACAAGAGTTTTGGTGAAATAATTAATATATTAGGAGATAACATTTTAGAGTTTTTCACACATCCAAAACCAGGATAATGCACGTTCATTTCTCCAAGGGATAAAATATGGAAGCAGCAAGACATACGCAGTTGAGCTTCCAATAATGTTCTCAAAATTTGGAATGTGAAAAAAAGTGCAAATGCAGGGTGATGTGAGAACAATTTGCAATGATTCAGGCAATTTCACTTTGGAAGTCCATACACTGAGAGCATAATGCTGTTGAAGGCTGCCCATCTTAAATTGATCGTGCTATGGGATGGACCAAATACCACAATCCAGGTATCTTTACAGATGACTGGGAATTGTATGTGTCGTGGTTTCGGCTGAATTTACCAAAACCAGACTGACAGATGGCCCTTCCCCCTGCCTCTCCCCCCAAAAAAAAGAGAGAAAAAGATAAGGAGATTTAGAAGTTTAGAATGAACTAAACTACTTTAATGAAGAATTAATATTAAAATCAAAAAGAAGAAAATAATGAAATAGATACAATCTATACAGATCCATATCAAGCTCCCAGGATGACAGTCACATCACCGGCAGGCACTGGGCAAGTCCCAGACTGGACTCAAGTGGTGGATGAGAACTGGATTACAGCTCTGGAGTCAGGAACACCCAGATCGGGATCAAAGGCAGATGAACAGACAGAGTCCTCTTCGGACATCAGCCACTGAAGAAAGAGAATTGATCCTTTGATCCCTCAGCTTTTATACTGAGCATGGGGCAGATGGGATGGAATATCCCAGTTGGTCAGGTTTGGGTCACCTGTGCTGTCCGCTCCTCCCTACAGATGTGACCTCTTTACGTTTTTCCGTTTCCGACCCTCTAAGGGGGCAAATAACGAAACTGGCTGACCTTGGTTGTTATAGCAATAAGTATAAGCAAGAGCCTCTCTGCACACCTGTAGTGTATGAAGGCACCAACCCTGGTCAGAGGTGCAACCAGAATCCTTTATTACAACAAACACGCAGCTTATATAGTACTAAGTATCTTCTTTCCCAACCAACACGCCCTTGCAACCCCCAACTGCCAGATGGGCAGAATTCCCCTCAATCAGTAGGGTCGTTAGGTGCTGTTTACGGGTCATCCCCTGCCAGTGTTCCTGCTTCTTCTATTCCTTCCTCTGGTCTTGCTTCTTCCACAAGCCTGTTCACCCACATCTCCCCCTTTTTTGTTTAATATACAGAATAATGCTTGTGTTAATATATGAGATAATGATTACACGTATATTACATCCTAATGATTACATTGACCCTATACTATTAAAACTACTATAAACTATAAAACTACTATTAACTATACTGTTAAACTTACTGATTCCTATAACCCTCTCATATAATGTGATTAGCTTACTTCCACACATGTTCTATGCTATGACTGGTTTCTACATCCACTTCTTTTTCTAACATCATGCTTTGCGAGGCAAGTACAGTGTGCATTTGAGCATACATGACTTGATTTATGCTTTTATAACACACAAACATGGCAAATCATAATTACCAACAGAATTACCAGGCCGATAACATCAAAACCAACATTACTTTTGTGAACAGAAAAGATTCATTGCTCCGTCGTTTCTGATGGTTGTTCGTGATGTTCACCTTCTAGATATGGTCGAACGTATTGTGCTGGGATCCACGTGGGACCATTTCCTGTGGAAACACAAGCGTATCCTTGCCCCCAAGTTATCAATGACACAAGGCCTTCCCATTGTCCAGTGGCCATATCACGAATATGGACCGTTGGCCATGTTTTGAACATTGGGGAAGCTCCCGAAGTGTTGACTTACTCGTGTCATATCACTGTTGTCTCTGTTTAGAAAATTTAAAACAAAAGTGGCTTTCCATAGTCGTTCCTGTGGTGGATCTCCCAGACTTCCCCTTTTTTGTTTGATTAGCAATTGCTTTAGCGTTTGATGGGCACGCTCAACAATCGCCTGCCCTGTAGTGGAGTGTGGAATTCCAGTGATGTGGTGAACGCCCTATTCCTGTAAAAAAAGTTGTGTGGTTTTAGATACATACGCAGCAAGACATTGTCTGTCTTGATGGCTTCTGGTATACCCATAGCAGCAATGGCTGCTAGCCAGTGTCATCGGACATCTCAACTCTTTTCTCCTGTATGTGCAGGAGCAAAGATATAACTAGAAAAAGTATCAACAGTGACATGTACATACTTTAGGCGGCCAAATTCTCCAAAATGTGTAACATCTGTTTGCCAAATTTGCAGTGATGAGGTGCCACATGGGTTAACTCCCAATTGTGGCAATGGAGCTATAGATTGGCATTCAGGGCATGTCAAGATGATATTATGTGCTTGGTCAGTGGTTAGCTGAAGTTGCTTTTGCAGTGCCTTCCTGTTTTGGTGAAACAAACTATGTGAGAGCTGTGCTTGTTGAAATAATTGCGGTGTGGCGGGGGTGACCGTGGCTTTATCAGCAGCACGGCTAGCGGTCCTGGCAGAGAGGCGTGTGACCGTACATGCGTGATATAATAGGGTAACTTACGATAGGAAACATAATGCCATAATTTTTTAAGTTGTGCAAATAACACTGGGTTGTTGACTTCCTTTAGGAAAGCGCCTTCTATACGCTGAACAATTCCTGTAACATATAAAGAATCATTTATGGTATTGAGATTTACATCAGAAAAAAGCTGAAAAGCACGTGCAACAGCTGCAAGCTCAACAATTTGGGGCGATCCATCAACACATTTTATATTTTGGTTCCAGAGATTGTCGGTGGATGGCCAAAGGACTATTGCCATGTGTGTTTTCCCAGAACTGTCTGTGAATGCTGTAACTGCATTAGAAAGTGAAGTATGAGAAAATAAGGTTCCATTAGGCAGGGGTAATTCTTCTAAGGAATTTAACAGAGAATGTTTAGGTTAATGGATCAAAATTTGACCAGTGTAGTCTGCAAGTGCAGTCTGCACACTGAGATTCTGCTAACATCCAGTCCAAGTGTTTTTTGTTGGTGGATCACTAGCTTTTAGAGTCTGAAGTCGGTGACGACCTTTCTGAATCAAGCTGGCAAACATTTCTAATCGTGAAGTTACAGTCTTTGTAAATGCATGAGGCAAAACCAGCCACTCTAATATCCCAAGTGAGTCTTTTTTTGTTGAATCCCATTGGCTTAGAAGGGCATATGGCTGAAACGTATTTTGAATGATGACTAAGTACACTGGAAGCATTAAACAAAGATGGTGACTTTGACATGTCTGTATGACAGTCAGCATTAGCATTTTCGAACGCTAATTGTTTCATAAGAATATCACGAGCTGCTCGGTTATCTACTTGTCTCTGTATTGCATTTTGGAGCTGATCAAGGAATTTTATATAGGGTTCTCCAGGCGCTTGTGTGATAGCAGAAAGGGAAGCTTCTGGAGCGGCTATATCAGGTACCCATCTTATCGTGCGCAGTACTATTTCTTTTACTTGCTCAAAACACCATCTGTCCATTGGGGCTTGCACATCGGGAGTAGCCCGAGGTCCCTCACCAACAAGCTCATTCACGCCAATATGATTTAAATTGCCAGTTAAGTTATCCAATGTTTTAGGAGTCGCGAGATCACGGTACTCAGTCATGAATATAGCATATTGCATAGACGACAAAATCATACGCAACAACAGTTTCCAATCATGAGCAGTCATAACATATCCATCCCCAACAGCTCTTAGTAACTTCACGGTGTATGCTGACTGGAGACCATCATCTTTTACTGATTTCCTCAGCTCTTTAACATGATCATAACTCAAAGCCTCCCAAGCTCCGGATCAATTTCTGCGATAAATAACAGGAAACGCCTGCAAAATGTCTGTGTCGCCTTTAGCTAAGGCTTCTTTTTGACATTTGTCCCACACATACACTCAAGGGGGTTAGGTCATTCACTACTACCTCTTTCAATTTATCATCAGAAAGAAATAGATTAGGTTCTTGGTCTGGGTCAGTCGGCCCAGGATTGAAGAAGTCTCCTTCTGAGAGACTCTCTTCTGCAACATAGGTATTGTCCGGGGGAGGTGGCAGCGGGGCGGAAGGACGCGTTGGGCTCTCCTCAGAGTTTTTTTTTGTCCCTTTGCGGAGCTCTTCTATGGCTTCAGATATCTGCCACCAAACTGGTAAATGCTTAGCTGCAACCGTATCTGTCCCTGCAGCAGCTTCCCAAAGCTTTGTGCCAATTTGGTCCCACATGTCTTTGTCAAAGGTGCCGGTCTTAGGAAAGTCCAGGACATTTTTTTGTACCCAGTCTAAGAAGGTTACTAAAGACAGGGTAGATACGGATCGATTCTGAGTTTTTAAAATATAGTGTAGTACTTCGAGATTCATTTGCTGCTCTTTTGTCAGAGTGTTTCCCATGGTTCCCAATCGCTCACCTCTGTCCTGCAGAAAGGTGATGAGCCGGCAGTGAAGTCAGTCCTTGCAATCCCTGGTTCGATTGGGCCACGCTATGGGTACGGACGTCTTTAGTCTCTTGATTCATGCCCCAACGTTGGGCGCCATTTGTAGTGTATGAAGGCACGAACCCTGGTTGGAGGTGCAACCAGAATCCTTTATTACAACTAACACACAGCTTATATAGTACTAAGTATCTTCTTTCCCAACCAACATGCCCTTGCAACCCCCAGCTGCCAGATGGGCGGAATTCCCCTCAATCAGTAGGGTTGTTAAGCGCTGTTTATGGGTCATCCCCTGCCAGTGTTCCTGCTTCTTCTATTCCTTCCTCTGGTCTTGCTTCTTCCACAAGCCTGTTCACCCACACATACAGCTCCTTGGCATGTAGCACAAACATTGGTCTTATCATTCCGAGAATGAGCAGTTTTCTCCACGATATACCATTAATTTCAGAGAGTTAGAAGAGGCCTAGCTAAGATGTAAAATTACAGAACACAAAATTGGTTCGGTTTTACTTCAAACCAGGACAGTATCCTAGACTTCAGCTGATGATATGGGAAGGAGTGGAAAGAGGAATAAGTCTTCATGAATGAAAATGACTACATAGAGACTTTTAACAAGAATAGTTCTCGTAAGTCTTTACTAGAGATGTGGGAAAGGTAATTGGGCTGAGAGACACCTTGACAAAATGGAACTTTAGATAGAAATTAATAAAAAAAAGGCAAAGCAGTAAGGTGCTGATGTTGGCTCATCTCACAGTATATTTGGTCTTAGTACATGCACTTGGCCAGGAACATATCTCAGGAAGATTATAGAAATCCATCCTCTGATATGATACTAGATCAGTCATTACAGAATCAACAAGGAAAGTGCAACATACTGAATCTGAAAAGCATTAAGGAATTTTCCTTACTGTTCAGGGTTTTTGTACATCCTGAGAGGAAAACTGAAATTTTGAGGAAGGGAGATATTGCTGGATTCTTTCAGAGAATTAGGCATTACTATTATTTCTCCCTTAATCATGTGCTTATAAAGGGCATAACTAGTCCTGTGAATGGGTCAGAAAACCAAGAATTAGTTTGATTCAGGGGAGGAATCCGTATGGAACAAACAATTCAGGACATCCTGGAATTGATTAGTAGTGTTACTGTAGTCTTGCACTCAAATTTTAGTATAGCAGTTCAGCACATTTACTACTTGACTACAGGACAGTACTGTGGCTATACTGCTTCTGGATCTGTGGCTAGTTCCAGCTGAGCTGTCATACAGTTGAGACCACTGTCTTTGGCATGGGAGACAGACTTTTTTGCTAGTAGAAAGAGATTAATTCAGTTATGAGAGGGAAGGAGTTTTTAATAGCAAAGAGCTGAGATAGCACTAAAAATGTTTTCTTGTAATTTTGACATCCTTGAATGCTCAGTGTCACAAACTAGAGATATTTTTCTTTTGAGTCCACAGTATCTGTCAAAGTGCTTTGGGTGATTGTGAAGTGTGAGATTCTTACACTAATATACACAAATGGAATTAATACAAATGTTGGCTGAGATTTAAGTCTTCCTAATTTATTTTAATAATTCCTGTTTAGCTCATTGGTGCTATTTTGACTAATAGCTTAAACAGCTAAAAAGCTGAAGTCATAGCAGTGTGATGTCCCTGAAGTCAAGAGATTTTTTTTCCCTCTTACTTGTAAAGAAACTCATTAGTCTTTACTCCATCAGACTTTACTTTATTCAAACTCCTAGTTAAAGAATGTATGTTATGTTGTATGCTTGTTGGAATGTTCTTTATATTAGGTCATGCAAACACGTCATATGTGAAATAATGGCTTACTACATTTTTCTCGAAAATTTCATTTTCTATTTATTGTTTCAGTTGTGTCATAGTTCTGGTCATTACCCTACAAACAGTGAAGCATTTAGGTGTCTTTAGTCTCGTGACGAAATTTTGACCACATTTATATAGGTTTGAAGTCGTATACGTCAGGACTTAGTACAAATTCTGTCTCCTCTACTGATTCAATTATAGCACTATGCCAACGTACATCAGCCAGGCTGAGAATATCTTTGTATTTAATGATTTGCATTAAGTGCTCTAGTTGTACGTATTTAGTTACTTTGCCTTGATATTTGGTGC
Source organism: Numenius arquata (assembly GCF_964106895.1). Classification (NCBI taxonomy): domain Eukaryota; kingdom Metazoa; phylum Chordata; class Aves; order Charadriiformes; family Scolopacidae; genus Numenius; species Numenius arquata. The sequence goes on from NC_133616.1 coordinate 47,029,289, forward strand.
TCTGCAGTGTTCTGCAGTCTGATTAGTGTTTGTTGTGGATGGAGTGATTAACTACACTAGTAAGAGAGAAGTAGTGAAATATTTATTGATATAAAACAGTGATTTAACAAAGTTTGATAGTGAATACAACAGTGTTTTACGAGACTCGTTGGCAAGGTACACTTGGTTATTTACTGCATAGAGGACAGGGTCAGACAGAACTGGGGGAACAGATGGAACACAGGGAGACCTGCCTGCTGAGTCAACGTTTCAGAAGGGACATCCTTGCTTTCTAAACTTTCTCTTAGAGAGGGGTCTAGGTGCAGCTGAATCCAATCCTAATCCCAGACTTGGTCAATGGTTTATATCTAAAATATTATATACATGCAATCAATCCCTTATATCACTTAACTAAGATTTCAAAGTTTAGCATGCTATTAGCTGCTTACCGAGGGTCTGTTGCGGCAAGGAATCTCTAAACCGCGAGGAGTAACCTTGAGAGGTGTCCCTGCCCAAGGGGTGATCCTGGCATGCAGCCTGCTGCTGTGAAGGAGAGCTCAAAGATCTCCTGGGCTGTCCACTATTTATAGAGTAAGATAGTTGACCTATAGTCATATTTGCATAGCAACAAGATGTGTAGGTCCCCATTCCAGACAGTGTTTGGCTGTATTGCCAGCTGTTCCCTGAAGTCCATGCTCAACCCGTCACAACTCCTACTGACAGTTATCGCTTGAGCAGGAGCCAGGGATGGGGGAAAGGGAGAGAGCACTCCACTACAGTGTTCCAAAACTGGTGACGTGTGTCATAAGGAAGACCCAGAAAAAGGCCCATGTAACAAAAATGCAAGATTTGTCCCTGAAAATCAAAGTTTACACCAGCTTCTTTGTGTCTTTTTTCCAGATGTGCTAATTAGCTGTTGTGTTACTCATAGCAGTGCGATATCAGAGGGTCAGCCTTTCTGCCTGTTTACCTGCACTGCTCCTTAGGAAAATAAGAAAATAATGTGCAAAAATAAAAACCCACTGCAGTCTTGACACAGCATGGGCAGAATTATCATTAATCAACTATATTTCATGACACGTGTAAGTGGACCAGCTCTTGTGCAACCTGAGCTAGATGTTTCAAGAATACATAAGAAAACCTTGTCATTGAACTATAGTTCATCCCATATTGAAACAGCTCCACCAATGAAATACTGCTGAAATGTAAATTTTCAGAGAAAACAAAGTAGTCCAGGGATTGGAAAAAGAATGTAAGAAGACCCAAAAGGTGTTCTAGCATTTCAGTACTTTTTAATGACCCCTTATACTTTGGAATGTAAAACTGTATTAATTTCCTTACCCTCCCCCTCTTTATTACATTTGTCTCACACCTGTAATGAGCCCCATGGCAATACGGTACAGGTGACAGCTGCTAAAAGAAGCTATACAATATGGTGCTGAAATGAAATGTCCCTAAACTAAATTAAAATCAGAGGATCTTGATTCCCTCCTTCTTAGGGATCCTGATCAGTGAATCCTGGTTGTATTTCAATAACAACTTTGTAAAGCTGCTTCAACTAACTGTGGGATTTGGATAATGAGGTGAAGTCTCTGTGCTCAAATAGCAATTAAGACTGGCTTTGCTATCTCTTGTGTAAGCCAGGGAGTGAAGACTCGTCTGGCTATTACGGGATATATAGATAACAGGGGAGTCCTAGGGAGTCAGGACAGTCCTGCTTTTTGTCAGCAAAGACAGTAAAGTCAAGATAACAGAGACTCAGTGTAGTTGCTTCCTCAAGAGGCTGCCATGCCTGATAATTAATCTTTGCATCATTACTTGTGAAATGCATATTAAAGTTGACACCCCTATATATGCTACTGAAGATTTTAGAGACCATGTTAAACGTATATGACTATAGCACTCATCTCTCAACCCAAATCATACAACATGTCACCTAGTGGAGGGAAACCTTGTAATTTTGGGGATAAAAAGACAGTGAAAATGACTGTTAAATTGGGAGAGAAGAAACTTGATACCTGATAGACCAGTCGATGGGTTGCGTTCTCTTCCTCCATCCCAGGCAGGGACACCACCTTTCTGGGTAAGCGCTGTGCCTTTCACCCTCTGGTGAATATTGTTACATTATTGTTATTTTTGCTAGCAATATTAACATTAATTAATTAGCGCTATTGCAGTTAGTTCTCTTAAGCTATTCATATGTTTATCTGTCAAAATTACAGTTTGGTGATTTTGAACAACTTCAGTTGGGATTTGGCAATTTTGTTTTCTTGCCACATAGAATCATAGAATAGAATCACAGTATAGTGTAGCTGGGATGATCCTTTTGAGGACATCTAGTCCAATCTCATGTTTAAGCCAGAGTTAACTTTAAGGCTGGATAAGGTTGCTTGTCTGGTTGGGTATTTAATGTCTTCAAGGATAAAGGTTTTACATTTCCTCTGAGCTACCCTTTAAGTTAAGTGTGCTTAATCACACGAGTTTTTTTCTTATAAAATTCTTTCTATCTGTGTTGCAACTTCTTATCACTGCTTATTTATCCTTTTGCTATGCACTGCTGAGAATTTTGACTCTGTCTTCTGTATAATCCTTGCTATCAGGTAATTGAAGACAGCAGTTAGATTTTTCCCTTATCCTTCTGTTCTCATGCTGAACAAATCCAGTGTCCTCACCAGTCTTTGAAAGTTGCATTCTTCAGTGCCTTAGTTGTCTTCCATCAGTTTGTCAACATGTCTGATATTTTGAATAACCAAACTGGATTCAATTCTCCTAATACACTCTCTCTTCTTGTCAACAAAGACAGTTATTTCATTATAGAAGGCAATCAGGTTGCCTTTCTCTTTGTAAGTCTGTGTTGTGTAGTCCCACTCATGTTCTTGTCTTTCATGAGCTCAGAAGCTTACAGGAGGGTTTCTTCATAATCGTACAAGGGACTAAAGTAAGGCTGACCAGCATGTGATTTCCTGAATCTTTACTCTTCTCTTTTTTGAAGATGTGCATATTATTTGCCTTTTTGTCATCATTAGGGACCTTCCCAGAAGGGCATTCAAAGATAATACAGCATGGTCTTATAATGGTACTGTCCAGCTCTCTCAGCACCCTTGAATTCATCTGGTTCAACATTTGCTGGCAGTGTATCTGTGGAAATCTTTCTTATTGCCATTATCATCCTTCACTAGTTTCAGCTTCAGCTGAACTTTGGGTTTCTGAATTCCACCCCCAACTGCCCAGTTCTCTACTCCTCGTGGGCAGCCTATCCCCACTTCCACTTAATGCACATTTCCCATAGGCTCCCCTTTTTGCATTCAGACAGGAGTAGCCTGGCCTCCTACTGTGCCTGCTTAATTTCCTGAATATCTGGTTAGACCATGCCTGTGTTTTGACAGGTTGTCTTCAAAGATCAGCATTAAGGAGTTGTGTAGAAACTGTGAATGAAAAAAAAAAACCCACAACCCAGCATACTAACCAGCAAACCTCACAGAAGGGGGAATGAAGTTCCCTCCCCTGTTTGGCAAACTTTCCTTCCATTATCTTTGTGTTTCATTTAAAGGGAAAGGTCAAACTATTTTTAACATGTTCCTGAGTGGTGTCCACAGCTGGCTGTAGGTTTCTGTATGTTTAATACAAGATTGCTTTTTAGGTTGGTTTGGGTTGGGTTGGGTTTTTTTAGTTGGTGTTTTTTTTATGTTGTTTGGATTTGTTTTGTTTTCTTTTGTTTTAATGGTGCGGGTCTCATGAGAAGAGTCTCTGACTAGACACAGAGCAAATGGAAAAATTGGACCTGTGGTTATGGCTGGTGAATCTGATACTCTCTTCCCAACTACAGCTTGGTCTATTTCAAATAGCGTCACTCCACACCCTTCCCAATAGACTGAGAGTCTTTTGAGATGATAAAAACCTATTACATTATACATTTGAAAAGTAAAAGTTGGTTTTAAAAATATGATACCTACAGAAAGAACCAAGGATTAGAAAGAAATATGTTTAGTCATTTTAGAGATGTGGAAAGGCACCCAAGACAGAGAGTGGATTAGTGGTGGTGGTGAGAAGTAAAAAGGAAAGAACAAGCAAGGAGGACTAGAAGATTAAACCTTTTCTTAAGAAATGGAACTTCTGAGTTCGAGAAATTTTCGAAGAGAAGATGAGGGAGTTAGAGTTGTAAATCAGAGTGTTCATAGACCAACAACAGAAAGCAATTGGTAAAATGGGTTATACAGATAATAAAGAAAAAAAATGTCAGTAACTTTGGAAGTAAGATATAAAAAAAAAATTCACAACCAGCTGCTTAAGCTATGGTATGTTAACTAGCGTGCTGCATATGTTGCAATAATTAAGTGTTGGCTTTTTGATTTTTGAATATCTTTCATGGCTTCAGACTTGGGCTAAATGCCTCTGTTGCCTGTTTGTGTATATTTATTTTTTCTTTTAATTGTCAGTAACAGCTGTGTATTTGTTTCATGTAAACACTTTAATACTCAGATGCCATTCTCAGTGTTTCGTTGCTTACAGGATGGTAATCTGATAAAAATGCATGTGTGTAGTATAGAATAGAATAGAATAGAATAGAATAGAATAGAATAGAATAGAATAGAATAGAATAGAATAGAATAGTTCAGCTGGGAGGAACCTACAATGATGATCAAGTCCAACTACCTGACCACTTCTGCAATGACCAAGAGTATGTTATTAAGGGTATTATCCAAATGCCTCTCTTTAGGGCACTTGGCCCATCAGCTGCCTCTCTAGGAAGCCTGTTCCATTGTTTGACCACCCTCTCGGCAAGGAAAGGTTCCCTAATGTCAAGTTTCTATCTCCCCTGATGCAGCTTTGAACCATTCCCATGCATCCTGTTGCCGGATCCCAGGGAGAGGAGATCAGCACCTCCTTCTCCTCTTCGCCTCCTAAGGAAGCTGTAGAGAGCAATGAAGTCACCCCTCAGCCTCTTTCTCTCCTAACTAGACAAACCCAGAATCCTCAGTTGCTCCTCACAGGACAAGCCTTCCAGCCCTTTCACCAGCTTTGTTGGTGAAAGACAACAAAGGACTTTAAGCATCCTTCTTAAATTGTGGGGCCCAGAACTGCACAAAATACTCAAAGGGAGGCTGGAATAATCACCTCTTTTGACTGGCTGGTTATGCTGAGTTTGATGCACCTCAGGACTTTGTTTGCCCTCCTGGCTGCCAGGGCACACTGCTAACTCGTACTGAGCCCATGCTTATATTGAGTGTAGATTATGTGGTTACTCTTAGGAACATGAAGTACACAAATTCCTTTCATTTATCTAGTCAAGATTTCTAAAGAAGTTTTTTTTGTTTATCATGTTGTCAATGTTTAAGTCACAGAAATGACTTAAAACTCATGGTAGAATTTAGATCAAAGGATTTAACTCAAACACATATCTTTAATAGCTTGAGTAGTATGACAACTCTGTTTGCATGTCTCCTCTTGGATTGGTTTCTGAATTTCTCTTGGGCAGCTGAGGATGGACTGTATACAATATAGTGAATGTCTAGAAAAGCACTTTTTTAGTATCTGAGACTAATCTGTAGCTTCCATAACTTTCATTTAGATATCCTGATAATGTTTATGGATAAATACTTGTGTATTGATTCACTTTATGTAGAAATTGTCAAGGATATCCTTACTGCACAGCTTCAAATTTAATTGTAAAGTGAATATAATATAAAATCACAGCACATGATGCTTCCCAATTTAAATAAAAAATAACTTTTAAAACTAAGTTGCACTTTATTGTATTTTTGGGAAGTAATTTAAAGTATTTTTTCTGTGAATTATTCTATTGAATATATTAGCCTGTGGGAAATATTTTAATGTCTTTATTGTGTTCTACAGAAACTTTCATAAATACTGAGATTAAGTTGTATCTAAAACACGGATAAGACATTTTAAAGAAGACTTATTTATGCTAAAGATGAAAGGGACATGTTGAGATAGGAAAGAGTCATTTTCATCATTTTATTTTTCCCTTCCAACAATGACATTTTCTGCTGGGCATGATTCCTGTACATGCTACTGATGGTAACTTTTCTTGTAAATGGTCTGTCCCTGTACAATAGAAAATACATATTACTGATATAGTATTTGTTACTTACATAGCTAGTTAAAACTAAGCTACTGCTTGTGGGGTGTTAGATATACCACTGTAGATAGTAATATGTGGGTTTTATTGTATAAGGACAGATAGTTTACAAGAAAATTTTCTACTAGTTTCTCTTCCAAATGATCTTTTAAAATACAAAATAAAAATATGAAGTTGTATTTCAAAAGTTAATAGTAAGAATAATGAAAACACACTATCACATTTCTGATGACTAATGTTCCTGTTGTATAATATATTGAAAGGAAATTATATGCATCAGCACATAAAAAGTATACAAAAATGTAATAAAATCAATCTTTGCAAAGACAATTTCTTAGCAATTTAACAGTATTTTTTTATATAATCTGTATTTTATGAATCCTGTTTTAAAGTTTTTGATACATAAAGTGCTATATTAGAAATAATGGTCTTAGAGTAATTTACGGCCTTAACCTCTAACAATCTCTGTCAAGACTTTCAAAATAAGGTGCCAATGCATTTGGAGTCAAGGGTTAAGCCGAGTTCAGAAAAAATATTGCTTGATTGAGCTACCCAGGAGACTCAGGTTACACTCTGTAAAGAAAATGAGCTTAAAGTGATAGATTTTGAAATGTCACTACCAGGTTGTGTCAAAAAAAAAAAATTAAAATTATCTCCTAACTTACCTTCTTTAACCAAGTAAATTAACTGCATATAAAAGTATTTTCTCAAATAATGTATGAAACAGAGGTAAAAAAAATACTCATGTTGATCTTTGGAAAGATTTGTTAATGTTGCTTTAGGTTACATTTTCCACTACAGAAATTCGAGTGAAATTTTAGCATTCATTAAAAATTAATAGCAATTTGAATAGTACCAGGAATTTTGCAAATATGTATGCCTTTTATGAGAAGAGGTCACACACAAAAGCAAAAAAACAGTGTTCTATATTCTAGCAGTGTAACTTCAGTTATTTATCTCAGAATATCCAACTGTTCCAAATTTTGCTTGAGCTAACAATACATCTAAGGTAATTACAAAACAAGAAATAGGCTGAATGATTTTCAAACATGAAATTGTTCTAACAACACAACTCTGACAAGTTTCCATTTACCAGACTCCATGATATTTTTGCTTATTTATAAATAATATAATCAAGCTTGCTACTGTTTACATATAAACGTATCTAAACATCACCCAGGATATAGAGAAGGCTGAGGTATTGAGTGACTTTTTCACCTCGCTCTTTATGGGCAAGGGCTCTAACCACACTGCTCAAGTTGCAGAGGGCAAAAACAGGGGCTATGAGAATGAAGAAACTTCCACTAGAGGAGAAAATCTGGTTTGAGACTGTCTAAGGAACCTGAAGGTACACAAGTCCATGGGACCTGATGAAATCCATCTGCGGGTCCTGGCTGAAATGGCGGACAAAGTTGCTAAGCCACTTTCCGTTATATTTGAAAAGTCATGGCAGTCTGGTGAAGTTCCTGCTGACTGGAAAAAGGGAAACATAAACCCCATTTTCAAAAAGGGAAAAAAGGAAGACTTGGGTAACTACAGGCTTGTCAGTCTCACCTTTGTGCCCAGCAAGATCATGGAGCAGGTCCTCCTGGAATCTCTGCTAAGGCACATGGAAAATAAGGAGGTGATTGGTGACAGCCAACATAGCTTCACCAAGGGCAAATCATGCCTGACAAATTTGATGGCCTTTTATGATATTGTCACAGCATTGGTAGACAAGGGCAGAGCAACAGACTTCATCTATCTGGACTTAAGCACAGTGTTTGACACTGTCTTACATGACATCCTGGTCTCAAAACTGGAAAGTAATGGATTTGATGGATGGACCACTTGGTGGATAAGGAATTGGATGGATGGCCACACTCAAAGGATTGAAGTCAATGGCTCAATGTCCAAGTGGAAGGCAGTGATGAGTGGTGTTCCTCAGGGGTCAGTACTGGGACAAGTGCTGTTTAACATCTTTGTTGGAGACATGGACAGTGGAATAGAGTGCACCCTCAGCAAGTTTGCTGATGACACCAAACTGTGTGGCATGCTGGAGGGAAGGGATGCCATCCAGAGGGACCTGGACAGGCTTGAGACATAAGCCTGTGCAAACCTCATGAAGTTCAACCAGCCAAGTGCAAGGTCCTGCTCCTGGGTCACAGAATCCCAAGCACAGATACAGAGAATGGATTAAGAGCAACCCTGAGGAGAAGGACTTGGGGGTGCTGGTGGATGAGAAGGTCAACATGAGCTGGCAATGTGCACTTGCAGCCCAGGAAGCCAACCATATCCTGGGCTGCATCAAAAGAAACATGGCCAGCAGGTTGAGGCAGGTGATTCTGCCCCTGTACTCTGCTCTCTACTCTACTACTCCAGGTGTACTGTGTCCAGTTCTGGAGTCCTCAGCACAGGAAGGACATGGACCTGTTGGAGCAGGTCCAGAGGAGGGCCATGAAGATGATCAGGGGCTTGGAGCATGTCTCCTATGAACAAAGGCTGAAGAGTTGGGGTTGTTCATCGTGGAGAAGAGAAGGCTCCTGGGAGACCTTATAGCCCCTTCCAGTACCTGAAGGGGGCCTATAGGGAAGATGGGGAGGGACTCTTTATCAGGGAGTGGGGCAATAGCACAAGGGGTAACAGTTTAAACTGAAAGAGGGGAAATTTAGATATTAGAAAGAAATTCTTTACTGTGAGGGTTGCGAGGCACTGGAACAGGTTCTCTAGAGAAGTTGTGGATGTCTAATCCCTGGAGGTGTTCAAGGCCAGGTTGAATAGGGCTTTGGGCAACCTTTTCTGGTGGAAGGTATCCCTGCCCATGGCAAGGGGGTTGGAACAAGACGATCTTTAAGGTCCCTTCCAACTCAAACCATTCTATGATTCTATGATATATAAATAGAGGAAACTCATTAACTTTGAGTTTTTGGTTGGATTAGTAATGTAATCAGGTACCTAAAAGTAAAATCTGTGAATGTTGCTTCCTTGAGGTTCCTGTGTGTGATTAGAAGTGTATCTTTTTGCTCCTTAACCTGTGTATTACCAGTTCTGCCTATCTTTTAGAATTGATTTGTAACTATTTTCGATTTGTAACTATTTTCAATTTGTAACTACAGCGTACAAGTACATTCAAGTCAGTTGTATTCCCACACACCACAGTTTTTACTCATTAACGACTATGATAATGTCAAATGATATTTTGACTTTGTTTCATGTTTAGCGAGAACAAAGAGTTTTTGTCATGCATTAAACTTTTTTTTAGAAAATAATTAAATCTTTATTAAATTATTAAATCTTAATAATAACAGAAATAGGGTTACTCATAGACATGCTAAGTTTATTCTGATGTATAGAATAGAAAAGTGCATATTTCACATTAATTGATATATTTTTTATATGACTATGAATTTTTTAATAAATATCATGAAAGATGACTGGAACAGTCGTTCCAATGTACTTCCCTTGTGCTTTATTTAGATAAAAATCTCAAGTCTTGTCGCAGTATCGGTCTGATAATGAGAAATGAGTAATAACTAGTGAAGAAAAGTATTGGATACGTACATACAAACACATACAGTTCAATTTTACATTTCTTTTCCTGATAAAATTCCCATTTTGCTAGCAAGTGGTTGAAGCAATGAGGGAACTGGGAGCTGGTCCCTCTCCTTAGCTTACAGTCTCTTCCTAAGCTGATTGCTGATCATTTAGCCTAAAGGTGATAGATTTTTTACTTCTTAATAATAAGGTGTTCCCATGGAAAATATCTTCTTGGGGGTTATTTATTTCTGAATTTTAATTAAGTTATACATACTATGCAAAGATTTAATCTGTTTTCACTGCATTGACTGTGGCAATGGGAATGCATTGTACCATTGATAGGTGGTTAGAACACAGTTAGAACAATGAGATAAAAAAAAACATAAAATGCTGCCTTGGACTAGCCACAGAAGTAAAGCAATGTTATAGGATATTAAGAAGCAATGATATCTTGAGGCTTTTCCCAGTAATAATTCATCACCTAAGGCCACCTCAGCTCTCTAGGTTGGAGATACATGATGAGGTTTCATTTCAGACATTTTAACTCTCTTCTTTGTTCTGAGACAGCAGGTAATGTTTGGCACTTGGTGAACTATTTAAAATGAAATATTACAGAAGTGAGCCACAGAAAAATGATCAAAAGTGGTAAATGAAGTTGAAAAAATCCATGTGGACATGAATGTACCACATGAGTACTTTGGGGAAATCGTGTTTTAGATCAGAATAATTATTTTAAAAATATGCTTATACAAAGTAATATATCAAGTCATAGAGATTAATTGCCTTTTTGTAGACAGCAATCTGAGTGTAAATTTTAAAATAACAGGATGCAGAGGAATTTTTCAATGTGACCATCATTTCCTTTAGTTATTAATTAGAACATATTCACAAACAGCAAGCTCTATGTGCACCATTTAATTATCAAAGTAAAACCTAATTGGCTTGATAGATAATAATGTTGCATACAATAAACAATAATGTTGCATACACAGGCACTTCCCCTCTCTCACTTGTCCTCCCACTGTGCCATGAAGACAATTGCTATGGTTGCCATTTCAAAATTATGACATAGTGACTCTAAATATATTCATAAGTAGAAACAGGAGGCATGGTCTTAATTGTGGTTTTACAGCACAGAATAAGAAATGTAACACTTGCTTCCAGAAATTCCCTACCTGTTTCCCTCTGCATTCCACCATCTACCCCCTATATTGCTTTCCTACCCTTTGGGCACAGTCAGGTGAGCTCTGCACATAACAGACAGCCCATTCCCAGAACAGAAGGAGTCTTCAGTCCTGAGAGGGCCTGTGAATACTGGAACTTCAGCCTGGGAGGAGGGCAGGAATACTTCTTCAAGGAGTACCTTCAAGGATGGGCAGATGAAAGAGGGAACCATAACTTTATCTAAGAGAGAACAGCCCAAGCCTTACAAGACATGACAATACTGTACACCTGGATTAAACAGTAAGCTTCTGAACCATTAACATTTCTCACACCTTCCAAGAATTCAGGCAGCTGTTAGAGAAGATTATCAAAATGTATCATACACTCAGAGCAGACAGTATACAAACTTTCATACAGTAGAAACTCCAGGTAATTCTGCACTCAATTCGAGTCAGCACAAAGTAATTTGGCAGTTGGACTAGATGATCATTATAGATCCCTTCCAACTGAACTATTCTATTCTATTCTATTCTATTCTATTCTATTCTATTCTATTCTATTCTATTCTATTCTATTCTATTTCAGACTTTGTATTAGTGTACAATACCGATCTCTTCTTATACCTGTCTGGGAAGCAACTTGTACAGCAAACAGTGTTTCCTTCCCACTAAAAGAATCAGAAGACCTTCCAGTGGGAAATGGAAGCTCAGACTAAGGACAAGTGATGAAGTACAATGTTCCTTGCTGTCCAGTTGCAAAAAAACAAGAAGCTAGATATGTAGCTCTCCCTCTTAATATCTGCATACATTCTCCAGCCTCAGCCTTAGCTGCCTCTGGCGTGTGAAAGTAATTCCTTCTTGTGAGGCACCTAGGTAGAACATGCTGTGATATCTTGGGTTATGTTTCAAAGAAAAGTGGAGATTGGACTCTGTGGTGCTGGGGCTAACAATCACTCAAACACCCCTGTCAGTGCTGGGATGCTAACAATGGTCATGTAGCTGAAAATGTTTGGAAATATTGGCTAGTGTCATGTTTAAGGACATATAATGGAGACTGAAATCCCCTTGCTTTTACAGTCATGTCTGGATACACTGTCAATTTAGTAGGGTTTGGAGCTTAGTTTGTTTTTTTCCTCATGTTTGTGTATCACATTGTGGAGCAGTCAATTCATACCTATTATTTCTTGATTCCCATAGTGAGCAAGAAGCACTAAAACATTCGGCTGAGTCTCTTGCTTTGAAAGAGACTCTCTAAAATTTTTTACTTTTTATTTTTTCTGTGTGTACATGTATGCATTTGCATAATTATAAACGTCTATTCACAACTATATTGCTGTGTTTGACTGCAGGCGTAGAGTTTGGCTGCCTATTACACCTGTTGCAGAGAAGAACTTGAAGGTCTTGAGGGTTTACAGTTTCCACAGCACTTACCTACAGTCATGCTTTTATACCTCCCTGTATATGTAACTATTCATGGATTACTTAAGTGGTGTGCTCTCTGTTCTCTGTCTCCATCAGCCAGCATATTCCATCATGCCCTGACTGAAGTTTAGTATCTAATCCACATGGCCATATGGTCAATGATAATGGTAAACACACATGGTTCTGAGCAGATGGTGTTATGTCACCCTGCAGAATACAGATGAAAACGTCAGCATAAAGGAAAAAAGGTACTAGCAAGATCTATACCAAAGGGCCTGCATGGTTAAATACATAAACATTTTCTGAGTAGATGCACCTGGTGAGTGGCACCTATATCCTATTGTGATGCAGAGAGTCATGCAGAATTAAAAGGAACAACCTTTTCTGCTTTTGTAATAGCAGCTGCCCTGTCCTTCATCTGGTGATGAATTCCCTATGGGGGAAAAAAAAAAAAAAAAAAAAAAAAAGAAAAAGATGAAAATCCAATTCATAACACCTACTATTTGGGAATACATAGTACCCCCAATGATAAATCAACTTTTTATCCCAGTTACCACAATAAAGTACAGGGTACAGGAAGGACAGAGTGAACCGGGTAAGCTACCATGTTTCTCACAGAAAAATCCAAAGATAAATAGCAATACCTGTGGCTTTTGCAAGGTAGACTTTCAGGTGTAATGTAAGCCATTTTTCTTTTCAGGAAATGATTGTGAAAGGGATATTGTTCAGAAGAGTGGAAAAAGAGATAATTATTAAAACCAAATGAAATACCAAATTCCTTCCAAAACCTAAGAAAATCCAGAGTTCCTTTAACGTTTTTGAAAATGCAAATGATTAAATAATATTTTATTTAAGTATAAATCCTCCAAAACAATGAATACAGAATATTTGTGCTGCAAAATTATTCTAATGACAAAGACAGAGCTTATATTATTTGGAAACTACACTTGCACTAAAAGCACACTCCTTATACCACTTATAAACTGACCTAACCAAAGTTAGGTTGCTGGCCAGATCTACAACAAGTTGAATAGGTTGATTGGTTGAATATATTTTTACTAACTATGTGCGATTAAATCAAGCTTCAGGAGCTGGAGGATTTAAATTTAGGAGTTTCTGGATTGCTGTGCTTTCAGTGCGTGAGGTTTTTTTTAGAGAAGAAGGGTCTGTGAGGGCACAGAAAAATCTGTAATCAAGTAAATAAAAATGACATGTGAGTTGCCCTTTTGCTCTTTGGTAGAGAAATGTGCATAAAACAGAAAGGTTAATAGTGTCCTTGGAACTACTCAGGTAAGTTCTGATCAAATCCAATAAATTGAAGCCTTATATATTCTTTGGTGTGAAACGGAATTTGATCTTGAGTTCATAAATCAAACCAGGACACCTTTCTAATTGCATCAGATAATAGTAAGTTACTTTCTATTTCTGGGGTGAGAAACCTTCTCTCAATATTGGAGACCTTTTAGTTAAGTGTGAAATGGTGTGTTCTTTGGTTTAATGCTTCATAAAATTACTAAACTATTTCCTTTATTTTCCTCATTTCTGTGTGACTGTAATTTCAGTATGTTACTTCTAATGAAATTGTGATGAATGTGCACGCCGATAATCTTCAGAATTCAGGGTTAACCTGTTTCTGTTCAGGAACGGGGTTCTTTTGGGGGGGTGGGAGGTGGGGGGAGATTAGAAACTAACTTTCTGCTCATGTTAAAAAAAAAAAAAAGCATTTTTCAAAACAGAGGGGTTTATTTTTCCATTTGTCTCACTTGGGAGACTTCATAAGTACTGATGTCCTAGAGCTATAAACAGATGTAAGCCAGCTTCCGTTGACATCCCTGGCATTTTATTCTTGGTCAAGGTCAACATGCAACCGGTCATCTCTCACATTGTATCACTCTCCTGTAGAAGTAAAGCAAAGAGAAATGATTTTAAAAAAATCAGGTTGCTGGTCTCTCTCTTATGTTACTTTCTGAGGTTTACAGAGTGGCAAATGAAGTACACGCTAAAGTTTTGACACTCACTATAAACCTTTCAAATTACTCTTATCTGACAAATAAGGAGGTCATAAAATATTGTCAACTTTAATCCCTTCTGTACCCAAAAGTTTGATATGACCCTCACATTTTAAATTCCAGCAGCCCCCCCAGCTGCACACCATTAATCAATTTTACTGCTGTTTATGCTCATCCATGACTTCTGTTAAAAACCTTTGGCAGGATAAACTACCACTGCCACTTAAAGCCTTATTCAGGTATTTAAAATAGTATTCCTTTCAGCTGTGAAATAAATCTTAACATAAGCCTTTGCTTTCTGTGGCTGTTTCTTCTGGAACCTCTTTGATCTATCAATTATAGCTAGAAGAGGAAAGAATTGCTTTCATTTGAGTTGCTACTGATAGACCTTTCCTTTCTTTCCAGATTAACAAAATTCCTTGTCTTTGTGAAGGTCCAAGGTTGGGAAATACACACATGTCATCACATATCATCAGCTTTCACGACAGGTTGTGGTCCAATAAAATTTACAGGTAAATTGGAACTAGTTAATTAATTTCATGAGGGTGCTCATTTTCTTTGCCTGGTATTCTCAGGCATGTCAGAAAGGTTTGCTTTCCATAAATTCAATAAAATTGTTGTATTTTTACAAGCCATAATATTCTTGGAAGCACTCACGCACAAATACAACTTAGTTGGTGAATTTATTGCAGCAAAGTGTGTGTAGGAAACTTATAAAGGAATTATGTCTTATATAATGATTTAGGAAAAAATGTGTTAATTTTGGTCATTAAGTGAATATATGCTTTTTGTCAGCTTTGATTAAGTGGGACTTTTTTATTTACTTTTCTCAAAACTTCATAAGAGTTATAGTTGACTAGGAAAAGACAGAATATTTCAGTCTCTGAAATACTAAAAAAATAAGTTTTATTAGATGCTGATTGTACAGCTAGTCATTTTTATAATTTTGGTGCCTTATGACTTCACCATAATTCATGGGAAATTTAATTACAACATGCATCCATTACCAACTCTCAAGCAGTTAATCCAGAAAATTTTAAGTTGTGGCAATGCTAAATTAAGTTACGTATAAAGCTAAAGTAAGGTACTGTGTGGGGTAAATTCACTGACACTTTTCACAAGACTTGCACAATCCTTCAAGTTGCCTCTTGCAGTTCCAGAACATCAGAGCTATGGTGTGTCACCTGGCTGGTAAAGAGCCCTGCCTCCGTGTGGCACACACTGTAACAGTCACTCTGAGAGGGCACAGATCAT
The DNA here is from genome assembly GCF_964106895.1 of Numenius arquata. NCBI lineage: Eukaryota > Metazoa > Chordata > Aves > Charadriiformes > Scolopacidae > Numenius > Numenius arquata. The sequence continues at coordinate 47,044,732 of NC_133616.1, forward strand.
AGCTGTTACAAAAATACTATGGGAAGAGAAAAAGCCTTTTGAGCCATATTGCTTCCAAAATTAGGGAAGTAGAATGAAAAATCATCCCAAATATACTATTTTTTGGTAAATATGGTGATGGAAGGAAGACAAGACTGGTTAAAAAAAAACCAACAGTGCTACTCTCTGCTGTAAGCCGCATTTTTTAGTTATATAGCACTGGATTCTTTTACATTGGGTCCTTTTTTATTTTTTTTAAATAAAAGGCTATTTTCCAGAAACAGGTTCTATTTCTTCAGGAGGACATCTATACAAGTTGCTGATGTTTTGCATAGTTCTATATGGTTTGTAAACATTTTGTTTTCTTTTGTTTAAAGCAATTGTAATGATTTCCATTGTTAGAAAGGGTTTTTAATCTGAAGCATTTTGATGAAAAGCAAGAAGAATATTTTTCCAGCTGTTTAAAGGATTTTGCCAAGAATAAATTAATTTTTCTGTACTACATGTTCTCTATAGAAAAAAAACAAACACCAAAACATCAAGAAGTGTATAGGTTTAAAACACAAAAGGATTTAATAACATGCTTCAGTTGCTCAAACCAAATTGGGAAGCCTGCACATCTTTGAAACCTGGCCTTTCCAACAGTACTGTAGTGTAAATAACGGATGTAAAATGTATTGCTCCAGTATATTTTGCAGTGCTATAATATTTTCTACTTTTTGTTGCAGTGACTGCTATTAGTTACCAAAAAATAGATTTGAACACTACTTTGTTTCAAACCCCAAAACTGGGAGATATGAAAGTGATTTTAATTCCTGTAGAGAAGAAAGAATTAGAATGGATTGACAACATTAAAAATAAAAAAGCTCCTTTTTTTTTCCTTTTTTTCGCCCCATTTTATTTTCAGGAGTAGCACAGCATAAGAAAAGTCAATGCAAGCTTTCTTGTGCTAAGGTAAGGTGGAATTTAGTTACTGATAACTCTGTCCCGTTGGTAGTTCTTGTCCTTTTACATATGTGCTACTCTGAAGGTGTCATTTGTGAGAGAGGTTTTATTTATTCTTGTTATGGAGGCACCAGTGAACTAGGAACTCACCTGATGGTAGGAATCTAGGGATATGCAAACAGTTTTACCAGACCTGCCACCACTAGAATAAAATACAGAGGACATGAAGGAACATGGGTATTGAAACAGAACTGCTGGTTTGGACCAATGAATGAAAAAAAGAAAAATTTGAGTAGAAATAGTAAAGATTCTTTTTTATTTTATCAAATAAATTCTCAACAAGATCTGAAAAGCAGGCTGTGTAATGTAAATAGTTACTTCATTGAATTTAAAATATTGTCTAATTGTATAAATAAAACACTTTAAAAATCAATCCTGGCTTGTGTGTAAAATCATCTGAAAGACTAGATTACTACACTGGAGTTCTTAAGGCAAGGCATACAGTGTTCAGGGGCAAATAAAGCTGTTAAATTATATCCATAACTAAAAAAAGTCTTCATAAGCATTATGAAACATAACTTTAATACAAATTCTAAATACTTACAGAAAATAACATGCTATATCTTTTTAATATTAATCAAAAATTCTTATGAGACTGTACTGTAAATAATGATGGTTTGATTTTTAACAAAAATAATATCAGTAATTCAGATAATTTCTCTAATATTTAGTTTTTAAAGGGAAAAAGACTAAAAGTGTGTGTGTGGAATTCCTCCATCTATTATCAAACAATACTGTGAAGAAATAACTTTGGGACTAACCAGCAGAATGACATAAAAAAAATTTGTTAACAATATGGGATACTAGTTATATTGCTGATTGTCAGAAAAGAAATAGAGAAACAGACTGCTAGTTGTTAATGTACTGGTGACTCTTTTTTTCATTGCCACAAAACTGGATATACAGATATACCAACTAAAGTGGATGCTTTTCTTGGTTTTTCTGTGGCCAGATTCAAAACCAACCAGGAGAAAACAGGTAAAATGACTGACAAAAAGGCAATAGAGTCAAGGGTGTCCATGATGTGTCAAAATTTTTCATACTTAGGTAGAGGAGAATCACAAACTCTAAAAACAAGTAAGCAATGACATTCAGGAAGGCAATTTGTCCTAGTTTGAAGTAAAACAGAACTAATTTTCTGTTCAGTAATTTTTCCTTTTTAGCTGGGCCTCTTCTAACTAACTAAACTCTGAAATTAACAGCTTATTGATCAGAAACTGCTCACTCTCATAGTGATAAGACCTGATTATACCAAGGAATGGTATGCAGAGAGGCCCTTGCTTATACTGATTGCTCTAACAACCAAGGTCAGGTAAATTTGTTATTTGCCCCATTGGAGGGTCAGAAGCGGAAAAGCGTAGAGGGGTCACACCTGTAGGGAGGAACGGATAGGACAGGCGACCGAAAACTGACCAACAGGGTATTCCATCCCATCTGCATCATGCTCAGTATAAAAGCTGAGGGATCAAAGGGTCATCTCTCTTCCTTCAATGGCCAACAACTGAGGAGGACCCTGTCTGTTTGTCTGCCTTTGATCCCGATCCGAGCAATCCTGACTCCAGATCCGGAATCCAGCTCCTGCCCATCACCGAGTCCAGCCTGGGACTTTCCCCTGTGCCTGCTGGTGACGTGATCATCATCCTGGGAGCTTGATACGGTTTTGTATATACTGTATACGGTTTTTTTTAAATTATTATTTCATTATTTATTAATATTTTCATTAAAGTAGTTCAGTTTTTTTTCTAAACTCATAAATCTCTTTTATTTCTTCCTCTCCTCTCTTTTCCTTAGAGACGGGAAAGAGGGGCCATCTGTCATTCTGATTGGTCAATCTGGTCAAAACCATGACACAATTACAGAATCACAGAGTCGCAGAATCACAGAATGATATGGGGTTGGAAGGGACCTCTGGAGATCATCTAGTCCAACCCCCCTGCCAAAGCACGTCCACCTAGAGCAGGTTGCACAGGAACGTGCCCAGGCAGGTTTTGAACGTCTCCAGAGGAGGAGACTCCACCAACTCTCTGGGCAGCCTGTTCCAGTGTTCTGCCACCCTCAAAGTAAAGAAGTTCCTCCTTATGTTTAGATGGAACTTCTTGTGTACAAGCTTGTGCCCATTACCTCCTGTCCTGCCACTGGGCACCACTGAGAAAAGACTGGCCCCATCCTCTTGACACCCATCCTTTAAGTATCTATAAGCATTGATCAGATCCCCCCTCAGTCTTCTCTTCTCCAGGCTAAAAAGACCCGAGTCCCTCAGCCTTTCCTCGTCAGAGAGATGTTCTAGTCCCCTAATCATCTTTGCAGCCCTCTGTTGTACCCTCTCCAGCGGTTCTCTTTCTTTCTTGAACTGGGGAGCCCAGAACTCAACATCCAGTACTCCAGACGCAGCCTCACCAGGGCAGAGCGGAGGGGGAGGATAACCTCCCTCGACCTGCTGGCCACAGTCTTCCTGATGCACCCCAGGATGCCATTGGGCTTCTTGGCCACAAGGGCACATTGCTGACTCATGGTCATGCTGTTGTCCACCAGGACTCCCAGGTCTTTTTCCTCAGAGCTGCTCTCCAGCAGGTCAGCCCCCAACCTGCACTTGTGCATGGGGTTATTCCTCCCCAGGTGCAGCACCCTACACTTGCCCTTGTTGAATTTCATCAGGTTCCTCTCTGCACAAATCTCCAGCCTGTCCACATCTCTCTGTATCATGGTGCAGCCTTCTGGTGTGTCAGCCACCCCTCCCAGTTTTGCGTCATCAGCAAACTTGCTGAGGGTACACTCTATCCCTTCATCCAGGTCATTGATGAATATATTGAGCAGGACTGGACCCACTACTGACCCCTGGGGAACACCAGTAGTTACGGACTTTCAACTATATTCTGTACCACTAATCACTACCCTCTGAGCTCTGTCTTTCAACTGGTTTTCAATGCACCTCACTGTCCATTCACCTAACCCACACTTCCTAAGCTTACCTATGAGGATGCTGTGGGACACTGTGTCAAAAGCCTTGCTGAAGTCAAGGTAGACAACATCCACTGCCCTACCCTCATCTATCCATCCAGTCGTGTCATCATAGAAGGCTATCATCTTAGTCAGACATGACTTCCCCTTGGTGAATCTGTGTTGACTACTTCTGATAGCTTTCTTTTCCTCCATATGCTTTGAGAGGATGCCCAGAACGAGCTGTTCCATCATCTTTCCAGGGATGGAGGTGAGGCTGACTGGCCTGTAGTTTCCTGGGTCTTCCTTCTTGCCCTTTTTGAAGACTGGAGTGACACCGGCTTTCCTCCAGTCCTCGGGCACCTCGCCTGTTCTCCAGGACCTTTCAAAGATGGTGGAGAGTGGACCAGCAATGACTTCTGCCAGCTCCCTCAGCCCTCATGGGCTCATCCCATCAGAAGCCATGGACTTGCGGATATCCAGTTTACTTAACTGTTCCCCAACTTGGTCTTCCTCAACCAAGGGGAAGTCTTGCTTTGTCCAGACTTTCTCTGTTTCCTCCAAAGTCTGTGGCTCCTGAGGGCTGGCCTGAGCAGTAAAGACTGAAGCAAAGAAGGCATTCAGCGACTCTGCCTTCTCTGTGTCCTTTGTCACCATGGCACCCGTGTCATTCAAGAGTGGGCCCACATTTTCTCTAGTTTTGCTTTTGCCTCCAATACACTTGAAGAAACCCTTCCCGTTGACCTTGACGTCCCTTGCCAGGTTTAATTCCAAGGAGGCCTTGGATTTCCTCGTTTCATCCCTGCATACTCTGACAGCATTCTTGTGATCTTCCCAAGTGGTCAGTCCCTTCTTCCACACACTGTAAACTTCCTTCTTCCACTTGAGCTTTTTCAGAAGCTCCCTGTTCAACCACACAGGCCTCCTGCTCCCCTTGCCTGATTTTTTGCTCTTAGGGATGCACCGATCCTGATCTTGGAGAAAGTGTTATTTGAATATCATCTAGCTTTCTTGAGCCCAATAAATGTGAAAATGGTGAGATCTCTAAGAGACAAATCTAAAAGAAAGAAATAATTAAAAGAAGCTGGACTTTTCTGAACAGCCATAAAGTTGTATGTGAATTATCTAACGGTATACATAACAAAGGAATAATTTCTATTTGTGTGTTGTTTCTTAATGGATCTATCATATTGTTTTCTATTGTAAAGCCTGCACCCCCTTTCCTTTTCTTGGACTAAAAACTTAGAGACTAAAAACTGGAGACTAAAAACCGTCTGTTAGCACCAACTTTAGAGGACTTTATATATAGGCAAGATAAGTATCTGCCTACTTACATACACAATTGCCTATGTATATTATATATATTTCATCCGTGCATTATGCTCACCAGCTAACTGCGTAGGTAGTGCATATACGGTGATATTTTAAATAGTCCTCATTATGGTTTTACTCGCTATTTTTGGGCCTGGCTTGTAGTAGGCAAAATGGGCTAGTTACTCTTTGATTTTCAGCTCTTTTGTTTGGTTTTTTGGTTTTTTACAAAAATGAATAAGATTTAGAGTGATGATTTTGATTATCTTATGACTTTGAGGTATGAAGTAGCTTGTCATTTTAGTATCTTGTCACACAAATACTACTTGTCAAAAGACAATTTTCTTTGTGTAGCTAGGGTCATATATACATGAGTAGCAGATTTTCTCCAGACTTTAATAAATGGACTGATATAGCACACAGATAGCTGACTAAGGGCTTGATCCATTACCCAGATAAGTCAAAAGAAATTATAATTAAATCAAGGGCTTAGCAGAACACCCATAAGGTCCTTGGAAACATTCATATGGCAAAAAAATGCCAGTCTGTGAATGATGAGCACAGTGTGTGAAAAGAAACAGGCATTCAAACATTGTCACAGACTAGAATGAAGAATTCTTATATATGGTTGGAAAACTAACTTTCTAACTGATCATCAATACATTTGGAGATCCTCTTTCCTAATTATTACAGCATTTATTTCTCTTACTTTCTCTAAGTTTAAATATATTTCTGACTTTGATCCTTCAAGCTTTGTAGGATTTTTAGCTTCCAGGACTTAATCAACTGACAACCATGTCTTATTCTGGATGCCAGTAGTGCACGACTGTAATTCTTAAGGCACCTGTTCCCCAAAGATAACTGTGCAGTGCAGGAAGTAAGCTTAATTACACATTAAGAGTGTTGTACTAAATATATATAGTAATGTACTTAAAGCTATACTTAGAGTTAAATTCTGATTTAAGGGGATATAATAATCCTTAATCTGAGTAAGGGAAGAGAGGAAGAAAGGGTGCTTACTTACAGAACCATTAACATAAATTATCTTGGATCATGGCTTTTCTCAATGGAGTGATAAAGTCACTCTCTGAGTCTCCCCTTGGAGGCATGCCAAAATGGTCCACAGGCATACATCATGAATCCTCCCTGGTGTCACGACCAAGTCTTCAAGGATAATTCTTGTGTAAGAAATCACAGTCACCACAAGATCTGCCTTGGTGTTTGAAAAGTAAAGGACAACATACTGAATAGCAAGAAGCAGGCATCAGACAATCAAAAGTGTAATGATGTCTTTCTTCTCTCCTTTCTTTACCCTACCCAGATCCAGCAGAGGGAGAAAATAAGGAGCTTGCAATAGGACTATATCATGTCATTTGACTGTATATTCTGCAGTAATCTGGAAGCTTATTTATTTTTCCCAAGGGCCTATTTAGAATTTGTGTTCCACACTTAAGAAAATGTGTCAGCAATTTATTGGAAGGTAGATGGAGAAAGCTAAATGCAGTGAAATACCAGTGTATGTAACAAGTTGTAAAAGCCTGAGTTCAGGGTTAAAGCTCCATTACGTGAAGATCCACCTCTGTAACCACCACCTCTGCCCAGGGAGGTGGTGGAGTCGCCATCCCTGGAGGTATTTAAGAAACGTGTAGACATGGCACTTCAGAGCATGCTCTAGTGCCTGAGATTGTTGGTTTGTGTCTGTTTGAGGGTGGAGTGGTGTGTGGTTGTGGGCGTTTGTTTTGGTTTGGTTTTGGTGTTTGGTGTTCTGGGATTTTTGGGGGTTTTTGTTTGGTTTTGGTGGTGGTTTGGTTTGGTTTGGTTTGGTTTGGTTTTTTTTTCTTTTTGTTGGTTGGACTCAATGATCTCAAAGGTCCCATCCAACCAAAAATATTCTGTGATTCTGTAAATGTAACTGCAAAAAAAATCACAGTTAAGTTCAGGTTTTGCCTTTTGTCTGTTTTTCTGAAAAATAAATCATGGACCTCCACTTAACCAATGCCATGTTTCAGTTTCATTACTTTTTGATATTTTTTCGATAGGAATAATTAAGTCAAACATAGTGAAATTTATGATGCTTTACCATGCTTATAATCATATAAATGCTGAATATTCAGAGGAAAAAAAAAATAAGTAAAACAAATTAGTCTTACAACTAAGAATGTAAACTGATAAAGGAGAGATTTACATTCAAATCCTTGCTCTAAAGAACATCAAGACATTTTACCTAAAATAGGTCAGCACAGAAATGGGTGTTACTTCCTCCAAATCAAAGCCATAACAGTTGGAAAAGTCATGCTCATGAATGTTCTTTTTCTTCTTCCAATTAAACTTTAATTATTTTGTGCAAAGTGAAGCTCCTGCAGATGGAAGAAGAGACATTTATTTGTCCAGCATTCCCTTTAGCCTGTGAGGTAGGATGTGTAATCAAGAGAGACTAACAGAAGTGAAGTGAGAGGGAAGAATTCAGTCTCAGATTAATACATCGTATATGACTACTCTAAAAGTGAACTATTAAATCACAAAGGCTGCAGTTCTCATAGTTTCACCTCTTTATACAGCAAAATACCGGCAAACACCCCCAGCTTATGAGAAACCTGATGCCTGGAAGCCACTGTGAAATAGCTGATACCTTGAGGTCCAGACCATGTTAGGATATCCTGCAGTATACAACCTCTTTCCACTGCTGAATAGCAGGTAATTTCATAACTACCAATACAAGGTTTGCAGGATTTTCTCTTTTTAAGTACCAAATTTTGTGTATTTGGTAAAAGGCCAGAAAAAAAAAGACCAACTTAAATGGCCTGAAAGTTCTCTTAAAATAAAATTTTCTCAAGTTTTGGTGGGTTTGTTGGCTTTGGTTTTTTGGATTTTTTTTCCTATGCCTATGTGGGTCTAAATCTGGAATGCCAGTCCTGCAAACACGCTTAAGTTTAAAACAATAAGAGTGAAAATGAAAGCATACTTAAGCCCTATGGCTTAGTGTTATACAATGCTATTTTTCCAACCAATGATACATAGAGAAGGACCTAAAACCCTCTCCCTCAGCAGAAGGGCCAGAGCAAATGTAGCTTGTGAATCATCTCAGCCAAATGATGACTGTGAATTGGCTAAAATGGAACTAATCATTAACTTAAAAACCGCAGTAATGAAAATATAAAATAAACCTCTATTGTGTAATTTTCCATTCCTTTTCCCAAGTAATTTTTTCTGAGGATTTCTCCCAGCAATTTTCTCTGATGAATAGATATGTTATTTTTTTTCCCTTTCATGGAGTGTCAGAGAATTGAATCAAAATGCTCACTACTTTTTACCTTTATTTTTTCATTTTTTTTATCTTTACCTTTTTTCACATAGATCTGTTCAAATTCTTTGTCACAGAAAGAGGAAGTTGATGTTGCTTTGTTATTCAATGGCCTGACCTGAAAAATTCCACAGAAAAATGGGCTAAAAATGTAGATTCTAAGAAATTTTGTACAAACTGCACTTATTTTTAGTTAAAAAAAAAAAAAGTTGAAATTATCATCCTTGTCTCATAGGAATTGCAATTCTCTTTTTGCAGTTTTGACATGTTTCAGAAAATGTAGCCTTCAGCATCATCGGGCAACCTCTGCCCTTCTACACACCTCCAGGAATGGAGAATGTAGTGCGTGACAGAAAGAGGTCTTTCTAATAACAGCTAACTGTAGCAGCTGAATGACATCTGAAAGAAATCCAGCTGTAGCGTTCACAAAATATTTATTTTCAATAGTAACACTTTAGCTGAAGTACTTTTTGAAACATAGAGGACAAAGAAAATCTGCAAAAAAAAAAAAAAAAGGTAAAGAAATTTTTGCAGTTTGTCTTGTTTGTACAAAAAGCCCCAAAGCAACACAATATTTTTTTTACTTACCTCTCAAAGGCTTTTGGCAGCTCTGATGCAGACTTGGATAAGTTACAGTTAATTGTGTGTTTCTGGAATCAGAAGGATGTGTTAGGACTTTTCTTTATTCTCTGTGTTTCTGAAAACTGCATTTTATGATTCTCTGTAGAGAACACTGTAGAGAAAATTTTTGAGCATGACAAGAACGTTGCATATCAGTCACCTTCCCACATTAGAGAACCATCTTTTCTCTAGAAATAACTGAAAACAACGACTTTCAATTTCATGAACTGAAATATCCATGCAACTCAAAAGAAATTCTGTTTATAAAAACATTCCAGCCACCTAGATAAGACAAAAAAATAAAACAACCTAATAACAATGGGAAACTAGTAAATATATTTCTGTTTAAAAAAATGCAATTACCAGTAATCAAGCCAGAAGATTAACAGTGTGTTGAGTTCTCCACAAAAGAAACCTCTAGCATGTCTCTGTGTTGATGATCATGGAATCACGGAATCACGGAATTCTCAGAGTTGGAAGGGACCTCTAGAGATCATCTAGTCCAACTACCCTGCTAAAGCAGGATTTCCAATAGCACATTACTCAGGACTGCCTCCAGGCGGGTCTTGAAAATCTCCAGAGAAGGGGACTCCGCAACCTCCCTGGGCAGCCTGTTCCAGTGCTCTGTCACCCTCACCGTAAGGAAGTTTCTCCTCATATTTAAATGGAACTTCCTATGTTCCAGCTTGTGCCCATTACCCCTCATCCTATCACTGGAAACCACTGAAAAAAGTCCAGCTCCATCATCCTTCAACCCACCCTTTAGGTACTTGTAAACATAGATAAGGTCTCCCCTCAGCGTTCTCTTCTCCAGGCTAACGAGTCCCAGCTCTCTCAGCCTTTCCTCATAAGGGAGATGGTCCAATCCCTTAATCATCTTAGTTGCCCTACGTTGGACTCTCTCCCATAGTTCCCTGTCTCTCTTGAACTGGGGAGCCCGGAACTGGACACAATATTCCAGTTGTGGCCTCACCATTGCAGAGTAGAGGGGTAGAATGACCTCCCTCGACCTACTGGCCACACTCTTCCCTATGCAGCCCAGGATCCCATTGGCCCTCTTGGCAACAAGGGCACATTGCTGGCTCATGGATAGTTTGCTATCCACCAGGACTCCCAGATCCTTCTCCTCAGTAGTGCTTTCCAGAAGATCCACCCCTAACCTATATTGGTGCCTGGAGTTCTTCCTCCCCAGGTGCAGGACTACACTTGCCCTTGTTGAACCTCATTATGTTCTTCTCTGCCCAGCTCTCCAGCCTGTTCAGGTCACGCTGGATGGCGGCACAGCCCCCTGGAGTGTCGGCCAGCCCTCCCAGTTTGGTATCATCAGCGAACTTGCTGAGGATACACTCTGTCCCTTCGTCCAGGTCATTGATGAATGTGTTGAACAGGACTGGGCCGAGTATTGACCCCTGAGGGACACCGCTGGTTACAGGCCTCCAACTTGACCCTGCTCCATTAATTACAACCCTCTGAGTTCTGTCACACAGCCAGCTCTCAGTCCACCTCACATGAAATGCTGGGTTTTGTCTGAATTACTAGTTACTTTAGTCATATAACTATGCCAACTTTTCCAAAACTAGAGTTGAAACAGTAGTTAAATTCAAAATTAGAGTCAGGGATAATGCAAAACTAGGTGAACAGGGTCAGCACCTTAGTTAAAGTCTTGGCTTTTATATTGACATTTTCTTTATTTCCAGGTTAAATGTTGTAAAGACCTACTCTTTTTGTAATTTTCTTTCTTAGTGTCACAGAACACTATATAGCTGAAGTTTGTTAAAGGTTGACAGAAAACAGACAGTAAACTTGAAATTAAGTCCTTGAATAGTATAAATGGTATTTTGGCTCACTTTAAGCTAAGAAGAATAATAGAACAAAGATTGGGTTTTAAGCCATAATGATACTTGAACAAGAAAGAGCTGAATCATGATGGTTCTACAATACAAACTCTCTATAAAGTATATGATATTTCAGGGTTAAACAACACAAATATGGATAGACACAGTTCTAAATTGACTTAGTGTTACTTCTGCCTAAGTAAGACCAGGTAATGTAATAGGATGCATTTCTTCTTGTCAAGCCTCTAGAGTAAGAATACATAGCAGCAATATACAATGTATTTTTATTCCAACATACAGAAAATTACTAACTTCAACAGGTAGATAAATATGTAACATATCTAGCCTTAATACAGTTGGACAGACAAATGTATATATTGCCTATATCTTAGTTAAATTACATTTACACCTAAATTTACCTTAGGTTTGACACCCGCTGAAAAGGCCAGCAACTGCAGGTAAAGAGGGTTCAGTACTTGAACTAATTGACTGTATGGTAACATTAAATAAGAATGGAGTATCTGACCTAGTTTTTAATATTTTTTATATATTCTTATAGCGTATAAAGTTAAGCTAATATAATTACAGTAAAAACAAAAGGTTTGAAGTCTGACAGTAAATAGTAGAGCTGATGAGGATTTTAACATTTTCACTATGAAATATTGCAAACTGTGTTTTATGTCAATTTCCTAATTCAGCAGTAGGTATCTCAGATGAAAGTTTTAATTCTTGATGTGCATGGAAGTATAATTTACTTCAGAAAAACTCATCTGAATATTCAGAAAATATTTGTGAGATAAGATGTAACAAATAAGGCTTTTAAAGCAACTCTAATTTTAGTAATATTCCTGGAACTAAAAGAGTTTGGTCAGTTCACGTTCTTCATCAAAGTTTTGAGGGGTTTAAAAAGAAGGTTTAGTGAAAAATGAAGCATAATTAGTTTAAGAAATAAGTGTGTCTTCAAAGTAATTCAGTAATGGCCTGAGGTATTAGAACGTGATTAGAACATGATGCCTGTCTTCTAAAAAAACATTATTTATGCAATCATCAGTTGATGGTTACTTTTACAGGCTGTTAAGCATTATTGTGTAAAGAAACAATTATGGATGGATTTTTGAATAAAACATTTCAAGGGACAAAAAATATAATAGGTCTGTTATACGGAAAGCTATGGTGTGTTTACCATTGTGCCTAACGGCATATCTCCCTTATACAGATATATATTTCAGGCTTAAATACAGACAGTTAAAATGTATTTCCACAATGTAATCATGATTTTCTCATATTTTATGAACCATATGTGAAAATACCACATATGAAACACAGCTGTATATGTATATATATAGTGTGCATATATATGTACACATTATAAATTAAATAGCTCACATCTATTCTTAGCATAAAATTTGATTTTTTTTATTATAAGTAGAAATACAATTGCTTCCCCTTGAAACTTGAGTACAAATTAGTTATTTAAATTAAAAATACAATGAATAAGAGATGTAATTCACAGATTATCTAATTCCATTTGTCTGTGTCTAAGGTTTACCTTTGCCAAAACTTTTATCAGTGAAAATGTTAGTGTACTGAAGAACCAAAACAACACTTGGAATGTAATAACTTTTCTTGAAATTTAAATAGAAATTGGTATTGTTATAACCCTGTCCACTTTTCTTTCTTGCAGAGTTGCTTCAGAAGACTTTGGATTTATACGTGATGAGGTAGTTGTAGGTTTTGTAAACCACATGCCATTACAATAACACGACACATCACTAATGTGATTAATAATAGTAGTAGTGTCCATATTCCTATAGATTTACTCTCTACTGTCATTTTGCCAAGTGATGCTCAGTTGGTGGCTGAAAATTCCTTGGAGTAGGTTCCAGAAGAATTCATGATGGATTCTTTAGCTACATCGCTTCATCCTTATATTCACAATGACCTACCCTAACACTGCAAAACATTTTTTTCCTTACTGACCCTGAAGTACAGTACTCGTCTATTGGAAATAGGGGTGATTCAGCACAGCATGGTCTGCTGCTGAATGCAAACTGGGCACCCAGATCTTTCAGAGAGTGTTTTTACTCTGTTATTCTCCTCATCCAAAAGCCCACTGAAGTTGTAAAAACTCCCTGACTTCTAAGGTTTTTCAACCAGCAATAGGTGAGGAACTGATAATGCTTGTCAACAGAGTATGACTGCCAGAATATAGGCAAAGAAAAGTATAGGTCAGAGCTACAGGTGTTACAGAGCTACATCTCTCATATGAGAGATGAAATGCCTCAAAATGCCATAAGCTTAGATATTTTTCTTCCCTTTCCTTCTTCTTTTCTTTCTTTGAAGAAAATCTAATATCAGGTGCCTTTCTTTAAAAGTGGACTACTAAGCAAAAGAAAGCTTAAATTGCTTTATCCAACTGGGATAGCTGGGAAGCAAAATGTGTTGAAACATGTCCCACCCTCTTGGTTGTTTTAGGTTTTTTTCCTGTTGTTTTTGCTTGTAATTATACGATAACTGTCTGCATTTCTGGAAATACTGACTACCTTCATCTAAATGCCCCATTGGGACATAACCTTTCAATGGTGGAAATGTGCTTCCCTTGCCTGATTTTTTGCTCTTAGGGATGCACCAATCCTGATCTTGGAGAAAGCGTTATTTGAATATCAACTAGCTTTCTTGAGCCCCCCTACCTTACAGAGCACTGGCCCATGGGATAGCTCCAAGCAGTTTCTTGAAAAGTTCAAAGTTAGCCCTCCTGAAGTCCAAGGTTTCAATCCTACTTGTTTTGTTTGTACTGCTCAGGATTCTGAACTCTGTCTTTTCATGATCACTACAGCCAAAGCTGCCCACAACCTTAACGTCCTCCACCAGTCCCTCTTTGTTTGTCAGAACTAGGTCCAGTAGTACGTCGCTCCTTCACCACCTGAGTCAAAAAGTTACCATCAATAAACTGGAGGAATCTCCTGGAGTGTACATGCCTGGCTGTGTACCCTTCCCAGCAGATATCAGGGTGACTGAAGTCCCCATGAGAACCAAGGCCTGTGATTGCAAGGCTACTTTCAGCTGTGTCCTGGGTTGAGAGACACAGGACTAACTTTTCTTCTAATTCTGGGGAAAATTGCACTTTTAGAGGACTCTATTGTCTGAATTTGTGAAAATATTTACTTTATAGCCAGCCGGGCTCTGTGGGATTCAAGGCTAGTGTTTTCGAGCCTCGCCAGATGCAGGGACAAGGAGGAGCAAGGCCTGGGCATTTGACTTAGGCTGGCCAACAGGATTATTTCATACCGTGAACGTCACATTCAATATAAATTAGAAAAGTTTGCGGCGTAGCTCGCTCTCTCCCTGATGGTGGCGGTCCAGACAACTCCTTGCCCTGGTGCTGGAACCCTGAGGCCTTCCGTTCCTCCTGAAGCCATTGCGCTTGCAGTGTCAGATATTTGCTGTCCACTGCTGGGAGTGCACAGCTTCCTACTGATATAATTGGCTGAGTATAATTCCTGTATATCTTATATCAGTATCGGGATTAATACTGGTTCTTTAGTATTATTGTTAATTATTTAGTCTTAGTCTATTAAATCTATTTATATTTCAACCCTTGTGTTTCTTTGTGTTCCCCGATTCCCACACCTTCCGGGTGGCCATTGGGGGCGTCATTGGGTGATAGAATAATTGTCTAACGACAATAGATTGCTATGGGTTCTCTCAAACCATGACAAGCTGTCTGTAGAAGGCCTCATCAGCTTCCCCATCCCGATCAGGTGGCCTGTAATAAACACCCACAACAGTGTCTCTCATATTGGCCTGCCCCTTAGCCCTCAGCCACAAGCTCTCAACTTTGTCTTCACCTCTCCCAGGGAAAGCTTGATACATTCCAGTTGTTCTCTCACATAAAGAGCAACTCCACCACCTCAACTTTCTGGCCTGTCTTTCCTAAAAAGGACATAGCCATCCATGACAACATTCCAGTCATGTGAGCTATTCCACCATGTCTCTGTAATTGCAATGATATGATGTCCCTGCAACTGCACACAGATCTCTAGTTCTTCCTGTTTATTCCCCATGCTGCTTGTATTGGTGTATAAGCATTTTGGAGAAGGAGTTGAGCATGTAGTTTTCACCTGTGAGGCGTGGTAGGCCTTCTGGCTCTCAAAAATACTAACCCACTGCCCCACAGGTTCTGGGCTACTACACCCAGGCACCTCTTCAGCATGTCCAGTTATATCCCCACCCCGCTTTGAATCTAGTTTAAAGATCTCTCAATGAGCCCTGATAACTCTTGTCCTAGAACCTCTTGTCCTTTTCTCCCTGTGAGATAAGCTATTCCCGTCCGTTACCAGCAGGCCTAGTGTCTTGTAAATCAAGCTGTGCTCAAAGAACCCGAAGTCCTGCTGGCAGCACCAGGCTCAGAGCCAGGCATTGATCTGCTGGCTCTTCCTATTTACCCCCTCACCATTGCCCACAACTGGAGGGATAGAGGAGAGCAGGACTTGTGCTGCTGACCCCTTGACCAGCCATCACCAGGTCCTGAAATCTCTCTTACTTGCTCTTGAACTTCACTTCAATATTTCGTCACTGACTACCTGGAAGATCAAAAGGGGGTAATAACCTGAGGGCCATACTAGGGAGGGAAGCTTCTTCTTTATAACACTAACCAGGGCCCCAGGGAGGGAGCAGACCTCCCTATTTAGTGGACCTGGTCTGCATATCAGGCCTTCTGCTCCCTTCAGTAGCAAATCGCCTATGACAATGACCTGTCTTTTATTCTTTACTGCAGATGTTTTAATGCGGGGGGGTGGTCTGACTAGATCTTGATGACACCTCCAAGCTGGAAGAACTGTCTTCCTCAGTGTTGTCCAGTTTCCCTTGTAGAACACTGTACCTGTTATGCAGAGGTATCTGGGAAGATGGGGTAGACACTGGGCAGGCATGACTGTGACGCCTGTTGCAGTGAGCAGGAACATTGCCCCCTGTCCTTCAAGTCACCACATTCAGTCTGGTGGTGAGAGGGCAGGGAGTTCTTTGTAGTAGGGGTTCTGTCTTCCTGCTGGGTTTCTGTCACAGGAGGCCGGGTGCAACTCCAAGCATTTATCTGTCTCTCACATTCCCTGATGGCCCTCAACCTGCTTACCTCTTCCCTGAGCTCCCTCACTAAGTGGAGGAACTGCTCTACCTGGGCACACCTCCCACAAGCGTGCTCTCTGCTGCCATCTGACGCTTGCATAAGAGCAGGGCACACCCTGCAGCCCTACATCTGGGTGGCAACGTGTTCCCTTAGGAAGTCCGTATGGGAAGCTGCATCAGAACTGGGTGCTGAGCTCATGGATGCCATGGTTATATTTAAACAATGTGGTTTAGGATTTATGGAGACGACATTGGCTATAACAGTTGATTCAATTTGTTTAGAAATGCAGTGACCATGAAAAGCCAGTGAGATATCAGAATTTACTATCTGCAAACTGATTTGCCATTGAAAGTCAGCATTATCTGACATTATATATCATATAGAATCAAATTACAGTACCCCATTGCTTTATCAAAGTACTTAGGCAAATAGGGTTTTGGTAAGATCATTCACAAATAGTTTTTCTACTAGCTATATAATTGGCTGAGTATAATTCCTGTATATCTTATATCAGTATTGGGATTAATACTGGTTCTTTAGTATTATTGTTAATTATTTAGTCTTAGTCTATTAAATCTATTTATATTTCAACCCTTGTGTTTCTATATTTCAACCCTTGTGTTTTTTTTATAGAACAGTATAGCTAGCGATCACTAGTACAAGCCTCCAGAATGGGAAAAGGCTGTCTCTGATCTGAGTTGTTACATCTATATTTATGTAACTAGAGAGAAAATGAAGGTGGTCGTTAAGCTTGACATGAACATGCATATTTCTTTTATTGACAGCCTGAATTCAGCTCACTGTCTCTGCTTATTGTAGCTGGCATTAGCATGCTATAGTTTCTTTGCTTAGTGTTAGTCATGTAGCACAAATGCAAGGGCAGCTAGAATAGATAAAAGCTACAAAAAAATCATAAAATTTATTGAGATCTATCAATCATCCTGAAAGATAAATATGTTATTGGTGTGTGCTGTAAAATACAGTCAAAAGAATCAGTTTTTTGTGCTAGTTCCAGGCTTGAGGATATTCCAGCAAATAGTGTGGCCAGACCTCTGCCCCACATCATCCATACAAAGCATGAATCTAATTACATAGGAAGTTGGAACTGACTGAATCTCTGATAGTCCTAGCAACTGAGCTAAGAATGTTTCTTCTCTCCTGTGTCCCCTTGCAGTCTTGTTCAGAAATTCCATCCAAGGGATGTTATAATTCTTATTTAAGACCTGGGTTTGAAATCAGTATTTTCTGGCAGAAAGAAATCATAAAAAACAAAAATCAGGAAAAGGTGACAGGCTCTAATCACGAGCACTCAACTACATGCACTTGATTTCTAGGTGAAACTCCAGACAATTTCAAGTTTTTGTCAACTAAATTTGCCTGGCAATAATCATAAATAAACAAGTAAAGACTACATGTCTGCTGCTCACTTATTTTGTCTTTCTCTTGGAGCCACATTTTCTCCAGATGTTAAAAATAATTTATAACCTCATCACACTGCATTCATATGTTCTTTTAAAATATGCTATACATATTTAAGGAGAAAATCTCTATGGTCCCTTCCAACTCTAAAAATTCAGTGAAATTCAGTGAAATTTCTCTGCCATCCTTTTGTACTATGCTTGATTAACTTTATTACAACACTGTTTATAACTGTGATGTATACACACTTTGACTATTGCATGAATTTTTGGCTAAAAAGGATCTAATAGAACTAGAAAAGGCTAGAAATAGGATGAGTAGAGCTCTGCTCCCTCTTCCCTGCTTCATATTTCTGTTCTTCACCTAGGCTGTCCCTATTTCCACATATATTGTCTAAAATAAACCCTGTTAACTCTTTTATCCCCATAATGAGAAGGCATGCAACCTTGAGTTTGTTTTTCTTTTGAGATAGGAACATAATCTAAAAAGAAGGATAACAGCTCTACATATAAGTTTCAATGAGTTTCAACAGCATCTTTGTCTCTGTCTCAATGGGTTATACATAACTGAAATACCTGTTTCACAAAAAAACAAATGATGTAGACATGATGTAGTTCAGAAACTATGCAGAGATATATGAAATGCAGGTTTTGAAATGTAAATGCATATACATATGGAGAATATTACTTCTGACTGCATTTGAAACAAATGAAGGAGGAAACTTGAGGAAGCGTACGTTTTTCATGACAGAAACTGAAGGTTAACAACTTATCCTGATTGCTTCACTTGTGATTACTAACTGTTTGGAAATAAACAAAACATTCTCAGTGCTGTTATTATTGGCTGCAGCATAAAGAAAATTGTTCCTTTTAATGTGTCCAACAGAAGCTTGAACCAGTCTGGTGGTTCTGTCCCTGATTCACTGGAAAAGTTTGTTTTGCAAAGTGAAACCTTGCAAATTTGGCAGTTGTGTCATTTATATGTCTTATACTCTTGCTGAAATCTATACTGAAAAATCAAAGAAAAGCCCTTGCATAGTGAATCAAAAATATTATATAGAATTCATATAATATTGGATGTCTGCCTAGACTTGAAAAAGGCTTTTTAATGATTAGTCAAGGTCATTAAATATAAGCAATATTATTTCACAACTTGATTGCACAAAGAATTTGTTGAGTATTGAATAAAAGATATATATTAAGAAAATGTTTGTGTCTGAACTGAATGGATTTCCAGGAAGATCACTGTTCAAGCTATTATTCATTTCAATTAACGTAAAAGTTCTACCAGAAGTACTCTCCATAAATACATGCGTTGAATAAATACACACTGAATTTTTAAGTTTAATCATTTTCTAACAGGTATGGAACAATTCAGAATAAAATGACATATATAATTACATAAAGATTCCAGTAATTGTAATGAAAAATATGCATGAAATAGCACATGCACAACATGCTTTTTCTTTATGTTACTTAAAGATTTAAATCTTAAATCTTTCTGTTAAGATTCAAGCAATGAAAGAGATTCTGCTCTGATAAAAATAACGTACTGGGAAGAAAAATAGTTTACGGGGAAATATCTCAGGATATCTACTAGACACCTGAAAAGTTGTAATTCCACAGGCAAATAGTAAAACAGGACAAAAGAAGACGAGAAGGAAGTTTTAAAAATATTGCCATAAAGAGGTGGAGATCTGAGGACAATGAAGATGTAAAGGTATATATGTATGTATATATACATAGGCGCACATTAACAGCTAAAGAGAGATTTAATGAAATAGCAAGGCCAATGGCATGAGAAATAAATATTTGTTTTATGGTAGTATTAGGAGAAAGAAAAAAACATAGTTCATCCTGTATCTGATGCTTGCTGTAAATTATAAAACTGTAAAGGTAATATAGGGAAGGCAGAAAAATTTGACAGAGATTTCAGCTCTATATTTGAAATGTATCATAGTTAAATGACATTGTCTATGCTACATCTAAAAGAGAACTCTTCTAGTCAGATTTCTTGTCTCGGTGTCAAAAAGTGTAAGACTGAAGAGTGAGAACGAGAAATATATATTTGATACTTCCCCCTAGTAGTTGCGCATCCTCCAAGCATCTGCAGTCTTCTGAAAACGATGTGACTGCTACATCACTCATAACTCTCACTACATTTTCCTTGACCACCTTGTTTGTTCTGTTCTTGAACCTTTCAAATTTTACATCCATGAAGTCTCTGGGACTGAAAGGTCAATGTCTGTAATCATGTAGGGTAGTAAGAACAAATACTTGACAAGAACTAGCTGAGATTTCTTATACTCAGATTTCTTAAAAGTAGCAGTTGAGGAACTTCATCAAAGCTTATTATCAGTATTAATTTAACTGAGGAAATAAAAAAAATGGAAAAGGCAATTTTTATAAATCCTGAAATTATGTTGGTGAAAGAGATGACATCAGGAACTACAAGCAGAATGTGCATTGACAAATAAGTGTTTAATTAAGAATTTTACTAACAGAAATTGTAACGAAGTTTTGACTGATTTACATAAAATAGTCATTGTGATTTTACAGAAAATAGATCTTGCCTGTGTAAGCTTGCTAGATTTGTTTGATTTTATTACAGAACTGATTTCTAAGAAACATTCATTAATATGATCGCAATTCTTGAGGTTTGGAGTTTTATTGTGTGATTTGGACAGAAAATATAAAATTCAAATAATTTTCTAAGACTTTAAATGAACATAGAACATAAGTGTTGTCATGCACCAGTAAAAAACTAAGTCCCTAAAAGAAACTTCTGCCTAAATAAATATGATGACAGCTTTCTTACTCTCAGATCTCTCCTGCTAAAGTCTCTTACAGAGTTATCAGGCACTAGTGTTTCATGCCATTTTATTTTGATATTTAACTTAAATCTGAGTTTATCCAAGTATACAGTTCTGCTGTTGTGTTAATGGCAACAGGGACTTCATGTGGACATAGATACTTTATTTTTGAAATCTGTCATGAAGAGGTGAAATATTCTTGGAGTTGTGTCTCAGCTTTGTGTCTCACCTTTGGCTTTTAGTTTTGGGGAGTATGTGACTGAAAAAAAAGTTCATCTAAATTTGCATGTGCATTTAAAAGCTTTTCCACTTCTGCTAAGTTTAACGAAAGAATAGGGTGGATACTTTCATTTCTATTGATATCTGGGTTTCCAGCTGTCAGTTACCTGAAAGGTGTTGAGAAAAAATGTTCACTTATAGATATATTTTAGCTAACATTGGAATATTTTTGCAGCTTATGACTCCAGTAAAATTTACATCACTCACTATTCCTCAAAGATCCCTAATTTTAAACTATTATCCTTAAGTATTGCAAATATAACTTCTCAAAATATTTCTTATATTCATCAATTAGCAACTTTGTTGTTAAATACGGAAGAAGTGACGGAAATCACTGGCCTGACATATATCGCATTTTTGTGGTTTTTACTAGTGCTACAATGATACACCTTATGATGCACCAGTTTTTTAGGACTGAAATATTTTTTAGTATATTGGAAAAAGAGCAAACAAAATGGTCTTAAATCAATACAGTACTGACATTTGACATACTGTTACACCAGTGTTGTGGTTTATGCCTGGTAGGCAGCTGAGCCCCACACAGCTGCTTGTGCACTCATCCCTGGTGGGATGGGGGGAGAGAATCAGGAAGGTAGATATGAGAAAACTCATGGGTTGAGATAAACAGTTTACTAGGTAAAGCAAAAACCACACATGCAAGCAAGGCAAAATAAGAAATTTACTCACTACTCTTTGGCAGGCAGTTGGCTAGCCATTTCCAGGGAAGTAGGGCTACACCACATGTAACAGTTACTTGGAAAGACAAACATCATGACTCTGAGCATCACTCCTTCCTTCTTTTCTGTAGCTTATGTTGCTAACAACGACATTCCTGACTCCAGATGTGGAATCCAGATCCTGTCTATCACCGAGTCCAGTCTGGGACTTTGCACTGTGCCTGCTGGGGATGTGACTGTCATCCTGGGAGCTTGAGATGTTTTTTTGATATACTGCATAATTTTTTCTTTTCTCATTTTCTTATTATTTATTATTTCATTATTTATTAATATTTTCATTAAAGTAGTTTAGTTTTTCTTTTAAACTCATAAATCTCTTTATCTCTTCCTTTCCTTTCTTTTTCCTAGAGGGGGGAGGGAGGGGCCATCTGTCATTCTGATTGGTCAATCTGGCCAAAACCCTAACACCAGGTCATGATAAAAATTTATAAATGGATTAGAAGCTTAACCAAACAATTGCCCAGATTTCTATTCGTTGTTTATTAGCAAACAATTTGTTCAGGTTCTTCTTGTGGGAGAATGGCTAGCTGAGAAGGGTCACGTAGAGATGATCCAGCTGGCCGAGCAAAAGCTTGAGAAACATCGGATTCAGCCCCCGTAACTACTGGGCTGGTAAAGACACCTCGTCCTTGACTATAATTGTTGTAAGATAACAGAGAGGTTGCAGCTGCTCAGGCATGGGAAAAGAGGATGAAAGTAACTGTAAAGAAGGAACCAAGGGTAGAGTTGATCTTTCTAAGAACTAACCAATCATGAGCTTAACTTTTGTAATATGTATGAGCTAATTATGTTAGAACATAAAAGGCCACTGTGTGAATCAATAAACGAAGCTTGCTGATCACTCATATTGAGTGGCCCTGTCTTCCCTCCGTCGCGACAAATGGCGCCCGAACAGGGACCCTACAGAGGGCTGAACCTGCGAGCCACGGTCAACGGAGTCTCAGTGCTGGTCCTGTAAGCAGCGCAGGAGGCGAAAGGGATTAAAGGAAAAGGTCCCCGCGCCCGAGAGCGAAAGGGATTAAAGGAAAAGGTCCCCGCGCCCTGGAGCACCTATAGAGAGTGTCCTGCCGGCTACGCGCCGCCGAAGTCTGGAAGGCTGCAACAGCGCGCTGACGAAGGTATGAATAGACAAGCGGCGTATGATTTGCTCAAATGCTTTTTAGAAAAGCGGAGCATAGAAGGTTTACATTGTAAAAAGGAATTACCAGAGTTATTAGCTTATGGGGCAGCTAGAGGATTCTTTGCTAATCCCGATACAGTTTTTGAGGAAGAGGAGTGGCGGAGATATGGGGATAAAATATTTGATGAAGTAATAAATGATGAGAAGTTAGCCAAGAAACTGATGAAGCCTTGGCGTGCAGTTACGAATGCTCTGGTGATGCATAAAGCAGAGCAGAGAGCTGCTGCTGCTGCGTCTGAAAGGTTAGGGGGATTAACTGGGACGGGTGCAACTGCCTCGCAACAAAAACCAGCTCCCCCTCCCTCGGGTTGCCCGTTGCCTCCCTCGGTTCGCACTATAGTCGTCCCTCAAGGGATAGCGGGAACGTGGGAGCACTCGGTCTTTGTTCCATCTCCTCCCGAGTCACCTGGAGATAGTGAGGACCCATCGGCCCCCCCGATGGAAACAGAAAAAGGAGAGAAGTCAGAAGAAAGTTATGCAGGGAAAGGAATGAGCCATAATCCCTCCACGGAGGGGCAGAGTATTATCACAGAAAGACAGAGGATGTGGCAGCAAATTGCAGAGGAGGCGATGGCCTCCGGAGATAGAGAATTTGCCTCGAGCATTGTACATGAGGCGTTCCCGGTAACTTACCAGCTAAATGACCAAGGGCGAATAACTGCCACAATTCAGAACCTAGATTGGAAGTTATTAACTCAGTTGCGATCCACGGTGAGTGACTCAGGGATCAAAGGAGAGCCCACAAGGCAAATGCTAGACTTTATCTGGGGCACCAATATATTACTCCCGGGGGATGTACGTAGTATTATGAAGTTGATTTTGACACAACACCAGCAGCTGTTGTTTAATGCGCATTGGCAGGCTGCTTGTCAGCAATCAGTTGCCACAGTAAGGCAACCGGGAGATCCGTTACACGGAGTCACCCTTGATGAGCTATTGGGGGTGGGACCGTATCTGCGGCCAGAAGCACAGGCACTTATGGGACCAGATAAAGTAAAAGAATCAATGACATTGGCAAGACAGGCTTTTGATCGTCTTAAGGAACCTGGAGGTGTGCCTTCATATATGGGTATTAAGCAGGGAAGGGAGGAACCATTTGGCCTATTTATAGATCGAGTAGCAGACGCCATACAGGCGGCCGGGGTGCCCGATTATCTCAGAGGCACTATACTAAAGCAGTGTGCTATACAAAATAGTAATCCGGCCACACGCAACATCTTAGCTACATTGCCAGGGACATGGACTATCGAGGAAGGACTAGAAAGGATGGCTCAGGTACTGGTAGGGCCACAGGCAATGTTAGTTGAGGCAGTAAAGGAACTAGGGAATAGTTTAAAGGAACATGCGCAGGCTACGCAGAGTCAAGTTCTTGCAGCCCTTGCTCCTTTGCAAGCCTCCGTTCATTGATTAAATGCTACTGGATCACCTCGCCCACGATGCTACCGTTGCGGCGCTGCTGGACACATCAGACGGAACTGCGACGCCGGCTCAGTATGGTGCAGAAACTGCCGGTCGGACAACCACAATGAGACTGCATGTCGCGCTTCTAAACCGGGAAACGGACGATTCAGCGGGAAGAGCCGCCCCGCGCCGACACAAAAAGCGGCTGCATATCCGGCAGCACTCAATCCCTTCAGCTCAGACCAGCCACAAGCAGAAGCCTCGGCTTGGACCTGGCAACAGCAGTAGATTGTACCCTGTTGGACTCAAAGCTTGTCAGCATTGCTACCGGCACACAGGGACCAATCTGTATCAATGGACAAGCTGTCGGAGCACTACTTATAGGCCGTTCATCAGCCACCATGCTGGGACTTAATGTGTTGGTGGGACTGATTGATAAAGATTACCACGGTGAGATCCAGATCATGGCCCACACGTTATTTCCACCGCTCTTCATCGCTAAAGGCACCAAGGTGGCGCAATTAATTCCCCTACCACATCTTGCGGGAGCCCTTCCACCGCTGCAAGAGCAGCCACGAGGGCAAGGAGCCTTTGGATCTACAGGACAAATGGCCTTACTAACTGTCGGCTTGCGCCAAAGGCCACAACGCCCGGTTGCTGTGCAATACGCCAACCTAACTATATCACTTGTTGCTCTTCTAGACACTGGCGCTGACATTTCCATAATCAGCACGCATAAGTGGCCGGCTCAATGGCCGACCTATGCGAGCAATGCCACGGTTGCAGGAGTAGGAGGATTGACCCTTGCTCGCAAATCACCCCTTCTACGATGGACCATAGGGGACAAGGTAGTGAACTGTACTGTTTCTGTTGTCCCATTGCCTGAGGGGGTACATGCGTTGATAGGGCATGACATCCTTGCACAAATGGGAATGGTCCTTACTTCGGACCCCCCTTTTTAGGAGCGGCCATTGCTTGGACTTTCCCGATCCCGCTTCGCTGGAGAACAACAGAACCAGTGTGGGTAGAGCAATGGCCACTAAAACGGGAAAGTCTGGAACAGGCGCATACACTCGTCCGGGAACAATTCGAACAAGGGCACCTAAGGCTATCGACAAGCCCTTGGAATACTCCCATTTTTGTTATCAAGAAGAAATCAGGGAAATATCGACTGCTCCATGATTTGAGAGCTGTAAATAAACAAATGTATGACATGGGAGCATTACAGCCTGGTTTGCCCAACCCAGCTATGATACCGGAAGGCTGGCACCTGCTTATTGTGGATCTAAAAGACTGTTTTTTCACTATTGCTTTGCATGAAGATGATAGACAAAGATTTGCTTTTACCCTTCCCGCGATTAATCGGGAGGGGCCAGACCAACGCTTTGAATGGACAGTCCTTCCGCAAGGAATGCGAAATTCGCCCACACTGTGCCAAATCTACGTTGATGCCGCTCTGCAACCACTGCGACAAAACTGGGCCCGTACTTTAATCTATCATTATATGGACGATATTTTGCTGGCTCAACCGACACCCTTTTCTCCACAACAAAAGCAGGAGCTAGCAGAGCAGCTCAAGCAGAGAGGCCTGGTAATAGCACCCGAAAAGGTGCAGGAATCAAACCCCTGGAAGTATCTCGGGTGGCGCATCACTGATACGACAATTCAGCCTCAAAAATTATCACTGCACCTGGACATTCGAACTCTTCATGATGTTCAGCGACTGCTAGGTGATCTACAATGGCTTCGACCTATTACAGGCATCCCCAATGAACTACTGAATCAACTGCGCCCCCTACTGCGAGGAACGGATCCTGCAACGCCGGTGCAGCTTACTGAGCAACACAGACAAACACTGCAACAAATAGCTTCCATGGTAACTACGCGTTCCACGCATCGGCGTGTTGAAGGTCTGCCCATTGACTTGACTGTTTTATGTGGTGAGCAGTACCTTATGGCAGCCTTAACTCAGCAAAAAATAAAAACGGGGGAGAAGCAGGGGTTCACCACTATCGTATTGGAATGGATAGCCCCTCCACTACAACCACGGCGGACAATACAGGAAAAAATTGCCACGCTGGCAGACTTGGTCAAGAAGGGCCGCTGCCGTATTCTACAGATAGATGGTACCCCTCCAAACACGATATGGGTGCCAATGAAGCAGACTGATTTAGAGTGGTACTTGCAGAATTCTGAAGAATTGCAAGCAGCACTACTCTATGATGGAGCGGCGTTAATAATTAAGCCGCTACCATCACCCATCCTATCGTGGATGGAGAACATGAGCTGGATAGTTAAGCCAAAGCGATCCAGCCAGCCTATTTCACAGGCTCTCACGGCCTTTACCGATGCAGGCCGACGTTCCAGAACTGCCGCCATAACCTGGAAGGATGAGCAAGGATGGCAGCATCAAATCCTACAGGCACAGCCACAGGACTCTCTACAAACGCTGGAACTTTTTGCAGTGGTCTGGGCCTTCATCAGATGGAAAGATATCCCACTAAATATAGTCACAGACTCTCTCTACGTTGCAGGCATAGTTAATCGCATTGAAGATGCGAGCCTGCGAGACTTGAATAATCGACGCTTAACAGAATTACTAGTCAGCTTGCAGCTCGCAATCACGCAAAGAAATGACCCGTACGCGGTGATTCACATCCGGAGTCACCAGTGGGGAGAAGGCCTCGGAGAGGGCAACGCTCAAGCCGACCGCCTAGTTACGGTCACCACAGAGCCTCCGTTGGCACCGCATTGCCGAGCCCGAGAGACTCACTCTGTCTTCCACCAAAATGCGAAGGGGCTAGCTCGGACTTACAAACTCTCCATAGAGGAAGCCCGAGCCATTGTCAAAGCTTGCCCCATATACAGTCATCACAATTCGGGATTAGGACTCGGATGCGGAGTTAACCCTAGGGGATTGAAATCTAATGAGGTTTGGCAAATGGATGTTACCCATGTTTCTGCGCTTGGCCCATTGAAGTACTTGCATGTAACTGTAGATACATACAGCCATATGATATGGGCTACCCCACAGCCGGGGGAAAAAGTTCGCGATGTAAGGCGACATCTAACGAGTTGTTTTGCTGTCTTGGGAGTTCCAGGCACGATCAAAACTGATAATGGCCCAGCGTACAGCAGTGGGTCGTTGAAGCAATTTATGCAGCTATGGAACATCACTCACGTTACTGGCATTCCCCATTCCCCGACTGGGCAGGCCATAGTAGAAAGAGCCAACGGGACAGTAAAGCGTTACCTGGAGAAATTTAAAGACATTGTAGACGTAAGGGAAAGGGTACAAAAGGTTCTTTTTGTGCTCAATCATTTATGTGTGTTTGGAGATAGCAATGATCCGCCAATCGCGAGGCATTACGTGAAGTCAGAAGCCCCCCAGTCACCGCACATGAGAGTGCTATATAAAGATGCTAAAACAGGTCAATGGACAGGTCCCGCAAAAGTGGTTTATGTGGGACGTGGCTATATCTGTGTTTCTACCGATACAGGTACCATCTGGGTTCCCAGCCGTTGGGTAAGGCCCGCCATCGACCACCCTGAAGTCGCCGCTGAAGGTGACCCGACTAATCACCATAAACCAACGGACTGAGACCGCTGCGCCTGAGTGTGAACCACGAGGTCGCAAAAACAGAAATTAATTGTACAGTCTGTGGGGTCTGTAACCCCTAGGTATTATGTGCATGCTATTTGCTTAGAAGTTGAAACAGAGAAAATGGTTAATTTAGGTATAGAAAGCTTTATAGTAGTTGCCTTAATTGTAAGCATAAGAGCCATCCCATATAGCGAGATGTTTGACCCACGAGAAAATGTGTGGATAACTTTAGCTCGATCACTCAACACGACCAGCTTTTGTGCAAGCCTAGCAACACCCCGCTCCCCATTTACTACGTGCCTTATAGGGGTGCCCTTGACCAGTGTCACCTTTAAGGTATTTTATGAATCCCTCTCAGTATTAAGACAACAGTATAAGGTGACAAGCAAAATCCAATTCATGTGGAATGACATTGCGGAAATGTTTGAAAAGTATGACATTTGGGATGATAAGCTCCCTGTAGGTCCCGAACCACAGGAGATTGATCTAGCGGACTCCCTCAACGCCAGTTATTGCATATATATTGGCACTGAGAGTTGGACCAGGGAGCAAAAGGAGGGACGCATGGTCAGGGAGACGGCCCCTACAATCCTCTCTCCAATAGAAAACCATACTAGTTGGAGGAAAACCTGGTGTCAAAGAATGGCCCGTAGTGAGAGTTCTCCAGCTCCTGGCACTGTACTGCCCAGGCACCTTCCAAAAGGATTCTTTTTAATCTGCGGCAACCGAGCATGGTCAGGAATCCCTTCAAACCCTCAGGGAGGACCATGTACTATAGGCCAACTTAGTCTAGCTGCGCCACTAATGCACCCTAACAGCACTCACTGATATCGATTTACAAGAGACACTTCCCACAGCCTGACTAGCGATTGTTCCGACCAAATTAGCCTCTGGAATAAATGGGAAGTTATCTTCGCATCCCTTTTTACGCCAGGTAGTGCCGCAGCACGAGCACATAGAAATTTGAATAGTATAGCATGTTGGGTGGCAAAGCAAGCCAACGCAACAAGCAGAGTCCTGTCCGAACTTGCAGATGATTTATCCACAGTACAACATGCGGTATTACAGAATAGAGCCACGATAGATTTCCTTTTGCTAGCCCACGGACATGGTTGTGAGGATTTCGATGGAATGTGTTGTATGGATCTGGAGGATCACTCAAGATCTATCCATAAAGAAATTCAATACCTAATGACACATACTCAAAAGATACAACAAGATTCAGGATTCTTTGGCCTGGGTGCTCTTGGAGACTGGTTGGGTCTGTCCAGATGGCTGAGAAACCTTTTACAGACGGGATTGCTAGTCTTAATCATTGTACTAATAGCATTGCTTTGTGTGAGTTGTGTGTTGTCTTGTATGAAAACCCTTGTGTTACGGATGTTTAACCAAGCCTATGTCATTCAAAATAAAAACGGGGGAATTGTGGGAGAATGGCTAGCTGAGAAGGGTCATGTAGACATGATCCAGCTGGCCGAGCAAAAGCTTGAGAAACATCGGATTCAGCCCCCGTAACTACTGGGCTGGTAAAGACACCTCGTCCTTGACTATAATTGTTGTAAGATAACAGAGAGGTTGCAGCTGCTCAGGCATGGGAAAAGAGGATGAAAGTAACTGTAAAGAAGGAACCAAGGGTGAAGTTGATCTTTCTAAGAACTAACCAATCATGAGCTTAACTTTTGTAATATGTATGAGCTAATTATGTTAGAACATAAAAGGCCACTGTGTGAATCAATAAACGAAGCTTGCTGATCACTCATATTGAGTGGCCCTGTCTTCCCTCCGTCGCGACATCTTCTGTGACTCATTAATTCAAGCTGCATTTTAGTATTAGTGTGATTTTACTGGGAATTACAGATCTTTCTCTTAGAAGCATTGAATACAAAGGAAAAAAAAACATTACGCTTCCCAAAGGAGAGGCTGAGTTGACTGTATATATTTGTACGTATATAAACAATTGGAAACTCTACATTGAAAGATTTAAGTATGCTTACTTTTCTAAACTTCTTTCATTCATTCACTACCAATTTAATTTTTGCAATACCTCTTCAAAGTCTGCTTGCTTCATCTTTGCAATTGTGAGTAATTGCCTAAATCTATCTCTACTAAGGGACTTGATATCACCGTCTTTCAAGAAAAGGTAAATTAAAAAAAATTTTTCTTAAGAAAAAGAAAAGTCAGTCTGGAAGGGCTGAGTGAGGATAATAAGCTCTCCAAAACAATACTTTCTTCACCAGTAAAGTTGTCTGTACAAGTCAGATTTGTTCTAAAAACAACCATTCTGGGCAGGACCTTAGAGGACCACACCAAACACTAGGGATTCTTTTGCTTTTGATTTCTAGCCTTGAGACTGGTCAGAACATTTAGGCAGGAATAAAGAATAATCTTAAAGTGGATATTTCTTGCTACTTTTCATTTTCTGCTATACAGACAATGAAAGCATCTATAGATTTGTAAGGCCTAAGACCAGAATATTTAGTCTGTAGCCAAAAACATCAGTCAAGATAAAGGAAAATGCATATGAAGACAAAAGTTGCATGTTTACTTTAGTTCTGTTTCTACAAAGCAAGCAGAAGGAAATGATTTGTGGAGAAGAGGCTTTTTGTTGCATGAACTTGTTTTGCAATTCATTAAAAGGAAGTTTATTAATGATATGTGTTCATAGTTTCATTAAAATGTAAATTTTATTATAGGATCTGACTGATTTTTTCTTAGGCTGCCTTTATTAGGCTCCTCAATAAAACTAAAAGCTATTCCTTACTCAGCAACTATAACAGATATTTTGGGTTATAAGTATTAGGCTAGAGTTTCACTAAAACGATTCAGATTTTTTTTTTTCTATTAGTTATTTTAAAAGTGTGAATTTATCTCAGTCCCATTTTCAGTTTTGGGACTGGGAAAAATGCATACCTTTAAAATAGCTAGTAGAAAAACTATTTGTGAATGATCTTACCAAAACCCTATTTGCCTAAGTACTTTGATAAAGCAATGGGGTACTGTAATTTGATTCTATATGATATATAATGTCAGATAATGCTGACTTTCAATGGCAAATCAGTTTGCAGATAGTAAATTCTGATATCTCACTGGCTTTTCATGGTCACTGCATTTCTAAACAAATTGAATCAACTGTTATAGCCAATGTCGTCTCCATAAATCCTAAACCACATTGTTTAAATATAACCATGGCATCCATGAGCTCAGCACCCAGTTCTGATGCAGCTTCCCATACGGACTTCCTAAGGGAACACGTTGCCACCCAGATGTAGGGCTGCAGGGTGTGCCCTGCTCTTATGCAAGCGTCAGATGGCAGCAGAGAGCACGCTTGTGGGAGGTGTGCCCAGGTAGAGCAGTTCCTCCACTTAGTGAGGGAGCTCAGGGAAGAGGTAAGCAGGTTGAGGGCCATCAGGGAATGTGAGAGACAGATAAATGCTTGGAGTTGCACCCGGCCTCCTGTGACAGAAACCCAGCAGGAAGACAGAACCCCTACTACAAAGAACTCCCTGCCCTCTCACCACCAGACTGAATGTGGTGACTTGAAGGACAGGGGGCAATGTTCCTGCTCACTGCAACAGGCGTCACAGTCATGCCTGCCCAGTGTCTACCCCATCTTCCCAGATGCCTCTGCATAACAGGTACAGTGTTCTACAAGGGAAACTGGACAACACTGAGGAAGACAGTTCTTCCAGCTTGGAGGTGTCATCAAGATCTAGTCAGACCACCCCCCCGCATTAAAACATCTGCAGTAAAGAATAAAAGACAGGTCATTGTCATAGGCGATTTGCTACTGAAGGGAGCAGAAGGCCTGATATGCAGACCAGGTCCACTAAATAGGGAGGTCTGCTCCCTCCCTGGGGCCCTGGTTAGTGTTATAAAGAAGAAGCTTCCCTCCCTAGTATGGCCCTCAGGTTATTACCCCCTTTTGATCTTCCAGGTAGTCAGTGACGAAATATTGAAGTGAAGTTCAAGAGCAAGTAAGAGAGATTTCAGGACCTGGTGATGGCTGGTCAAGGGGTCAGCAGCACAAGTCCTGCTCTCCTCTGTCCCTCCAGTTGTGGGCAATGGTGAGGGGGTAAATAGGAAGAGCCAGCAGATCAATGCCTGGCTCTGAGCCTGGTGCTGCCAGCAGGACTTCGGGTTCTTTGAGCACAGCTTGATTTACAAGACACTAGGCCTGCTGGTAACGGACGGGAATAGCTTATCTCACAGGGAGAAAAGGACAAGAGGTTCTAGGACAAGAGTTATCAGGGCTCATTGAGAGATCTTTAAACTAGATTCAAAGCGGGGTGGGGATATAACTGGACATGCTGAAGAGGTGCCTGGGTGTAGTAGCCCAGAACCTGTGGGGCAGTGGGTTAGTATTTTTGAGAGCCAGAAGGCCTACCACGCCTCACAGGTGAAAACTACATGCTCAACTCCTTCTCCAAAATGCTTATACACCAATACAAGCAGCATGGGGAATAAACAGGAAGAACTAGAGATCTGTGTGCAGTTGCAGGGACATCATATCATTGCAATTACAGAGACATGGTGGAATAGCTCACATGACTGGAATGTTGTCATGGATGGCTATGTCCTTTTTAGGAAAGACAGGCCAGAAAGTTGAGGTGGTGGAGTTGCTCTTTATGTGAGAGAACAACTGGAATGTATCAAGCTTTCCCTGGGAGAGGTGAAGACAAAGTTGAGAGCTTGTGGCTGAGGGCTAAGGGGCAGGCCAATATGAGAGACACTGTTGTGGGTGTTTATTACAGGCCACCTGATCGGGATGGGGAAGCTGATGAGGCCTTCTACAGACAGCTTGTCATGGTTTGAGAGAACCCATAGCAATCTATTGTCGTTAGACAATTATTCTATCACCCAATGACGCCCCCAATGGCCACCCGGAAGGTGTGGGAATCGGGGAACACAAAGAAACACAAGGGTTGAAATATAAATAGATTTAATAGACTAAGACTAAATAATTAACAATAATACTAAAGAACCAGTATTAATCCCGATACTGATATAAGATATACAGGAATTATACTCAGCCAATTATATCAGTAGGAAGCTGTGCACTCCCAGCAGTGGACAGCAAATATCTGACACTGCAAGCGCAATGGCTTCAGGAGGAACGGAAGGCCTCAGGGTTCCAGCACCAGGGCAAGGAGTTGTCTGGACCGCCACCATCAGGGAGAGAGCGAGCTACGCCGCAAACTTTTCTAATTTATATTGAATGTGACGTTCACGGTATGAAATAATCCTGTTGGCCAGCCTAAGTCAAATGCCCAGGCCTTGCTCCTCCTTGTCCCTGCATCTGGCGAGGCTCGAAAACACTAGCCTTGAATCCCACAGAGCCCGGCTGGCTATAAAGTAAATATTTTCACAAATTCAGACAATAGAGTCCTCTAAAAGTGCAATTTTCCCCAGAATTAGAAGAAAAGTTAGTCCTGTGTCTCTCAACCCAGGACACAGCTGAAAGTAGCCTTGCAATCACAGGCCTTGGTTCTCATGGGGACTTCAGTCACCCTGATATCTGCTGGGAAGGGTACACAGCCAGGCATGTACACTCCAGGAGATTCCTCCAGTTTATTGATGGTAACTTTTTGACTCAGGTGGTGAAGGAGCGACGTACTACTGGACCTAGTTCTGACAAACAAAGAGGGACTGGTGGAGGACGTTAAGGTTGTGGGCAGCTTTGGCTGTAGTGATCATGAAAAGACAGAGTTCAGAATCCTGAGCAGTACAAACAAAACAAGTAGGATTGAAACCTTGGACTTCAGGAGGGCTAACTTTGAACTTTTCAAGAAACTGCTTGGAGCTATCCCATGGGCCAGTGCTCTGTAAGGTAGGGGGGCTCAAGAAAGCTAGTTGATATTCAAATAACGCTTTCTCCAAGATCAGGATTGGTGCATCCCTAAGAGCAAAAAATCAGGCAAGGGAAGCACATTTCCACCATTGAAAGGTTATGTCCCAATGGGGCATTTAGATGAAGGTAGTCAGTATTTCCAGAAATGCAGACAGTTATCGTATAATTACAAGCAAAAACAACAGGAAAAAAACCTAAAACAACCAAGAGGGTGGGACATGTTTCAACACATTTTGCTTCCCAGCTATCCCAGTTGGATAAAGCAATTTAAGCTTTCTTTTGCTTAGTAGTCCACTTTTAAAGAAAGGCACCTGATATTAGATTTTCTTCAAAGAAAGAAAAGAAGAAGGAAAGGGAAGAAAAATATCTAAGCTTATGGCATTTTGAGGCATTTCATCTCTCATATGAGAGATGTAGCTCTGTAACACCTGTAGCTCTGACCTATACTTTTCTTTGCCTATATTCTGGCAGTCATACTCTGTTGACAAGCATTATCAGTTCCTCACCTATTGCTGGTTGAAAAACCTTAGAAGTCAGGGAGTTTTTACAACTTCAGTGGGCTTTTGGATGAGGAGAATAACAGAGTAAAAACACTCTCTGAAAGATCTGGGTGCCCAGTTTGCATTCAGCAGCAGACCATGCTGTGCTGAATCACCCCTATTTCCAATAGACGAGTACTGTACTTCAGGGTCAGTAAGGAAAAAAATGTTTTGCAGTGTTAGGGTAGGTCATTGTGAATATAAGGATGAAGCGATGTAGCTAAAGAATCCATCATGAATTCTTCTGGAACCTACTCCAAGGAATTTTCAGCCACCAACTGAGCATCACTTGGCAAAATGACAGTAGAGAGTAAATCTATAGGAATATGGACACTACTACTATTATTAATCACATTAGTGATGTGTCGTGTTATTGTAATGGCATGTGGTTTACAAAACCTACAACTACCTCATCACATATAAATCCAAAGTCTTCTGAAGCAACTCTGCAAGAAAGAAAAGTGGACAGGGTTATAACAATACCAATTTCTATTTAAATTTCAAGAAAAGTTATTACATTCCAAGTGTTGTTTTGGTTCTTCAGTACACTAACATTTTCACTGATAAAAGTTTTGGCAAAGGTAAACCTTAGACACAGACAAATGGAATTAGATAATCTGTGAATTACATCTCTTATTCATTGTATTTTTAATTTAAATAACTAATTTGTACTCAAGTTTCAAGGGGAAGCAATTGTATTTCTACTTATAATAAAAAAAATCAAATTTTATGCTAAGAATAGATGTGAGCTATTTAATTTATAATGTGTACATATATATGCACACTATATATATACATATACAGCTGTGTTTCATATGTGGTATTTTCACATATGGTTCATAAAATATGAGAAAATCATGATTACATTGTGGAAATACATTTTAACTGTCTGTATTTAAGCCTGAAATATATATCTGTATAAGGGAGATATGCCGTTAGGCACAATGGTAAACACACCATAGCTTTCCGTATAACAGACCTATTATATTTTTTGTCCCTTGAAATGTTTTATTCAAAAATCCATCCATAATTGTTTCTTTACACAATAATGCTTAACAGCCTGTAAAAGTAACCATCAACTGATGATTGCATAAATAATGTTTTTTTAGAAGACAGGCATCATGTTCTAATCACGTTCTAATACCTCAGGCCATTACTGAA
This sequence comes from Numenius arquata, assembly GCF_964106895.1. Classification (NCBI taxonomy): domain Eukaryota; kingdom Metazoa; phylum Chordata; class Aves; order Charadriiformes; family Scolopacidae; genus Numenius; species Numenius arquata. The sequence goes on from NC_133616.1 coordinate 47,079,826, forward strand.
TTACTTTGAAGACACACTTATTTCTTAAACTAATTATGCTTCATTTTTCACTAAACCTTCTTTTTAAACCCCTCAAAACTTTGATGAAGAACGTGAACTGACCAAACTCTTTTAGTTCCAGGAATATTACTAAAATTAGAGTTGCTTTAAAAGCCTTATTTGTTACATCTTATCTCACAAATATTTTCTGAATATTCAGATGAGTTTTTCTGAAGTAAATTATACTTCCATGCACATCAAGAATTAAAACTTTCATCTGAGATACCTACTGCTGAATTAGGAAATTGACATAAAACACAGTTTGCAATATTTCATAGTGAAAATGTTAAAATCCTCATCAGCTCTACTATTTACTGTCAGACTTCAAACCTTTTGTTTTTACTGTAATTATATTAGCTTAACTTTATACGCTATAAGAATATATAAAAAATATTAAAAACTAGGTCAGATACTCCATTCTTATTTAATGTTACCATACAGTCAATTAGTTCAAGTACTGAACCCTCTTTACCTGCAGTTGCTGGCCTTTTCAGCGGGTGTCAAACCTAAGGTAAATTTAGGTGTAAATGTAATTTAACTAAGATATAGGCAATATATACATTTGTCTGTCCAACTGTATTAAGGCTAGATATGTTACATATTTATCTACCTGTTGAAGTTAGTAATTTTCTGTATGTTGGAATAAAAATACATTGTATATTGCTGCTATGTATTCTTACTCTAGAGGCTTGACAAGAAGAAATGCATCCTATTACATTACCTGGTCTTACTTAGGCAGAAGTAACACTAAGTCAATTTAGAACTGTGTCTATCCATATTTGTGTTGTTTAACCCTGAAATATCATATACTTTATAGAGAGTTTGTATTGTAGAACCATCATGATTCAGCTCTTTCTTGTTCAAGTATCATTATGGCTTAAAACCCAATCTTTGTTCTATTATTCTTCTTAGCTTAAAGTGAGCCAAAATACCATTTATACTATTCAAGGACTTAATTTCAAGTTTACTGTCTGTTTTCTGTCAACCTTTAACAAACTTCAGCTATATAGTGTTCTGTGACACTAAGAAAGAAAATTACAAAAAGAGTAGGTCTTTACAACATTTAACCTGGAAATAAAGAAAATGTCAATATAAAAGCCAAGACTTTAACTAAGGTGCTGACCCTGTTCACCTAGTTTTGCATTATCCCTGACTCTAATTTTGAATTTAACTACTGTTTCAACTCTAGTTTTGGAAAAGTTGGCATAGTTATATGACTAAAGTAACTAGTAATTCAGACAAAACCCAGCATTTCATGTGAGGTGGACTGAGAGCTGGCTGTGTGACAGAACTCAGAGGGTTGTAATTAATGGAGCAGGGTCAAGTTGGAGGCCTGTAACCAGCGGTGTCCCTCAGGGGTCAATACTCGGCCCAGTCCTGTTCAACACATTCATCAATGACCTGGACGAAGGGACAGAGTGTATCCTCAGCAAGTTCGCTGATGATACCAAACTGGGAGGGCTGGCCGACACTCCAGGGGGCTGTGCCGCCATCCAGCGTGACCTGAACAGGCTGGAGAGCTGGGCAGAGAAGAACATAATGAGGTTCAACAAGGGCAAGTGTAGTCCTGCACCTGGGGAGGAAGAACTCCAGGCACCAATATAGGTTAGGGGTGGATCTTCTGGAAAGCACTACTGAGGAGAAGGATCTGGGAGTCCTGGTGGATAGCAAACTATCCATGAGCCAGCAATGTGCCCTTGTTGCCAAGAGGGCCAATGGGATCCTGGGCTGCATAGGGAAGAGTGTGGCCAGTAGGTCGAGGGAGGTCATTCTACCCCTCTACTCTGCAATGGTGAGGCCACAACTGGAATATTGTGTCCAGTTCCGGGCTCCCCAGTTCAAGAGAGACAGGGAACTATGGGAGAGAGTCCAACGTAGGGCAACTAAGATGATTAAGGGATTGGACCATCTCCCTTATGAGGAAAGGCTGAGAGAGCTGGGACTCGTTAGCCTGGAGAAGAGAACGCTGAGGGGAGACCTTATCTATGTTTACAAGTACCTAAAGGGTGGGTTGAAGGATGATGGAGCTGGACTTTTTTCAGTGGTTTCCAGTGATAGGATGAGGGGTAATGGGCACAAGCTGGAACATAGGAAGTTCCATTTAAATATGAGGAGAAACTTCCTTACGGTGAGGGTGACAGAGCACTGGAACAGGCTGCCCAGGGAGGTTGCGGAGTCCCCTTCTCTGGAGATTTTCAAGACCCGCCTGGAGGCAGTCCTGAGTAATGTGCTATTGGAAATCCTGCTTTAGCAGGGTAGTTGGACTAGATGATCTCTAGAGGTCCCTTCCAACTCTGAGAATTCCGTGATTCCGTGATTCCATGATCATCAACACAGAGACATGCTAGAGGTTTCTTTTGTGGAGAACTCAACACACTGTTAATCTTCTGGCTTGATTACTGGTAATTGCATTTTTTTAAACAGAAATATATTTACTAGTTTCCCATTGTTATTAGGTTGTTTTATTTTTTTGTCTTATCTAGGTGGCTGGAATGTTTTTATAAACAGAATTTCTTTTGAGTTGCATGGATATTTCAGTTCATGAAATTGAAAGTCGTTGTTTTCAGTTATTTCTAGAGAAAAGATGGTTCTCTAATGTGGGAAGGTGACTGATATGCAACGTTCTTGTCATGCTCAAAAATTTTCTCTACAGTGTTCTCTACAGAGAATCATAAAATGCAGTTTTCAGAAACACAGAGAATAAAGAAAAGTCCTAACACATCCTTCTGATTCCAGAAACACACAATTAACTGTAACTTATCCAAGTCTGCATCAGAGCTGCCAAAAGCCTTTGAGAGGTAAGTAAAAAAAATATTGTGTTGCTTTGGGGCTTTTTGTACAAACAAGACAAACTGCAAAAATTTCTTTACCTTTTTTTTTTTTTTTTGCAGATTTTCTTTGTCCTCTATGTTTCAAAAAGTACTTCAGCTAAAGTGTTACTATTGAAAATAAATATTTTGTGAACGCTACAGCTGGATTTCTTTCAGATGTCATTCAGCTGCTACAGTTAGCTGTTATTAGAAAGACCTCTTTCTGTCACGCACTACATTCTCCATTCCTGGAGGTGTGTAGAAGGGCAGAGGTTGCCCGATGATGCTGAAGGCTACATTTTCTGAAACATGTCAAAACTGCAAAAAGAGAATTGCAATTCCTATGAGACAAGGATGATAATTTCAACTTTTTTTTTTTTTAACTAAAAATAAGTGCAGTTTGTACAAAATTTCTTAGAATCTACATTTTTAGCCCATTTTTCTGTGGAATTTTTCAGGTCAGGCCATTGAATAACAAAGCAACATCAACTTCCTCTTTCTGTGACAAAGAATTTGAACAGATCTATGTGAAAAAAGGTAAAGATAAAAAAAATGAAAAAATAAAGGTAAAAAGTAGTGAGCATTTTGATTCAATTCTCTGACACTCCATGAAAGGGAAAAAAAATAACATATCTATTCATCAGAGAAAATTGCTGGGAGAAATCCTCAGAAAAAATTACTTGGGAAAAGGAATGGAAAATTACACAATAGAGGTTTATTTTATATTTTCATTACTGCGGTTTTTAAGTTAATGATTAGTTCCATTTTAGCCAATTCACAGTCATCATTTGGCTGAGATGATTCACAAGCTACATTTGCTCTGGCCCTTCTGCTGAGGGAGAGGGTTTTAGGTCCTTCTCTATGTATCATTGGTTGGAAAAATAGCATTGTATAACACTAAGCCATAGGGCTTAAGTATGCTTTCATTTTCACTCTTATTGTTTTAAACTTAAGCGTGTTTGCAGGACTGGCATTCCAGATTTAGACCCACATAGGCATAGGAAAAAAAATCCAAAAAACCAAAGCCAACAAACCCACCAAAACTTGAGAAAATTTTATTTTAAGAGAACTTTCAGGCCATTTAAGTTGGTCTTTTTTTTTCTGGCCTTTTACCAAATACACAAAATTTGGTACTTAAAAAGAGAAAATCCTGCAAACCTTGTATTGGTAGTTATGAAATTACCTGCTATTCAGCAGTGGAAAGAGGTTGTATACTGCAGGATATCCTAACATGGTCTGGACCTCAAGGTATCAGCTATTTCACAGTGGCTTCCAGGCATCAGGTTTCTCATAAGCTGGGGGTGTTTGCCGGTATTTTGCTGTATAAAGAGGTGAAACTATGAGAACTGCAGCCTTTGTGATTTAATAGTTCACTTTTAGAGTAGTCATATACGATGTATTAATCTGAGACTGAATTCTTCCCTCTCACTTCACTTCTGTTAGTCTCTCTTGATTACACATCCTACCTCACAGGCTAAAGGGAATGCTGGACAAATAAATGTCTCTTCTTCCATCTGCAGGAGCTTCACTTTGCACAAAATAATTAAAGTTTAATTGGAAGAAGAAAAAGAACATTCATGAGCATGACTTTTCCAACTGTTATGGCTTTGATTTGGAGGAAGTAACACCCATTTCTGTGCTGACCTATTTTAGGTAAAATGTCTTGATGTTCTTTAGAGCAAGGATTTGAATGTAAATCTCTCCTTTATCAGTTTACATTCTTAGTTGTAAGACTAATTTGTTTTACTTATTTTTTTTTTCCTCTGAATATTCAGCATTTATATGATTATAAGCATGGTAAAGCATCATAAATTTCACTATGTTTGACTTAATTATTCCTATCGAAAAAATATCAAAAAGTAATGAAACTGAAACATGGCATTGGTTAAGTGGAGGTCCATGATTTATTTTTCAGAAAAACAGACAAAAGGCAAAACCTGAACTTAACTGTGATTTTTTTTGCAGTTACATTTACAGAATCACAGAATATTTTTGGTTGGATGGGACCTTTGAGATCATTGAGTCCAACCAACAAAAAGAAAAAAAAACCAAACCAAACCAAACCAAACCAAACCACCACCAAAACCAAACAAAAACCCCCAAAAATCCCAGAACACCAAACACCAAAACCAAACCAAAACAAACGCCCACAACCACACACCACTCCACCCTCAAACAGACACAAACCAACAATCTCAGGCACTAGAGCATGCTCTGAAGTGCCATGTCTACACGTTTCTTAAATACCTCCAGGGATGGCGACTCCACCACCTCCCTGGGCAGAGGTGGTGGTTACAGAGGTGGATCTTCACGTAATGGAGCTTTAACCCTGAACTCAGGCTTTTACAACTTGTTACATACACTGGTATTTCACTGCATTTAGCTTTCTCCATCTACCTTCCAATAAATTGCTGACACATTTTCTTAAGTGTGGAACACAAATTCTAAATAGGCCCTTGGGAAAAATAAATAAGCTTCCAGATTACTGCAGAATATACAGTCAAATGACATGATATAGTCCTATTGCAAGCTCCTTATTTTCTCCCTCTGCTGGATCTGGGTAGGGTAAAGAAAGGAGAGAAGAAAGACATCATTACACTTTTGATTGTCTGATGCCTGCTTCTTGCTATTCAGTATGTTGTCCTTTACTTTTCAAACACCAAGGCAGATCTTGTGGTGACTGTGATTTCTTACACAAGAATTATCCTTGAAGACTTGGTCGTGACACCAGGGAGGATTCATGATGTATGCCTGTGGACCATTTTGGCATGCCTCCAAGGGGAGACTCAGAGAGTGACTTTATCACTCCATTGAGAAAAGCCATGATCCAAGATAATTTATGTTAATGGTTCTGTAAGTAAGCACCCTTTCTTCCTCTCTTCCCTTACTCAGATTAAGGATTATTATATCCCCTTAAATCAGAATTTAACTCTAAGTATAGCTTTAAGTACATTACTATATATATTTAGTACAACACTCTTAATGTGTAATTAAGCTTACTTCCTGCACTGCACAGTTATCTTTGGGGAACAGGTGCCTTAAGAATTACAGTCGTGCACTACTGGCATCCAGAATAAGACATGGTTGTCAGTTGATTAAGTCCTGGAAGCTAAAAATCCTACAAAGCTTGAAGGATCAAAGTCAGAAATATATTTAAACTTAGAGAAAGTAAGAGAAATAAATGCTGTAATAATTAGGAAAGAGGATCTCCAAATGTATTGATGATCAGTTAGAAAGTTAGTTTTCCAACCATATATAAGAATTCTTCATTCTAGTCTGTGACAATGTTTGAATGCCTGTTTCTTTTCACACACTGTGCTCATCATTCACAGACTGGCATTTTTTTGCCATATGAATGTTTCCAAGGACCTTATGGGTGTTCTGCTAAGCCCTTGATTTAATTATAATTTCTTTTGACTTATCTGGGTAATGGATCAAGCCCTTAGTCAGCTATCTGTGTGCTATATCAGTCCATTTATTAAAGTCTGGAGAAAATCTGCTACTCATGTATATATGACCCTAGCTACACAAAGAAAATTGTCTTTTGACAAGTAGTATTTGTGTGACAAGATACTAAAATGACAAGCTACTTCATACCTCAAAGTCATAAGATAATCAAAATCATCACTCTAAATCTTATTCATTTTTGTAAAAAACCAAAAAACCAAACAAAAGAGCTGAAAATCAAAGAGTAACTAGCCCATTTTGCCTACTACAAGCCAGGCCCAAAAATAGCGAGTAAAACCATAATGAGGACTATTTAAAATATCACCGTATATGCACTACCTACGCAGTTAGCTGGTGAGCATAATGCACGGATGAAATATATATAATATACATAGGCAATTGTGTATGTAAGTAGGCAGATACTTATCTTGCCTATATATAAAGTCCTCTAAAGTTGGTGCTAACAGACGGTTTTTAGTCTCCAGTTTTTAGTCTCTAAGTTTTTAGTCCAAGAAAAGGAAAGGGGGTGCAGGCTTTACAATAGAAAACAATATGATAGATCCATTAAGAAACAACACACAAATAGAAATTATTCCTTTGTTATGTATACCGTTAGATAATTCACATACAACTTTATGGCTGTTCAGAAAAGTCCAGCTTCTTTTAATTATTTCTTTCTTTTAGATTTGTCTCTTAGAGATCTCACCATTTTCACATTTATTGGGCTCAAGAAAGCTAGATGATATTCAAATAACACTTTCTCCAAGATCAGGATCGGTGCATCCCTAAGAGCAAAAAATCAGGCAAGGGGAGCAGGAGGCCTGTGTGGTTGAACAGGGAGCTTCTGAAAAAGCTCAAGTGGAAGAAGGAAGTTTACAGTGTGTGGAAGAAGGGACTGACCACTTGGGAAGATCACAAGAATGCTGTCAGAGTATGCAGGGATGAAACGAGGAAATCCAAGGCCTCCTTGGAATTAAACCTGGCAAGGGACGTCAAGGTCAACGGGAAGGGTTTCTTCAAGTGTATTGGAGGCAAAAGCAAAACTAGAGAAAATGTGGGCCCACTCTTGAATGACACGGGTGCCATGGTGACAAAGGACACAGAGAAGGCAGAGTCGCTGAATGCCTTCTTTGCTTCAGTCTTTACTGCTCAGGCCAGCCCTCAGGAGCCACAGACTTTGGAGGAAACAGAGAAAGTCTGGACAAAGCAAGACTTCCCCTTGGTTGAGGAAGACCAAGTTGGGGAACAGTTAAGTAAACTGGATATCCGCAAGTCCATGGCTTCTGATGGGATGAACCCATGAGGGCTGAGGGAGCTGGCAGAAGTCATTGCTGGTCCACTCTCCACCATCTTTGAAAGGTCCTGGAGAACAGGCAAGGTGCCCGAGGACTGGAGGAAAGCCGGTGTCACTCCAGTCTTCAAAAAGGGCAAGAAGGAAGACCCAGGAAACTACAGGCCAGTCAGCCTCACCTCCATCCCTGGAAAGATGATGGAACAGCTCGTTCTGGGCATCCTCTCAAAGCATATGGAGGAAAAGAAAGCTATCAGAAGTAGTCAACACAGATTCACCAAGGGGAAGTCATGTCTGACTAAGATGATAGCCTTCTATGATGACACGACTGGATGGATAGATGAGGGTAGGGCAGTGGATGTTGTCTACCTTGACTTCAGCAAGGCTTTTGACACAGTGTCCCACAGCATCCTCATAGGTAAGCTTAGGAAGTGTGGGTTAGGTGAATGGACAGTGAGGTGCATTGAAAACCAGTTGAAAGACAGAGCTCAGAGGGTAGTGATTAGTGGTACAGAATATAGTTGAAAGTCCGTAACTACTGGTGTTCCCCAGGGGTCAGTAGTGGGTCCAGTCCTGCTCAATATATTCATCAATGACCTGGATGAAGGGATAGAGTGTACCCTCAGCAAGTTTGCTGATGACGCAAAACTGGGAGGGGTGGCTGACACACCAGAAGGCTGCACCATGATACAGAGAGATGTGGACAGGCTGGAGATTTGTGCAGAGAGGAACCTGATGAAATTCAACAAGGGCAAGTGTAGGGTGCTGCACCTGGGGAGGAATAACCCCATGCACAAGTGCAGGTTGGGGGCTGACCTGCTGGAGAGCAGCTCTGAGGAAAAAGACCTGGGAGTCCTGGTGGACAACAGCATGACCATGAGTCAGCAATGTGCCCTTGTGGCCAAGAAGCCCAATGGCATCCTGGGGTGCATCAGGAAGACTGTGGCCAGCAGGTCGAGGGAGGTTATCCTCCCCCTCCGCTCTGCCCTGGTGAGGCTGCGTCTGGAGTACTGGATGTTGAGTTCTGGGCTCCCCAGTTCAAGAAAGAAAGAGAACCGCTGGAGAGGGTACAACAGAGGGCTACAAAGATGATTAGGGGACTAGAACATCTCTCTGACGAGGAAAGGCTGAGGGACTCGGGTCTTTTTAGCCTGGAGAAGAGAAGACTGAGGGGGGATCTGATCAATGCTTATAGATACTTAAAGGATGGGTGTCAAGAGGATGGGGCCAGTCTTTTTTCAGTGGTGCCCAGTGGCAGGACAGGAGGTAATGGGCACAAGCTTGTACACAAGAAGTTCCATCTAAACATAAGGAGGAACTTCTTTACTTTGAGGGTGGCAGAACACTGGAACAGGCTGCCCAGAGAGTTGGTGGAGTCTCCTCCTCTGGAGACGTTCAAAACCTGCCTGGGCACGTTCCTGTGCAACCTGCTCTAGGTGGACGTGCTTTGGCAGGGGGGTTGGACTAGATGATCTCCAGAGGTCCCTTCCAACCCCATATCATTCTGTGATTCTGTGACTCTGTGTGTCATGTATGCTTTCCCTTTAGAAGCACTGAGGTTTTTATACGAGAGGCATCCACGCATAATGTTGGATAGAACATGCACTTTGTTTTGTCTTGTTTTGTTTCATTGTGGTGTTTTCTCTTTTTTTTTTTCTGATCGTGGTTTCATTTATGTAGCCTGAAGTCAATGCAATGTTGCTGTCCCTACTCAGGCCAGACTGAGGAGGACGCAACTTTTTACTACAAAGACTGAACAAGGCAGCATGAATCACAAGTGGAAGGTAATGTTTTCACCATAGCCTCTCACAGAGGGAGTCAGTTACCTTATTGCAAACTATCCTCCAATGAAGCAAAGCTATATTTATATGCCCAAGATTAAAACAATTACAATACCTACTAGGGAGAAAGAAAAGAAAGTAGCTCTAGAAAACATTTAATTTTTTTCCTCCCAAAGCCAAATAGAGTTTTTTATGCTGCATTTTAAATATATACACCCTTTCAAAAGCAGTAAGTTTTAACTTTATCCACTTTATCTATGTCAGTGGAGAAATCATTCTATCCTGGATGTAGGCTTGAATATGGAGCAAGGTATGGCTGTGTCTTAGTATCAATGCCCAGAGGACAACCTGTCTCCAAGCACACAATATCCTGAATGTTTTTAATAATGAAATTATGTTCCAGGACTAGAAAGCTATTGCAAACTTTTGGAAAGTTTCCACTGTGAATTGAGGAATCTTTCAGTAGTAGTGTACCACTGAAAAACCAATTACTCCAGGGAAGTTTCCTAATCCACAAGCTATCAGTTGTTCTAAGCTTTTATTCACTGACATGACCTTACATCCTGGGAGCCAAGAAATCTTTCCTACAGGCTAGCTATAAAACCAGCATGTGCTTCTGGAAAGTTTCCATTAATGAGTCAGTATCTTCCACTGAATCCACCTCCTCTTTGATGAAATGTCTTGGCCATCTTGAATGCTGAGGCTCAATGTATTGTGTGATTTTGAAAACAAAGATGCAGTTCAAGTCTTGAAATGATTAAATCAAATGAAATTTTACTTCTGACTATCAAAAGAAAAAGAAGCAAACAGAAGTAACTTGCAGAGGAGATTAGGTCATGTCATTGACAGATAGCTTTCTGCATTCCTAGCATAAGTGATACTAAACAGATGCTCACAAAAGGTTGAGGAATTTAAAAATATAAAGAAACATAATCTTTCCAATTTTTTGCGAACAGTTATGTTTATAGGTTACTATCTGCAATTGGTGTTAATCCAGATATTGTTTAAGTACTTATCCTATACTGTGTATGTTCCTCACTCAATCTGCAAAGAATCCTCAAGAAAATTAAATTATTTTTCTCCAGCTTCAGCATTTCATTACTTTTATGACAAAACCATATTTTTTTTAAAGTTTCTTATCTCAATGCACAGGCTTGATGGCTCAGGACATTTATGGTATATACTTTCCAATACCTGATGAGCATTATGAACCAAGATTTATGAGCTATGGCATTAATAGCTCTCATGCCCAGAGTATAAAGCTGAAAAGAGACAGTGAAATGATGATGTATCAAAATAATATAAACGTGCTGTAATCAGATGCTATTTTCTATAAAGTATCTTCTTTGTTAAGATGTTAAGATGGCTGCGGAATTTATAACTGGTTATGGCCAAAGAAGTCATACTGCTAGTGTGCTGTCATATATTTTGTCAGTTGGCACTTATTATCATATTAAATACATCATGAAGGTTTTCCTCAATAAGTGTCTTCCTCCTGAGATGAATATTTGTCAGAATGACAGCCCACTAAATGATGTCAAGAAATATCTAGACATAAAGTTAAAACTGTGAGTCTGGAAATTTAAATCAATGAAAAATAAAATAAAAGCCCCCAAACTCCTATCCATTTGGATCTGAGATTTTGGCTGTGAGCTATCTGTGTGACATTATTAATGTTCCATGAAGCTAGTGGGCATTGCAGGCAATAACAAACACCAGTAACTTTAGATGTAGTAAAACGAATCACCCTTAAAACTGCAGTACCTTCAACTATAGTAAAGGACCAAATCATGCTTGCACTGAAATGCTATTCATAAAGTTAATTGACAACTTCAACACAATCACTCAATCACATAACCAATTTGCTTAAGCAGGAATATTGCTTATCTTCTGCATATGAACTTACTGCATACTCAAGAGTATTCAGTGGTGAACTCCTGAACAGGAAATTCATGCTTATTTTTTTCTGCGTTCCCACTTAGTTCATGTTATTTCAAAAGTTAATTTAATTTCATGTTTTCATCCATTCCAAATACTTACTTTTTAAGGTTTTCTTTTAATATTAAGGTTTTTGTTCCTCAAAAAAATGTTTCTTTTTTTTTCTTTTTTTTTTTTTTTCTTTTCTAAATAACAATTTGCAATGTACTGAGACAAAATAGTACTGTGCAGGTTTATGAAAACACATGAGGAGTTTTTACAGGCACAACCTAGTGCTTTTGACACTTAGGAAACTATGCACAAGCTTCCTCATCTATAAATTACAGAAACTGGCTCATCTCCTCTTTAGATATGCAAAATTTTCCCTGCCTGCCCCAAGACCTAACTGCATAAGCCAAGTCTCTCTTATGACCATTAGCACGTGCTGAAATAAAAAGCCTGTTGCTTACTCCCTTATGCACAGGACAACATCCAGCACTCCAGTGCTTTACTTCTGTAACAGTAAAGTCCTGCCACTGAAATACATTTTCAGGTAAAAGAAACTATGATGCAGAGCATATGACCACATCACTTGAGTCTTGTTAGGCTCTCATTCTGGTATATCAGCTGACAGAGCCACTATGTCTTTAATGTCTTACATGTGTTGAAGGAACATGCATTATTGTGAAAGTTCAATATTTATCTGCACAAAAGGTTGATTAAATGTGAAAAAATGAACAACAATGCAGGTTAATATTGTGAAAACTAGCTCCCTAACTACAATGGTCTTCTGTATCTTCCATGTAACACACACATTTTCTCCTAAATTGCCCTGCCGAATTTTGTCTTTGTGCTTATAAAAATGCTCCAGAGAACAGAAAAAAACATATGTTTATTGAGGAAAGATAGCTAATTTGGCTTAGATATTCTGGTTTGGTTTTTGACAAGGAGTTGAACGAACGTGTTTATGTTCATAACATCATCAGTACAGTCCATAATAAAGTTTATTTAAAATCTGAGACACACAACCAAATTCCATGTATTTTATATTTTGGAATAACAATACACATTAGTGCATGTCCTGAAATGGTCCTGTTGAAATAAAAAAACCCTAAAGACTCTTAGCCCACAGGAAAAAAAAAAAAAAAAAAAAGCCAAAGAACAAATTGGCCTGTGAGGAGAATCGAGAGTAAAGCTGTTTTCATCTTTGCATTTGTTTCATGTTCATACACACACACGTTATGTATGTATACATTTATAGTCATATACACATAGAAATGTATAGTAGTATGAAATTTAAAAGTACTTTAACCTGAAAATTAATAAGGGAAGCAAAAAAGAACAAAGTGAATCTGTGGCTAGAAAAAAGAAGTGCAAGAAAGAAATTCAGAGTATCTTAGGAAAAAAATGAACCCAGCAATGATATTGATGTGTTCGGATATGTGAACAGCAAAAATACGGATAATAGTGCAGAGGAATTCAAAAGTATTAGATCTATAATTCTTATTTGGGGAAAATAACCATATAACAAAGTAATACAACACTTTTAATCAAGCTAGTAGACTTTTAGGAGCAGTGAGTTCAGGGAATTTTCATCCAAAAGTTTCAATAAATCTGACAGAGAATCTTCTTAGACTATTAATATTAATTTTCAGTAAGTCTTAAAATACTGGAGAAGTTCCACAAGGTTAGAAGAAAGATACTCTTGTGCCAATATTTTATAACAGCAAGCAGGTGACTTAGGTACTTGTAGGCTTGTCATCTGTTCATTGATCCCAGAGAAAAATAATGGAAATGATAAGTCAGAGATCTCTGAATAAAGAATAGAAGGTTAGTAACACAGTAATAATGCTAGGGTTTGGTAATGGAAAACAGATATTGTCAAGCAGTTCCTTAATTTTCTTTCAAGTTTGGTTGGTGATAATAATACTTTATTTCACATAAGACATCTCACTCCATGTAAAGACTGACCTAGAAATTAGAATGATACAAAAATCAAGATATCACAAACTAAGTCCATTAAAAAATGTGTTACACCTCAAAATAAAAGGAAATTGTAAATCTTTACTAAGAACATTTAAACATAAGTGGGGTAGATCACAGGACAATTATTGCTTTCCTTGAGGACATGGAAAGCAAAGTTTATAAGAAGCTCTAAAAAATATATACAAAATATGTTGCAAGCACCACTGGTTTAATGGTACAAACTGATTCAGGTTCTGATTCAGATCCGTCAGAAATTTAGCAAAAAAAATTTTTAAGTCCACATATGTAAGGCTATATATGGCACCAAACACCTTAATTCAAAGTTTACATGTTTTTCAACAATTTTTTTGTGGTCTGTTGCAAAATATTACTAGATTTAAACTAGATGTGAAGGGGGAGGGGGATAATAATATCAGTCTTGTCTGTGACTTATCTATCTGTGATAACACATCAGGGACAGGGTGCTAGTAAGGGCCTTCAACCTGTTGCCGTGAGGCATGCTGGGGACACTGCACTGCATTCAAAGTCTTACGGAGACAAGCCAGGAGCTCCTGAGGTAGTTGAAGTCAACAGGGAAACACCTGTGAGACACCTCAAAGAGTGTTCCCCTAAGAAGGTAGCACAGCCAACTTCCCCGCTGAAGTGCCTCTACATGAATGCACGCAGCATAGGCACCAAACAGGAGGAGCTGGAAGCTACCGTCCTGCTGGAAAGCTACAATATAGTGGTGATTAAAGAAACCCAGTGGGATGAATCCTACAACTGGAGTGTAGGATTCATGGCTACAAGCTGTTCAGAAGGGACAGAAGGGACAGGCAAGAAAGGAGGGTTGGAGGTGTTGCCCTCTTACCTAAGGAATGGATAGAGTGTGAAGAGATGTCCCTAAAGAATAGCCAAGAGGAAGTGGAAAGGTTATGGGTAGGAATTAGAGACTAAGGCAACAAGGGAAACCTTGTGGCTGGTGTCTACTACAGGCTGCCTGATCAAGGGGAGCCTACTGATGAAGCCTTCTTACTCCAGCTACAGGAGGCATCACGCTCAAAGGTTCTCATCCTGCTGGGGAATTTCAACCACCCTGACATGGGTTCGATGGATGGACCACTCGGTGGATAAGGAACTGGCTAAATGCCGCACTCAAAGGGTTGTGGTCAATGGTTCAATCTCCAGTTGGCGGCCAGTGACGAGTGGAGTTCCTCAGGGGTCGTTACTGGGACCAGTGTGCTCTTCAACGTCTTTGTCGGAGACATGGACAGTGGGATAGAGTGCACCCTCAGCAAGTTTGCTGATGACACCAAGCTCAGTGGCGTGGTCGACACGCTGGAGGGAAGGGATGCCATCCAGAGGGACCTGGACAGGCTTGAGAGATGGGCTCTTGCAAATCGCATGAAGTTCAACCAGGCCAAGTGTAGGGTCCTGCACCTGGGATGTGGCAATCCCAGGCACAAATACAGGTTGGGCAGAGAATGGATTGAGAGCAGCCCTGAGGAGAAGGACTTGTGGGTGCTGGTGGATGAGAAGCTCAACATGAGCCGGCAATGTGCTCTGGCAGCCCAGAAAGCCAACCGAATCCTGGGCTGCATGAAGAGAAGTGTGGCCAGCAGGTTGCGGAAGGTGATTCTACCCCTCTACTCTGCCCCCATGAGACCCCACCTGGAATACTGTGTCCAGCTTTGGAGTCCTCAACACAGGAAGGACATGGACCTGTTGGAACGGGTCCAGAGGAGGGCCACGAAGATGATCAGAGGGATGGAGCACCTCCCCTATGAAGACAGGCTGAGAGAGCTGGGGTTGTTCAGCCTGGAGAAGAGAAGGCTCTGGCGAGACCTCATAGCAGCCTTCCAATATCTGAAGGGAGCCTACAGGAGAGCAGGAGAGGGACTCTTTGTCAGGAAATGTAGTGACAGGAAAAGGGGTAACGGTTTTAAATTGGAAGAGGGGAGATTCAGATTAGATATTAGGAGTAAATTCTTTACTGTGAGGGTGGTGAGACACTGGAACAGGTTGCCCAGGGAAGTTGTGGATTCCCCATCCCTGGAAGTGTTTAAGGCCAGGCTGGATGGGGCTTTGAGCAACCTGCTCTAGTGGAGGTGTCCCTGCTCATGGCAGGGGTGTTGGAACTAGATGATCTTTAAGGTCCCTTCCAACTCTAACCATTCTATGATTCTATGATTATATGACATCGGCTGAAAAGCAACATGGCAAGCTGTAGACAATCCAGGAGGTTCCTGGAGTGCCTCAATGATAACTTCCTAAGACAGGAAATAGCCCTACCCAAGGGGATGTGGTATTGGACCTGATAGTCACCGATGCAAGTGAGCTCATCATGGATGTCAAGATTGGAGGCCCCCTGGGCTGCAGCGATCATGCCCTGGTGGAGTTCACAGTCCTAAAGGGTACGCGACAGACCAGGAGCATAGTCAGGACCCTGAATTTTAGGAAAGCAAACCTCCAGGTCTTCAAGGAGTTAGTCAAAAGGACCCCCTGGGAAATGGTCCTCAGGGACAAGGAAGCGTAACAGAGCTGGCAGATCTTTAAGGACGCTTTCCATAGAGTACAAGAAGTCTCAATCCCCAGGTGTAAGAAATCAAGCAAGAAAGGGAAGCAACAAGCATGGCTGAGTCAGGACCTGCTGGTCAAACTAAAAGCCAAGAAGGAACTGCACAGGCAGTTCAGGCAGGATCGGGTATCCTGAGAAGAGTATAGGGATGCTGCCCGGTTATGTAGGGACAAGGTCAGGAAGGCCAAGGTGCGGCTGGAGCTGAACCTGGCAAGGGATGCTAAGAACAACAAGAAGGGTTTCTAGAGGTATGTAGGAGTCACCCAAAGTGTCACCTGGGAGCACCACCACAAGGCGCAGGGAGCGGGGATCGGACACACAGGAAGGAACTGAAGTTCTGCCAGCTTGACAGGTGAGTCCTGCTAGTGGTCATCACCCCCTCAGAAGGAGCTTGGTTATGGTCTCAACACAGAGGAAGGTCATGCTCTCAACCTCAGCCAAAATGGATATGGGCACCCAGACAGAACTCCTACGGAAATATACGGGCTGTCCAGGTCACAGGCTGCAGGGAGTGCCAGAATCTCTTACTGGTAACGGGTGGCAGCCACGAGAACTGCTGTGTGCATTGCAAACAGGTAAGCCTCTCTCTCTCTGCTCAGCCTGGTAGCAGAGCTGAGAGAGGAAGTAGAAAGGTTAAGGAGCATTAGGGAGGCTGAACAAGAAATAGACTGGTGGAGGTAGGCTCTGCCCTCCCTGAAACAGAAACAAGAGGACCTATTGGAAAGCAGCTAGGGTCTAGGAGCCCCTGTGTCCTGCCACAGCCAGGCAGAAGGCAGAAACCTAAATGAAAAGAGCGAATGGAGGCCAGTTCATCATCGAAGCAGCAGATGCACTCCCCCCTTGCCCACCTCTACCCCCCGCTACCACTGAAGAACAGATATGAGGTTCTGGTTAAGGAAGGCCAGTCAAGTGAAGGTGGAGGTGATGGGCAATCTACAACAGAGATACCTCCACAGTCAAAAAAGTGTATCTTCCGAATCACCACCACACCCACATGGAGGAAAAGAAGGGTTACAGTTGTAGGTGACTCCCTTCTGAGGGAAACAGAGGGCCCAATATGCTGGGCAGACCCTCTTCTTAAGGAAGTATGCTGCCTCCCTGGGATCCACGTCAGGGACATCACTAAGAAACTCACCAGCCTGATTTGGCCCTCAGACTACTACCCACTATTGCTCTTTCATGTGGGTGGCAATGAGGTGGCAACACATAGCCCAAGAGTAATCAAAAGAGACTTCAGGGCATTGGGAAGGTTAATAAAGGAATCTGGGGTGCAGGTAATCTTTTCTTCTGTTCTCCCAGTTGTAGGCAGGGACTCTGAAAGAAACAGATGTGTACAGTCTGTCAATGCATGGCTCTGTGGCTGGTGCCACCCCCACAATTTTGAGTATTTTGACAATGGGACGGCCTACACGGCACCAGGGTTGCTGGTGTCGAATGGGGTTCATCTTTCTCAAAGGGGGAAGAGAGTGTTAGCACACGAGCTAGCGGAGCTCATTGACAGAGCTCTAAACTAAGCTTGCTGGGGGAGGGGGATATTATCCAGCTAGCCCTTGACAAGCCAAGGGATGATGCTCCAAGATCTGTGGGAAAAGTCACTAAAAAAGGCCCTCAGCCTGTTGCTCTGATGTGTGCTGGATATGCTGCAGCACACTCGATGTCTTACAGGGATGAGCTAGGGGCTCCTGAGGCAATAGGAATTGGGGAGTCAAGTTTGCCGATGACACCAAACTGTGTGGAGTGAACGGATGCCATCCAGAGGGACCAGAACAGGCTTGAGAGGTGGGCCCATGAAATCACATGAAGCTCAACCAAGCCAAGTGCAGGGTCTTGCACCTGGGAGATGGCAATCCCAGGCACAAATACAGGTTGGGCGGAGAATGGCTAGAGAGCAGCCCCGAGGAGAAGGACTTGTGAGTGCTCATGGATGAGAAGCTCGACATGAGCTGGCAATGTGCGCTGGCAGCCCAGAAAGCCAACCACATCCTGGGCTGCACCAAAAGAAGTGTGTTGTGGCCACTCAACCTGGCCAGGAGGAGAGAAACCAGCTCCAGAGCCAGCCCAGCAAGCCCCCACCCGGGCAGGGACCCAGTGGTGCCCCTGGGAATCTATGCATTGTTGTGGCCATGTAGAACATTTGGAAGACTGATTAAGACTGATTTTGGAACCCTTCTGAGCATGTCGCAGAACAAGCAAAACTTGATCAGAAATAAGACTATATTGCTTTAAGAATAAGATTGTTTCGAGCCGGCCAGACAGGAGAAAAAAATACTGTGTGTGTCTGTGAAGGTCAGGCTGGAAAACGACCTGGAGGAGTGTGTGTAGAAAGATGTGGCTGAAGACAGTCACATATCATGAGAATGAGAGAGCTTATCCCGTTTGGCAAAACAGCTCAGAAGCTAGCTCTCCATATACAGCTTTGTGTATGTGAATAAAGTGCTTGTGGTACTGCTTGTGCTTGTGGTGCTAGTGATTGTGTGGTGCTTGTGCTTCTGGTTTTGCTGCTTCTCCTTCTGTATCTGCTTACTGCATACAATTGCATTCTGATCAATCATCGCCGCATTAAGTGTGGCCAGCAGGTCATGGGAGGTGATTCTGCCCCTCTACTCTGCTCTGGTGAGACCCCACCTGGAGTACTATGTCCAGCTTTGGTCCAGTTCCTTCCCAACACAGGAAGGACAGGGACCTGTTGGAATGGGTCCAGAGGAGGGCCACGAAGATGATCAGAGGGCTGGAGCACCTGTGCTGCGAGGACAGGCTGAGAGATTTGGGGTTGTTCAGCCTGGAGAAGAGAAGGCTCTGGGGAGACCTTATAACTGCCTTCCAGTACCTGAAGCGGGCCTACAGGAGAGGTGGGGAGGGACTCTTTATCAGGGAGTGGAGCAATAGGACGAGCAGTAATGGTTTTAAACTGAAAGAGGGGCTGCATGGGTCTTTGAGCAATTTGGTCTAGTGTGAGGTGTCCCTGCCCACGGCAGGGAGGTTGGAACTCAATGATCTTTAAGGCCCCTTCCAACCTGAACCATTCTATGATTTTATGATTACAATTGTTCTATTAATTATGCAGCCAGAGATGCCACTTTTTCTTTTTTTTCTTTTATTTTTTTGAGAAATACGGGGGGCAGGTTAACACCAATAAAAGTTCCAAATGGCTGAGGTTAATAAATTGTTTCTCTCTATTTACTAGTTCACTCATAATTTGTTAGTTTATTACCAGATTTTGAGTTATAAGCGGTCATTCACCTACTATTGTTCTGTTAAATAGGCAGCAGTTATCACATGAAATTACCCATGTGTATATTGCATACCAATCCAAGATAATAGCTGCGTAAGTATATATACATATGCATAAAATATATATACATATATATTATATATATGTAAGTTGTATAAGTATAGAAAGTACTTAAACACTTCCTTAGTGTACTTCTTTTAGTATAAGGTTTTATTTTTATAATAGAGGCACTCACCTGTTACAGAATTAAACTGTTTTTTTGAAAAAGCTTCTAAGTCTTTTTTGCTAATCGCTACCAATCTAATGTAAAACCTTGTTGCTTTATACATTTTCGTCATTGTCTTCCTCTATTTTACTTTCACAAGTGAAAAGTAACTTTTCAGACTTTGAAAACCTTTCTTCTGATTGGTTTTATGGGCGAGTTTCTTCTTCCCTTTCCCTTTCCCTTTCCCTTTCCCTTTCCCTTTTCCCTTTCCCATTCCCATTAGCTTTTCAGTGTCTTCAGGTCTGTGGGTAATATAACTTCTGGTAAGAGTGTCTAACATACTTTTCTTCTACAGATTTTGCATTAATTTAATGACTACAAATGTAGGGCCAAAATTCTCTCTGCATTTGGGGATTATGCAGTTTGTAGCCTTTAACACTGTTAGCTGATATAGTAAATTACAATATTTATCCAGTCATTTCAACTTTAGGGTAACTGGATAATATCACTGTAGACAATTGGCTACATCAGCTTTATGTTTTCTGAACCGATATGGTAATCTGTAATTTTCTTTTTGAAATGTCAAAGGTGTCAGCAGGTGACATTCCGGAGCTAGAAGACTCCTACTGTCACAGAAGCAAGATACCAAAGTTTGTTTGGCTAGGTTTGTTTTTCATTTTCCAGGTATTTAAGGTGAGATTTTCAAAGTGTTGCAGTTATATAGCTATCTCAAATCAGAGTTTCTTGTTAGGGACATGACCGATTCAGCCTAGCCTTAAAGCCAATCCAAACCAGGTTTGGAAATAAGTATCAAAGTCAGAAATTGGGAAAGACAATACTCTTATGGAGCCAGTGGTCAGAAAAAGTAGAAAAAAAAACCAAAAAAAAACCAAAAAAAACCAAGCCAGGATACCCCAAATTGGCAGGTAAAACAACATATTAATCCTCATCTTGGATGGTTACCCATGGTGGCAGTAGACCCTGTAAGTTGATCCCTGGCACTTGGTTCCAATTGAGACAAATGAAACATTGAATCTTCTGCCTGGTTGTCAGCAGCTGTAGTCTTTAAGGATCTGAAACTGACTATGTATTGATGTCTCCCTCTGTTGGACCACTGTATTAATCCTTAGACCTCATGGGAAGCCCTATAATTAAGCAAAAAGCAGGAGTTTCCCATGGCCCTTGGTATATATGTTTCTTCAACAGAGGGATGTTCTAGACTTTGTGAAGGTTTTGACTAATTTGATATCTATGGGTACCTGGGAGGCCTCATAAAAGGGTACAGCTGTAGATAGAAACCGTAGATGGAAAATGAGGGAGTCCTATAAGCAGAGGTGGGCTGAGGGTCATGTGCATATTCTGTGCATGCACAGAGACTGGTCCAGGTTACCCTGATAACATTTTGAAAGCACAAAAGATACTTCTTTCATTTTTTTTATTTTTTTTTTTTAATTCTCTAGGTCTCTCTTCGTGGAGTAAGCAGACAGGCTAATGAGCTCAATGTAATAGGTTTAAAGAAAACCTGCCTGAAGCATGAGATGAAATGTGGTACTCTGTCAGAAACAATGTTGTCAGAAAGGCCATGCAGATGGAAGGTTTCTGTTGGGAACAGTTAACTGATTTGCTGACTGAAAAATTTGTTATAAAGCAGCTTTACCCAGATATGCTTTGACTTATATAATTGGATTTTGTGTTCAAGTCACAATAAGGTGCATGTTCTTTACAGTCATGTTTAGTTTTTATGTAAAATCATTATCATGATTCAAAGAAAAAAATTATTTTACCCACGATCAGCCTTCCACAATACTGTTCCCTTCATTGAATCTCTTTGAGATGTGCTGATTCCTGTAGATTTCCTATAATAATGAACAAGTAAGCTATAATTTGTACAACTGTAGCGAAGTAATATTCTTTGCAGTAGAGGTGCTATGCTATCTCACTTCCACCATATACATACCGGACAATAGCTAAATCATTTGAGTTTGATATTTTAGGACATGTAAAAGTTGTTTATTAATTTTGCATGTCATCAGTTTAACTGTGTTTCAGAAGGGACTTCTGTGACACATCTCATGTCATGGCAATTGAACCAGTGTATAATAACTGTGAGATAATGTGGATTAAATCCTGTGAACATGGAACAACCATTAAATAGGTAGATCTTCAAGTTAGTAATTTATAGTTAATAGATTGTACCTTTTTAATTTAATTTGTATTTTATAAATAGATGTGATTAGCAGGCCAGCATATGTCTTTTGCAACTGAAAAATACAAAATGTTAGCTGGGAAAGACCTAAAGCAGTCATTATGTCATGGTTGCAGTTTACAATTTGTTTGAATGAAATCTTATTGCTTTAAAAGATGAATTAACACATTCTACTGAATATCTAATATGAACAATATCAAGCTAATGATATTTTAGCTTTAAAACAAATAAAACAACAACAAAAAAAAAAGAAAAACAAGAAAAGAGAACTAACCAGTCTAATTAATTTAATTAGTGAAGACACCTAAAACTGATACTCTTTTGGTACTGTGCATCCTGGCATTTTAAGGATGTACATGTTGCATGTGTACCTTTTTATATTTCATATCTATTTAGTAATGTATACCTACCAATGAGTCAGGTCTACCAGACCAGCAAGATCTCATGCTACAATTTTTCAACACATTTTAAATTATTGCAATTACACAGATGTAAGGTGTTAGCTTTCCAATGGATGTATCCTTCTTTAACTATTTCTAGACAGTTTTAGTACTGGATAATGTAAGTAGACTTAGACAAGAGTATCAGCTAAAGTAAATTGTTATGTGTTAACCAGTGGAAGATCTGGGCTTTATTAATGTAAACATTTTTTAGTATCTAATTATCTCCTAACTGTTGAGGATTGTAAGTATAAATATTGGATATAAAATGTGGACTACATGTTTTAGATAAATTATTGTCATACATGAAAAAGTTGGTGTAAAATGTGTAGAAAGCATCACAGAACGCCATCTCTCTGATGAGAAGTTTGATACAACTGTATGAGAACTGTGAGGGGTTTTTATTAATAGCATTTTCCCAAAGAGTTTCTGCTTCTCTTCATTCTGTGCACAATGCCTTTTTTGATAATATGTCATCTTTAATATTAACCAGGATTAATTTTCCTCAAATTGCCATTCATTAGGTTTCTAACATTCTTCCTAAAGTATATCTTCAGTTAATTTTCTATCCTAATATATAATACTTTACTTTATTGCAAGTGTAATACATAATACAAAAAGTAACACTGATATTTTAGGGCTGTCACAAATAGAATCTCAAATAAATACTGGCATGAAATACTTAAAGGCTACAAAACCAACATGTCTATTTGACATTCTTTTGATGCCATTAGGACAGCTTAAATTTATGATATTGCAGATGGATATTAAAATGTAGTAATATCCCTATAACTGAGAATCATAATTGACTTATTCACAGCTGAATTTACATAAGGGCTGAGCTCAACAACCATGAGATCTCTTTTCAAAAAATCTAATAAAGGAGAACATAAAAAGATAATTTTTTCATTTTCTGTATAAAATAGTATAAAATAAAATAATAAAGATAAATTTAAAAATTAAATTATAAAATAAAATATTTTCATTTCCAGTATGGAATCACACATTAGAGGCATATCTAGAATGGCAATTTCCAATTTAGACATTAATAATTTTCTTAAATTTTAATAATATATTTCTTCCGCACTGATGTAATAAATTCACTTTGATTTATGTTATTTGATGCTCCAATTGTTTGTAGGACAGAACTGTGATGAACAGGAAGAAAATTAATCTAAAATTAATAATTGTTGAAAAAGTCCTAAGAAGGCAGAAATTGCAAAATTTCCAGCCAACACTAAAGACACAGTATTTGGGAATTATTCATAGAGAATTTTAATACAAAGCTGAAATTTCATATATTCTTCGAGAAAGAAGTTAATTCAAACCAGTTTTGTATCATCACTATGATCATTGTGGATTGTGTTCAGAGTTTCCAAATAACTTCTGTACAGTGACAAGGTTGCTTACTGCCTCGCTATTAGTCATGAACTAGTTTGTTACTGGGGAGTTAAATAACCATCAAGGAATAGGTGGCTTAGTACTCAGTAACATATCTTCTTGTCATCTAGCATACCTCTAGCCATGTGGGAAAAAATAATCCGACATCTCCCAGCTGGTATTTTTTATTTGTATGTCCCACTGCCAACTGGTTGTCATCTCCTCAGTGACAGTGGAATGGGAAACAAGCTTCTTGCTGTACATACATACCCACTTCTATTTGTACTTTGCCTCAAGAATAAACAAATTGCTGCTATAAAACACTGTTCGCACCTACTCAGAATTCATCTATGAACCCTGGGAGAGAGGTATGTAAAATTGTGCCAGCTGGCCTTTTGGCTTTGACTAGCTAATTACTAGGTGGCTGCCAATTAGCTGTTCACATTGGAATAGTTAAGAAACAAAAAAAATCTAGACATGTAAATTAGATTCAGTATCTACTGCTCATTCCAATCACTCTTTGCTTTATGGATCTAAGGCACTATGGTCAGAAAAGAATCAATATGTCTCATCATCTGTCTCTCTGTCAATGCAGGTCTAGTTTTTGTTATATGTTTACAGTGTGCTGTTCAACCTATGTCTCAAGTGATATCTCTTCTAATTTTTTTTCTTAGCTATTTAATCAAAAGTTAAGCAGTTCTTCTTTCTTACAATTTGTTTGGGGTTTTTTGTGTGTTAGCTTTTTTTTTTGGTGTGTGGTGGTGTTTTAATATTTCTCCACAATCAGCCTAAATGTTCCCTGTTTGTTTATTCTCTTGGCTCATAACACTCCTCCTTCAGATCTTTGCTTTTCCCTTTCCATCTGCTACCCTTTGCAGTCAGACACAAGTTTCTGTATTCCATTAAGTGATGTAGTTGCACTTTCTCCTTCCCCCTATTGCCAAAAAATTACACTTTCTCTCACCAGTACATGTGCATATACATTAATTCACAAAGGAGAAAACTCTGCTCCCTGAAAAGCATTTCTTACATATACATACCTGCACTTCTATTAACTGTTTTTACTAAGCTTGACTCAGGAACTTAATATGTGACTGTATTCTAATTTACCAGATTCATTCTGATTGTAATAGAAACTCTAACTTTCAATAGATTAAATAATAAAATTGACTTCTATTTTGCAAAATGAAAACTGTAGGTCATTCCCTCACAGATAAGAAATCACCACAACCATCGGCCATTTGATGCCATGTAGTGACATAGAAGGGACTGTTTTTCTGAAAGCTCTGAAATATTTTAATTGCCCTGACAGTAGGATCCCACCTGGTCTTGATGTTGTATAATGTTCTAAAGGTCTGAAATCCCATTTTACATTTCTCTTTGTGTTGAGTGCCAGTCTGACCTGACTGTCAGCTGCTAAATAAATAATAGAGCAATCCTACTGATATCACAATTAGAAGGGCAAGAGTAAACCCCTGAGTGGCAGGAAACAACCACTTAGTGTTTCTGATCTGGATGATAAAACATTCCCCTGAGACTTGCCATCTTGCAAGCAGTAATTGCACAGGCTAATCAATACAAATTCTTTCTGACTGTTTTAGGATTTTCTAGAAGGAAGGAAAAGAAAGACAGTTTACAGGATAATCAATTTTATTGCAATTACTTTAAACAGAGAGGAACTCTGGTGTTTCACAAAGGATTATATTATTTCAAATAGACTATTCTCAGAATAGAAAGAAAACCAATGAGAAGCCATCTGAAATATTACCTACAATTCTGATTATGTTTGTTCAAGAAAAATGAATTCAGTTTCAAACAGGTCAAGAAAAGGGCTTTTGGTGTAATGAAGGGAATTGGCAGTCTGTATTAAAAGTTGGTTTATTTGTTGTTAAGGGATGTTTATAATATTCAAGGACTATTTTCAGCTTCCCATAGAAGCTGAGAAGGAGCATAGACAGAACAATGGAATGGCCAATGAAATATTCCATACCATAGACATGAACCATATATATCATGCTCCATATATAAATGGGGGTTGGTCATGGGTCAGGAATCCCTGATCACTGCTCGGGAAGGGCTAGGCAACCAACTCACTGGGCAGTTTCTCTTCAGATCGTATAGTGAGAGTGACTTGTGTTGTATTGCTTTAGTTTGTATATTCTTTTACCATTATTGTTGTTAGTAGTATTTGCTGTTCTATTAAACTGTTTTTACCTGCACCCACGAGGTTTTTTTTTCTTCTCCTTTTCTTCCCCTTCTCTCTTCGCTACTGGGAGGGAATAGAAAGAACCGCTCAAGCAGCTGCTTGGTCCTAGCTGCCAGCTGGCTTAAACCTTGACTCTCTCTCTCTTTCCTTGCCTCTCTCTCTCTTTCCCCCCCTTCGGGGTCCTAAGCAATATGCCCCCCTTCAAGGTCCTAAGCAATAGAGGGCAAGGCAAGGCAAATAGGATGTCTTCACTATAAAAGGGAATAGCTGACTTCTAGGCTTTGATGCCTGGGACAATTTATTTGAGCTGCATTATTGTTACTTTAGTAGTAGGGTTTGATTAGATTGATTTTGGGTTTGTACAGCTGAACTTCTCAGCTAATAAAAGTGCAGTGTCATATGTTGCAACCATGTCCCAAAACAATTGCCTAAAGTTATAAAATAAATATAAAGCCCTCCCTTATCTACTAAATTGTAGAATCTCAGTGATGTGTACAGTCTGCTGTACAGAAGCAGAAGCAGAATTCGCTTCCCATACAGTAACACAGAATGTAATTTATTAACCTTTATGTAATATACAGATACTATAAAATAAAATTGTCATAATTTTACTGGATTTACAATGATACTTGTTACATGGAATATCTATTGCAGCTGAGGTTATTGAGATAATTTTCTGAAAATTTCTTAAAAGGTTAGGTGATGATAGAACCTTTTTGGGTGAGCAACTTGATTTCAGTCATGTTTGCAAATTGATTTTGAAATCCTAAATCTGCATTGATGATGTGTCTACATTGTCTATGTTAAAGCAGAAAAGGAAAGGGCTTTGGAGAGAGCAGGCAGAGGACTTAAGGTACTTTATACTTTACTCAGATTTGATAATACACAAGAATTTCTTGGTTTGTTTTTGTTTTGTTTTGTTTTCATTTCCTTCCAATTAGTAAACAGACAGGTAAGTGCACCTTTGGCACACCAAATCCACTTCTCAAGTAGATTTTTACCATGTAACCTGGGTGACATTTCCAAAAAGCTGATCATGTAATCTCAGATATGTACTGCACAATTTAGTATTCCATGCAAGAAATTTGTGGTCTACAATAAGCCAGAGAAAGACTTTAATCTTTGAATTCAAACATGAGGTAGCCAGAAGGTATAGTTATACATATATTTTCTTTCACCTACAGACAGAATATTTCCTTACTCTAGACATAACATATTAAAAATCTTTCTGGTGCCCTGTTTACACTTAATATTGTACTAATTAGTGTTTCACTAGCTAATTTCAGACTGTAGAGCAGCATTCTGAAGGTTATATAGACCTGAGGCTATTGATTGCTGATAAAGTATGGTGTATGCAGCTGTCAAAACTTCTTTTCACACTTCATCACACACTGAGCTTTTTGCTTAGTCTATTAATTTCCACACAGCAGACAATACTCATCAATTAAAAATATCTTGAAGATTATTCTGTGCTCTGTTCACATTATTTTTAAGGATGACTGCTGTAGATACTTAAAAACTATTTTAGCCAAAAATATGTCACGAAAGAGATCAAACATAAAAAGAAAAATAGTTCATCCTTATTTCACAATCAAAATAAAAATAACAATGAAACTAAATACTAGGAACACTTGAATTTAATAGATGTCTGCTGAAAGCCAACGTCACTATCACAAATAAACTTTTCTGGTTCTTGTCTCAAACTCTTATTTTAGTAATGTTTTAGTACTTCTAGTATTACAGTGAATGATACCAGTAATAAGGCTCTCTGTATCACCTCTTCCCAGTTTTTGGTGCTGCTCTGGGTAAGCATAAAAATTAAATAAAATAAAAAAAGAAAAATGTCACTGTCACAAGTAATTTTGCTGACTTACCTATTCTGTCATTCTGCATTCATTCATTACTAATTTGCTGAATCAGTTGTTCACTTCTTTGGGGGAAAAAAAGCCTAGAGCTTTTTTGTTACAGAAAACCTTGGTGAATATTGGATATATATGAAGTATCCAGAGGCCAATACCTTATATTATGAAGAGAAGCAGGACGGAAATGGTTTGAGATTTTCTGCTGTCAGCATTTTTCTTCCATATTGATTTTTATTAAAAAAATGTAAAATACTAAGACAGCATTTCACCTCAGTGACTTCTACTTACTTTATTAACCATATGTGGTGGGTTGACCCCAGCTGGCAGCTAAACCTCCTCCCAGTCACTCACTCACACCCTTGCATTGGGATGGGGGGTGAGAATTGGTGGGATAAAAGGGAGGAAAACTCATCGACTGAGAGAAAGACAGTTTAATAAATAAAGGAAAGAGAAGGGGAGGGGGGGGAAGTGTGATGCAAAGACAATTGCTCACCTCCTCCCACCAGCAGACTGATGCCCAGCTAATCTGCAAGAAATGGTTACTTTGGAAAAACTGCCTCCAGTTTTATTGCTGAGCATAAAGTTGCATGGTATAACACCTTTTTGGTCAATTCAGATCAGCTGTCCAATCTCTTGTCCATTCCCAACCTACATGCTGAGGGGCAATGTGAGATACAGAGAAGGTCTTGATGCTGGGCAAGCGCTGTTCCGCAACAGCTATAACACTGGTGTATTGCCAACACCGTTTTGGTCACAAGTACAAAACAGGGCACCATATAGGCTGCTATGGAGAAAATTAACTCCATCCCAGCAAAAGTCAGTAATCTCAGGACATCATCACATGAGGATTGTGAAAGTGTTGAATAAGGATGAACATTTCAGCAAGTGTCTCTATGTGCACCTGCACGCATGTGTGTGATTACATTTGGTTGTTCTTCTTAGTCCTTAATCTGCATTTAGTAAATTTAAATATTTTTGGTTGAAATGAGGCCTGCAATCAGGACCAAGGAAGAGGGTTACAGGAGGCCAGGGAATTAGGATAAAATGGAGGCTGCATCCTCCAGCAATTGGAGAGACCCCACAGGGGAATACCCCAGTGGACTCTCCCTTTATTCGAACAAAGTCTTTCCAGGACTCCTCTGTCTCCTTTATGAACATCGACCTCTGGCAACGGATTTTCTGCACAAAATTAACAATTTGTTTGGACTTCACTCACAGGTCCAATACATCACTATTGCAGGTTCTATGGGTACAATGGAGAATACAGTACTACAATTTAAAAGCAATTCACGGAATACACTGTTACAACCTACAAGTGATCCCAAAAAGTAACAACACAACCCACAAGTGCACTAGATATTAATATCTTAAAAGAGTGCACTAATCATGGTCTTAATAGCATGCCATATACCATACGTATGTTTCTTAATCACTTACCCTCTCCCTCAGGTAAGGCGGCTCAAACCCTGGGAAGTTACCCTGTACAGCGTCCTGGACCAGGGCAGGGAAGAATCTACTACAGGCCAAAACCAAACCTTACGGTTTATATTTCCTATTCGATGGGGATGCAGGATTATGTCTCAGAACCACCTGACCAGAATCACAGAACCACCTTAGTGGTTGGAAGGAACCTTTGAGATCATCGAGTCCAACCACATTTAAAAAAAAAAAAAAAAAAAAAACAAAAAACAAACAAAACACAAAAACACACAAACAAACAAAAAAACACAACACAAAACCAAACAAACAACAACACCCCCCCCAAAAAAAAAAAAAAAAAAAAAAAAAAAAAAAAAAGCAAGCAGCATCCATCAACTAAACCCCACACACAACACCCCACCACAAACCAACAATCCCGGGCACTAGAGCATGCCCTGAAGAGCCACGTCTACACGTTTCTTAAATACCTCCAGGGATGGTGACTCCACCACCTCCCTGGGCAGGCTGTTCCAGTGCTTGACCACTCTCTCAGTAAAGTAATTCTTCCTAATATCTAATCTAAACCTCCCCTGCCGCAACTTCAGACCATTTCCTCTGGTCCTGTCGTTATTCCCTTGGGAGAAGAGGCCAACCCCCGCCTCTCTACAGTTTCCTTTCAGGTAGTTGTAGAGGGCAATGAGGTCTCCCCTCAGCCTCCTCTTCTCCAAACTAAACATGCCCAGTTCCCTCAGCCTCTCCTCATAGGACTTGTTCTCCAGACCCCTCACCAGCTTGGTGGCTCTCCTCTGGACACGCTCCAGCACTTCAATGTCTTTCCTGTAGTGAGGGGCCCAAAACTGAACACAGTACTCGAGGTGAGGCCTCACCAGTGCCGAGTACAGAGGCACGATGACTTCCCTGCTCCTGCTGGCCACGCTATTCCTGATACAGGCCAGGATGCCGTTGGCCTTCTTGGCTGCCTGGGCACACTGCTGGCTCATGTTAAGCCGGCTGTCCACTAACACTCCCAGGTCCTTTTCTGCCAGGCAGCTTTCCAGCCACTCTTCCCCAAGCCTGTAGCATTGCCTGGGGTTGTTGTGGCCGAAATGCAGAACCCGGCACTTGGCCTTATTAAACCTCATCCCATTGGCCTTGGCCCATTGGTCCAACCTGTCCAGGTCCCTCTGTAGAGCCTGCCGACCCTCAAGCAGATCAACACTCCCACCTAGTTTGGTGTCATCCGCAAACTTACTGAGGGTGCACTCAATCCCCTTATCTAGATCATCAATGAAGATATTGAACAAGACTGGCCCCAAAACTGAGCCCTGAGGGACACCACTGGTGACCGGCCGCCAACCAGAT
The DNA here is from genome assembly GCF_964106895.1 of Numenius arquata. Taxonomy (NCBI): domain Eukaryota; kingdom Metazoa; phylum Chordata; class Aves; order Charadriiformes; family Scolopacidae; genus Numenius; species Numenius arquata. The sequence continues at coordinate 47,109,966 of NC_133616.1, forward strand.
TTTGCTCCATTAATCACAACTCGCTGAGCACGGCCATCCAGCCAGTTTTTTATCCAGCGGAGGGTACACTTGTCTATGCCATGGTTCTCCAGTTTCTCCAGGAGAATGCCGTGAGGGACGGTGTCAAAGGCCTTACCAAAGTCCAGGTAGACAACGTCCACAGCCTTCCCCTCATCGAGAAAGCGGGTCACATGGTCATAGAAAGAGATCAAGTTGGTCAGGCAGGACCTCCCTCTCATAAACCCATGCTGGCTGGCCCTGATCCCTTGGCTGCCCTGCACATGCCTTGAGAGCTCACTCAGGATGATCCTCTCCATGATCTTTCCCGGTACCGAGGTCAGGCTGACAGGCCTGTAGTTTCCAGGATCCTCCTTCCGGCCCTTCTTGTAGATGGGCGTCACATTGGCCACCCTCCAGTCATCTGGCACCTCTCCTGTTGACCAGGATTGTTGATAAATAATGGAGAGAGGCTTGGTAAGCTCTCTTGCCAGCTCCCTGAGAACCTTTGGGTGAATGCCATCCGGCCCCATAGACTTATGCGTGTCCAGGTGCATAAGCAAATCATTAACTACTTCCTCTTGGATTACAGGGGAGTTGTTCTGTTCTCCATTCTTATCTTCCAGCCCAAGAAGCTGCACTCCCTGGGGGTAGCTGGTCTGACTATTAAAGACAGAGGTAAAGAAGGCATTAAGTATCTCAGCCTTCTCCTCATCCTTGGTTGCAAGGTTTCCCCCCGCATCCAGTAAGGGATGGACATTCTCTGTCACTCTCTTTTTGTTGATGTATTTATAGAAACTTTTTTTGTTGTCCCTTATATTAATGGCCAGGTTGAGTTCTAGCTGGGCTTTTGCCTTCCTGATTTTTTCTCTGTATGACCTAACACAATCTCTGTACTCCTCCCGAGTTGCCTGTCCCCTCTTCCAAAGGTGGTAAACCTTCCTTTTTTCCTTAAGTCCCATCAAGAGCTCTTTGTTCATCCAGGCCGGCCATTTTCCCCGCCCTTTAATTTTGCGCTTCATGGGGACAGCCTGCTCCTGGGCCTTTAGGATTTCCCTCTTGAAGAGCGTCCAGCCTTCCTGGGCTCCTTTGTCTCTCAGGACTACCTCCCACGGGACTCTCCCAACCAGGGTTCTGAACAGGTTAAAGTCTGCCCACCGGAAGTCCAAGATGGAGGTTTTGTTAATCCCCTTCCTTACCTCACTATGAATGGAAAACTTAACCATTTCATGATCACTAAGCCCAAGACTGTCTCCGACCTCCACGTCCCCAACTAGCCCTTCTTTATTTGTGAACAGTAGGTCTAGCAAGGCACCTCCCCTGGTAGGCTTACCTACCATTTGTGTCAGGAAGTTATCCTCCATACACTCGAGGAACCTCCTAGCCTGCCTGCTCTCTGCTGTGTTATATTTCCAGCAGATGTCTGGTAAGTTGAAGTCCCCAACTAGAACAAGGGCTGGCATTTGCGAGACTGCAGCCAGCCGCTTATAGAATACCTCATCAGCCTGCTCATCCTGGTTGGGTGGTCTATAGCAGACTCCCAGCACAAAATCACCTTTGTTAGCCTTCCCTTTCACCCTTACCCATAAACACTCCACTTCTTCATCACTGGAGTCTATCTCTATAGAGTCAAACAACTCCCTAATGTACAGAGCCACACCCCCCCCCCTCCTTCCTTGCCTATTCCTTCTGAAGAGCTTATAGCCACTTATTGCAGCATTCCAGTCATGACCATCGTCCCACCACGTTTCCGTGATGGCAACTATGTCATAGTTGTCCTGCCGCACCATGGCTTCCAGCTCATCCTGTTTGTTGCCCATGCTACGTGCATTAGCGTAGATGCACTTGACCTGGGCTACTGATTTCACCCCCATCTTTGGCCCTTGACACTCAGGTTCATTACCAGCAGGCCTGGTTTTATCCCCATCCCCCTTAACTTTCGGCTTAAAGCTCTGTCCGTGAGCTTTGTTAACTCTTAGCCTAGTACCCTTTTCCCCTTCTAGGAAAGGGTTTTCCCATTGTTCTCTAGCAGTAATTTCTAAACGTCTATCACCTTTCTCTGATGAAATGTCAGAGTGTGAGTCCTCACTAATGTGGCCTCCTTCAAACCGTGGCATGCTTTCCTCAGGCTTAATCTTGACAGGCCCAGTTATCTCCCCTTCCCCCCTCATATCTAGTTTAAAGACCGGTCAATGAGCCCTGCTAACTCCTGCCCCAAAATTCTTTTCCCCCTCTGGGACAGCTGTGTCTCACCTGACAATGGCATGCCAGGTGTCTCATATAGCCACCTATGTTCGAAAAACCCAAAGCCCTGCCTGTAACACCAGTCCCGGAGCCACAAGTTGATCTGTTGCCTCTTCCTATCAATTTCTTTATTCACAGTTGCCACTGGTGGGATAGAAGAGAAGACTACTTGTGTTCCTGACCCCTTGAGCTGCTGCCCTAAGGCTCTAAAATCTCTTTTAATTGATTTCAGCCTCCTCCTACCCATTTCATCACTACCCACCTGAAATACTAACAGGGGGTAATAATCAGAGGGGTTTACTAGGTCTGGGAGTTTGTTTGTCACATCCTTGACCCGAGCCCCAGGGAGGCAACAGACTTCCCTGTGTAGCGGGTCAGGGCGGCATATTGGTCCCTCTGCCCCCCTCAACAGAGAGTCACCCACAACTATGACCTTTCTCCTTTTCCTTTTGGAGCTAGTGGTGAAGTTGGGTCCGCTGTGACGTGTACTTTCTGTCTTCTCTAGTCTTGGTGTGCCATCCTCCTCTCCATCGGCCAGTTCCTCCTGCAGGACTCCATACCTGTTCTGCAGGGGTAACTGGGAAGTTGGGAGAGGTTGGGAGGGGACTCGCCTGTTTCCCCGAGCAGTGACCTGTTTCCATTCCTCCTTTTCTCTGAGATCCTCTCCTGTCGCTTGATGAGAAGAGGGGAGAGGGTCCTCCGATTTACACGGGGCCTCAACCTGTTCCCCTACTCTCAGGGAGTGCACCCACCAGTCAATTTCTCTTTCACACTCCCTGATGCTCCTCAGCCTCTCCACTTCATCCTTCAGCTGGGCCACCAGGTAGAGCAGATCATTCACCTGTTCACATCTTATACAGGTGTTGTCTCCGCTACCCTCCATTGCCAGCGCCAGGCTCCGGCACTCTCTGCACCCAGAGGCCTGCACACCCATATGTTTGCGTGGGGCCTCGCTCTGGGTACCCACAGCTTTCCTAAACATAGCCTTCGATCTGGTAGCAACCATAGCTGAGTCCCCAGGAGCGACTGACCTTACCGTGTACATCAGTAGAAGCACTGGGCCCGGCCGGTACACACACACCAGCTCCGGTTGCTCCCTCCGTGCTCTGTGGGCAGGGACTAGTCCCTGCCCTCCCTGACACCTTTTATCACCTGGAGGTGGGATAAACCGGGGGTGGTGGCGGCTCCGCCCAGGCTCGCTCAGCAGCACCGCCCCCCCAGCTGACAGCCCCCAGGACAAGCAGGGGCCTTGTCCCGGCTTCAGAAAAAGCCCTAAAAAGAGCTTCTCGTCGGCCTTTTCCGCTACAGAACCCTTCCCCAGCGCAGTCTTACCTGCCCTGAAGCTGGTCTCCGTGGCAATGACCGTTTGGCACATTGATGGGTCGTTTAAAATGACCGGGGGTGGTGGCGGCTCCGCCCAGGCTCGCTCAGCAGCACCGCCCCCCCAGCTGACAGCCCCCAGGACAAGCAGGGGCCTTGTCCCGGCTTCAGAAAAAGCCCTAAAAAGAGCTTCTCGTCGGCCTTTTCCGCTACAGAACCCTTCCCCAGCGCAGTCTTACCTGCCCTGAAGCTGGTCTCCGTGGCAATGACCGTTTGGCACGTTGATGGGTCGTTTAAAATGACCGGGGGTGGTGGCGGCTCCGCCCAGGCTCGCTCAGCAGCACCGCCCCCCCCAGCTGACAGCCCCCAGGACAAGCAGGGGCCTTGTCCCGGCTTCAGAAAAAGCCCTAAAAAGAGCTTCTCGTCGGCCTTTTCCGCTACAGAACCCTTCCCCAGCGCAGTCTTACCTGCCCTGAAGCTGGTCTCCGTGGCAATGACCGTTTGGCACGTTGATGGGTCGTTTAAAATGACCGGGGGTGGTGGCGGCTCCGCCCAGGCTCGCTCAGCAGCACCGCCCCCCCAGCTGACAGCCCCCAGGACAAGCAGGGGCCTTGTCCCGGCTTCAGAAAAAGCCCTAAAAAGAGCTTCTCGTCGGCCTTTTCCGCTACAGAACCCTTCCCCAGCGCAGTCTTACCTGCCCTGAAGCTGGTCTCCGTGGCAATGACCGTTTGGCACATTGATGGGTCGTTTAAAATGACCGGGGGTGGTGGCGGCTCCGCCCAGGCTCGCTCAGCAGCACCGCCCCCCCAGCTGACAGCCCCCAGGACAAGCAGGGGCCTTGTCCCGGCTTCAGAAAAAGCCCTAAAAAGAGCTTCTCGTCGGCCTTTTCCGCTACAGAACCCTTCCCCAGCGCAGTCTTACCTGCCCTGAAGCTGGTCTCCGTGGCAATGACCGTTTGGCACGTTGATGGGTCGTTTAAAATGACCGGGGGTGGTGGCGGCTCCGCCCAGGCTCGCTCAGCAGCACCGCCCCCCCCAGCTGACAGCCCCCAGGACAAGCAGGGGCCTTGTCCCGGCTTCAGAAAAAGCCCTAAAAAGAGCTTCTCGTCGGCCTTTTCCGCTACAGAACCCTTCCCCAGCGCAGTCTTACCTGCCCTGAAGCTGGTCTCCGTGGCAATGACCGTTTGGCACGTTGATGGGTCGTTTAAAATGACCGGGGGTGGTGGCGGCTCCGCCCAGGCTCGCTCAGCAGCACCGCCCCCCCAGCTGACAGCCCCCAGGACAAGCAGGGGCCTTGTCCCGGCTTCAGAAAAAGCCCTAAAAAGAGCTTCTCGTCGGCCTTTTCCGCTACAGAACCCTTCCCCAGCGCAGTCTTACCTGCCCTGAAGCTGGTCTCCGTGGCAATGACCGTTTGGCACGTTGATGGGTCGTTTAAAATGACCGGGGGTGGTGGCGGCTCCGCCCAGGCTCGCTCAGCAGCACCGCCCCCCCAGCTGACAGCCCCCAGGACAAGCAGGGGCCTTGTCCCGGCTTCAAAAAAAGCCCTAAAAAGAGCTTCTCGTCGGCCTTTTCCGCTACAGAACCCTTCCCCAGCGCAGTCTTACCTGCCCTGAAGCTGGTCTCCGTGGCAATGACCGTTTGGCACGTTGATGGGTCGTTTAAAATGACCGGGGGTGGTGGCGGCTCCGCCCAGGCTCGCTCAGCAGCACCGCCCCCCCAGCTGACAGCCCCCAGGACAAGCAGGGGCCTTGTCCCGGCTTCAAAAAAAGCCCTAAAAAGAGCTTCTCGTCGGCCTTTTCCGCTACAGAACCCTTCCCCAGCGCAGTCTTACCTGCCCTGAAGCTGGTCTCCGTGGCAATGACCGTTTGGCACGTTGATGGGTCGTTTAAAATGACCGGGGGTGGTGGCGGCTCCGCCCAGGCTCGCTCAGCAGCACCGCCCCCCCAGCTGACAGCCCCCAGGACAAGCAGGGGCCTTGTCCCGGCTTCAGAAAAAGCCCTAAAAAGAGCTTCTCGTCGGCCTTTTCCGCTACAGAACCCTTCCCCAGCGCAGTCTTACCTGCCCTGAAGCTGGTCTCCGTGGCAATGACCGTTTGGCACGTTGATGGGTCGTTTAAAATGACCGGGGGTGGTGGCGGCTCCGCCCAGGCTCGCTCAGCAGCACCGCCCCCCCAGCTGACAGCCCCCAGGACAAGCAGGGGCCTTGTCCCGGCTTCAGAAAAAGCCCTAAAAAGAGCTTCTCGTCGGCCTTTTCCGCTACAGAACCCTTCCCCAGCGCAGTCTTACCTGCCCTGAAGCTGGTCTCCGTGGCAATGACCGTTTGGCACGTTGATGGGTCGTTTAAAATGACCGGGGGTGGTGGCGGCTCCGCCCAGGCTCGCTCAGCAGCACCGCCCCCCCAGCTGACAGCCCCCAGGACAAGCAGGGGCCTTGTCCCGGCTTCAGAAAAAGCCCTAAAAAGAGCTTCTCGTCGGCCTTTTCCGCTACAGAACCCTTCCCCAGCGCAGTCTTACCTGCCCTGAAGCTGGTCTCCGTGGCAATGACCGTTTGGCACGTTGATGGGTCGTTTAAAATGACCGGGGGTGGTGGCGGCTCCGCCCAGGCTCGCTCAGCAGCACCGCCCCCCCAGCTGACAGCCCCCAGGACAAGCAGGGGCCTTGTCCCGGCTTCAAAAAAAGCCCTAAAAAGAGCTTCTCGTCGGCCTTTTCCGCTACAGAACCCTTCCCCAGCGCAGTCTTACCTGCCCTGAAGCTGGTCTCCGTGGCAATGACCGTTTGGCACGTTGATGGGTCGTTTAAAATGACCGGGGGTGGTGGCGGCTCCGCCCAGGCTCGCTCAGCAGCACCGCCCCCCCAGCTGACAGCCCCCAGGACAAGCAGGGGCCTTGTCCCGGCTTCAAAAAAAGCCCTAAAAAGAGCTTCTCGTCGGCCTTTTCCGCTACAGAACCCTTCCCCAGCGCAGTCTTACCTGCCCTGAAGCTGGTCTCCGTGGCAATGACCGTTTGGCACGTTGATGGGTCGTTTAAAATGACCGGGGGTGGTGGCGGCTCCGCCCAGGCTCGCTCAGCAGCACCGCCCCCCCAGCTGACAGCCCCCAGGACAAGCAGGGGCCTTGTCCCGGCTTCAGAAAAAGCCCTAAAAAGAGCTTCTCGTCGGCCTAATGTCTCAATAGATTACGCCATCCGGAATATTTACCTCTGGGGGTGTGATGGCTTCTTAGTTTCTGTTGCTAATTTTGTGATGTCTAGTACTCAAAGTCACCAAATACTGGTGGGATGGGACTCCGAGCATTTTGTTTGTTAAGAGAGTATTCAAGGCCAAGCTGTTTTCGCAGCTCCCTCCAAGTTATCTCTGCATAGATAAGGAACGGTCAAGGCGGAGACAAAACTGAGTTGGATGACAATTCCTTGCATCTCAGCTATTGTGCTCTGAAACCGGTTTGGCTGGATGCTCCCATACACTGCAAGATTGTAAAACTCCACTAGCTAGGGCAGATAGAAGAAAACCATATGAATTTTAAGAAATGAAAATATGGTGTCATGATGCAAAGAATCAAGCCCATGGTTCTAGGCTGGAGTTAGTGTTATGCAAGGAGCAGACTTGAAAAGAAGAACTCTAAGAGGAAGTCTTAGGTAGGCTCGATAATTCTCCAAGATGTAGTGCAGAGCTCTGGCTAGAAGGCTAACAGTAACAAAGACGATGGAAGCAGGGGAATGCATGAAAAAAAAATTTGGAAGAAGGGGCAGGAAAATATGTCTGAAATGAGAGTATCCATAAGTGCAACCTGTTTAATTTATTGAACAGAAAGTTAAATGGTGACTTGATCAACAACCTAAATTACTAATATGGAAGACACAGGAGCCACAGTATAATATACAGAATAATGTATATTGCAAATAATTAAAATTATACAGTATTTGTAGCTAGGTAAATTTGGAAACATCATCTGGTTGTGCAGGGTTGTTTTTTTTTTTTTGTTTGCTTTTTGTTTGTTGGGGTTTTTTTCTTTTAAAGAAGAAAAAGAAGTTCATCCAATGAAAACTAGATGATTTTGTGAAAGATAGTATGACAGACACAGTAATTAATGGGTAGAAGTCTCTGGCCTTTTTAGGACAGAATGTTAAACACTAGATCACTAATGGGCTTTATAAGCAATTAGATGATACCGTGAAAGCCGAAATCAGGACTCAATTAGTCGGGATGACTATTGAGCCGGTATTCTTTGTTGCAGCGCTGGACGCACGGGGAATCGCTCCTCCAAATGTGTGTGCGCGCCGAAAGCGATTAGCTGCACAGCTTATATACAAGTTAAACATACATATTCATAAGATTTCTGAGAAGTAATTAACATATTCATTATTCTTCCAAGAACTCATTATCATACTTTGCCACCCACTCCCACATACGTATTTCAATCCTTTGGTGGTCTTCAAAGACCTCTGGTAGTCATTTACTTCATCCATTCTTCTTCATCACTGTGTCCTTTTGGTGAACTGCAGTCATCTACTTCTCTATTCTTGCTGACAAAGCTGCAAGGCTGGTTTAGGCTTGCTAAACCTTGGTTCTGCATGCTTTGGTGGTCTTAACACATCCTGTTCTCAGAGATAAGTTCCTCTTGAAAGATAACAAGGTGCTGACCTACACAATTGCTATTTGCATATGTGCTTAAAGGCGGCTACCTCGGTACATATCATACCCCTGCAAAGGGGTAGGCCCCCGTTTGCATTTAGCCAATTTAGAAAACCAAAACCTCACAGTATTTGCTAACGCATGCTTATGCTAAGAGAGGCTTAGTTGTGTCAAACAAACTTTCAAACCATACTCAGCCCTATTCCTAATTCAAGTTTAATTAAAATAATGTGACTATAAGGGTGGTGCAATGTCAAAAGTCATTGGTTATGACTGATGAAAAAAAATAAACTACTGAAATGGTGGTGGTGTAGATAAGGAATCAATTATTCTAATCATCTTTCAAGATAAACAGGAGAAGCAGATTAACTCCTTTACTGGAGTGAAATGCTCAAAACAGTAACAGCCAGTGTGTGAAACACTAGAAAATACAAGACAGGTCAGAAGTTAAGCTGTCTGCATCAAGGTGCTGAAAGCGTTTTAGGCCGAATACAAATGTAGAGAACAATGTATTAACCTCATCCAATCTGTAGCATTTGAGAGTCTAAGCCGGCAGAATTGAACAAAGACAGACAAGGTGAGAACAAAAAGGGTATCAGCAGCTGGGGAGATGGATGGAGACAAAAGTAAAACAGTGGCTGGCAAAAGACCTGCAACTGTGAACAGAAAAATTCTTGGTCCTCTCTGTTTTATTCTGTGTTGAGGAAAAGCATAAACAAACAGGACTGTAATGAGTAACTAAGGGTAATTTGCTGATCAAACAGGTTAAGCAAGAGGAACGAACCCATTGTAGCAGTCTTGAGAACTTCCTATTTAACCAGAAGATACACGTCCACAATGTTATCTGGCAACAGCAAACATGGGAACACCCTGTTTGACAAGAAAGGCTTAACCACAATGTCATCAGAATGTGTTACCTTGAGCGAATGTTAAACCGTTAATGTCTTGCTAACGTGTGCCATTGTACCAATCAACCCTGAAAAGAATAGATTGTATAAGCTTATTCTGTGACAATATCTTATCGAAATTGCCCCAAGCAAGAAGCCCCTCGGAAGAAGCTGAGGGGCATACCAAAGATGTTGCAATCGACCTCTGTGAAGATAAAAGGAGTCGTTTAGCTTGCCTGAATTTGCGAGTCTTTGGTGGAGCTGCGACTCCCCGGCCGCCCAGCGCTGCTTTTGCTTTCCTACCTTAATAAATATTTAATAAATCTATTTCGGACTCGATTTGTCTTCAAATTCAACTATAACAGGACTGCCTGAAACATCAGGTTTTCCTCTTCACAGAAATATTAAACATCCCAAATAATGGCTAACTGTGTAAGATACACGGCTAATTTTTAAACAGCATTTCTCAAGAATTGTCTTTTCTTAAGGAGTATCTTTCTTAAGGTGTATTTTGAATTATATTGTAATATGAGTTAGGATATATCTTTTGCATTATGTATGCCTAATTTGTGAAGGATAGGAAGTTTTTTCTTCCTTGATATTTTTCACTTTGCCTAACTTTCCAAAGACTGGCTGGTGCGGTGGAAGGTTCATGCAAATCTGTACCGGTGATATTTTTTGCTAACATAGAATAACATACCATTGAAACATCATGGCAGATCGATACATTTGGACCTTTATAAGTATAACAAAGTAGATTCATAAACCTATTTCAGAGGTTTGCATTTCTCTACATTGCAAAAAGAGTTGTGCATTATCACCTTTGTGATCTATTAGGTGAAAAAAAACCCCAACCCTGATATTTTAAGAAAATTGCCAGACAACGGCATTGATAAATCTACTCTTTGTAGGACACAGCAAACACACAAGTTGTAACATATTTCCTCCACCACACATTCAGGTAATAGTGAGAAAAGTTTTGGTAGTTTTGGTCACCCTCACAGGGATTTTCCTGCATGTTAGGAATATCAAAAGCTTTTTCAAATGCTTTAGAAATAGTTGGTGTTCAGCATAACCACACAGTTGATAAGGGAAACTAACACTCAAGGGTTAATAGTAGAGCCATTGCTTGGCTTAAGCTGTATATCTATAGCCTTAAGCCATTGAGTAAGGTGTTTAGGCAAAGAAAGGATGTGTTGAAACAATAAAGTGGTCACATCGGCCTCCCTGGGAGATAAGGGAACAGTTGGTATTCAAAGAAGGAACCCAGTTGTCTTGAGAGAGCGATCATCTGGCTGAAACCTGTCCCGCGGCCTGGAGCAACACATTAACATTAAAGCTGAGAGGCACACAGCGAGGAAGACATACTGCCTTCATCTCCGAGACCCCGGCCCACTACCACCAGGAGGCACTGCGCGTGCGCAGCTGGGAGGTGTTAAAGGCGGAGACTATGGAAATGATTTCTCGGAACTCATTGTAATAAACACCGCCTTTTCGGGGAAAAGTTATGGATATGTATAGACGCTTCTTGAATATGTAAAGTTTGATTGTATAAATCCTAAGCTAACTGCCGCGGTGGGTGCACACGATTGTGGTGGGACGACCCCCCGTGCTGCCCGGCGCCAAATAAACATACCTACTTTGCAATCTCACAGGTTGTGGAGTCTGCTTTCCGCACGTCAGGACAGTGTGCTTCTTGAATTTAATAAAAGTCAGATCTTTCTCTCACTGCAGTGATCCTTTTAGAGATGTATCAAATAAAGTTATGATTCTAGGAGACTTTTTCCATTAGGAAGAGAGTGACATTTTTTTTTTTAATATCTCAGCTGATTAGTATTATGATCATATAATCTTTATAGCTTTTTGATTGAATTGCATGGTATGCTTCTTTTTTTTCTTTTTTTTTTTTTTTTTCCATCCTTCATAAATGCAGGAACTTGAGAAGGTTTCCAGCTAAGTATAAATAGCTGCAGCCTTAATAATGTACAGCTTAATGAGTCTGACAAAACAGTATGATTGGGTTCAGATGAAATATATCCTACCTAACACCAGTCTTTCTGCCGTATAAACTAAATATGCAAATTTCCAACCTACTGTTACCTGGCTACTGAGTTTAAGTATTATACTGTACTTTTTGAGTCTTTCTTAATATTAGTGTGGTTGTCAGTCTTTGAGGTGAGAGGTGTGGGTTGGGGTTTTTTATGATGTAAATGATTAGATTTACTTGTAACTGTAAAATAAGATTTCTCTTACAAATAGAATTCTATTTCAGAAGACTTAGTTAGGGGATATGCATGTAAACAGGCTTTTAGAAGATGGAAGAATAGATATAAGCAAGAAGTAAAAGCAATAAAAAGGTTATGTTATACATTAATCAGAGCTGGTCAAAATTTTTCTGTGATGGGAAAAAATTACTCAAGCTTACTGCAGCATTCTGTAAAGCCTCCTGGCAAGCCTGTCTGACTTTGTGTTCACCTATCAGCTGTCACATAGGCTGCCTACCACCTGCCTAGGAGATGGGCACAGATTTCAAAAAAAAAAATCTTTTGGGTTGGTCAAAACATAATTTTAATTTTTTTTGTTTAAATTTTGATTTTTCTAATGATGTTACAACTCAGAATAAATACTAGAAGGTTTGAAAATATCAGCTTGCTTCCTTTAGTATGTAAAATCTTCATTAAGATTTAATTTTTATTAAAAATTTTATAAGAGATTTTACTAGTGACAAGAGGTAGTGTTTTTAACCCTTTATAGGTAACAATTTTGTGCCTAAAGATACTCACATCTGCAAAAGTTGGGGTTTTTTTTAGCCAGTCCAAAATTGATGAGAAGTACATATCCCTGATGAGTGTATTAGGTGGGGTTTCCCTTTTGTTGTCTCTTTTGTTCAAGTTGAATCTAAGGTCATTTGAAGTGAAAAGATAGTAGAACTATGGTCTGCATTAAAGAACCCTGCTGTTTCTTATTTATGGACAGAAAAACTGCTAATTTATCTTATAGTAAAAATTTGATGGAAGACACTTATGAGTATCTTACCTTAAGATCAGCTTATATTAAAAGTAATGATACTAAAATCACTTTTTAGATCATTTTCTGTGTAACTTTGTAGTGGAAAGTGTTGAATATAGTTCTACCCAGTGTGTGGTGGTGACACTTATAAAGTATCACAATGTAATTCATTTTTATAACACTTAACAGCACTGTACCAGGACCTGATGTAAATGGTCCTGTTGCCGCAGCTCTAATTAATCAGGTTGGATCATTAGATTATTTTAAACCCGATTACAGGAGTGTGTAAAATATGTTAAATATTTACAGAAAATTCCTCCAAAACCCCTCCTAAAATATGTAGTTCTTTAATCTTTTAACTATGGGTGACTGCGGATGATGGATAGGGAAAAGAATGAAATTTTATTTGCCTTCACTTGTAGGAGGAGGTGGAAAGCTGAAATACTCCCCTGCTCTTGAGTTTTACACATGCATGCAATGATCAACTATATAAAATTCATGCAGATGCCAAAACATTCTCTTTTATGTTGTGGTTTCAGAGTTCTGCTGTTTCACTTCTATTTCCTTTAAAACTTCACTCCCCTGAAAAAATAAAATACTTTTCTGATGTTCAAAGTGGACTTCTTTCACTTGAAAGATAAAAGTCCCAAATGCTAGTTTTATTGTTTAACCGCATTGTGAAATGACAGCAGATTCCTTCTTTAAGCAGAGAGAAAAGTCCACAGTCTTCTAGATGCATATGTTAAAAAAGTGTAACTTGCCACTCCTACAACAAGCCCTAGCTTTTCCATAATCCAAATTTCTAATAGCAAACAACAAATTTCATCAAAATCATCAAGTCAGAAAATTATATTTTCCCTCTTAACTAAGCAGCTTAACTTGAAGAACAATGTTAAACTTGTCCAAATAGTAACCTTTATGTTTCAAAACAAAGGAATTGTATGCCTTTTGCGTATTAAAAAGCATCTTGTGTCATTAGTCATTTATATATTTTTTTAAATTTTTTTTTCACTTCCACTAGTGTTTTTCTGTATATTTATACAGAATCTTTACCTGAATTGAAAATCGGAAATCATGTTTGTTTTGCAACATGTCATCTTCCATAAACCATTCTCTGAGTCAGAAACTCTGTTTGGTTTCTGTTGGGACAAAGATACCTTTTCCATGCTTTTATTTGTCTCAGTTTGTTGTTTTTAATGTTCACTTACATTTCAGTTTTAACCCAGAGAAGTCAAAATTAACTACTAAAATATCACTAACATGGTTTGAGCTGTAGGGCCAAACTTTCAGCAAGCAGCTCATGTGCAGCAGTATGGATTGCTGTGCCCATCTCTCTGTTGGAAAACATAGTATCTACTGTTATTATTGTGGCTTCCAGCTCCCCCCAAAGCATGATCATAATATATGTATAACCTGATAAATATATATGTAATTAAAAAGATCTAAAATTACCTTCTCAACTGTACTATATCTTCGGATTAGATCCTTCCAAGCATTAGTTAGGAATAGAAAGAAAGGTAATGTGCATGAAGTCCTTTCATTAATAAGCTTCAAAATTGTTCTAGTTATGGAAATAGCAATTTCCATTAGTCATTTAATTGGCCCATAACTCTGTTTTATCACTCTATCTATTCCCTAACCAAATCCAAAATTGTCCTAGGAATAGCACACTGCCTGTATGGTAAATGTGCACTGATCAAGTTCCATGATCTCAAGCAAATAAGAGAGTAGCAATAACTCCACATCTTCCCTATCTCATTCTCTGTGGAACGTTCCTCCCACTCCTGCAGGAAACAAGACTTGCAGATAACAAGATTGTAGATATGTTGTTCACAGGGACATATTTCTACAAGTCCTTGAGAAAGGATACATCTAGAGGAGTGTACACCTGTACATCTTCCAGGAATGATATGACCTTGTTGAAGGAGTCCAAAGGAAGGAAACAAAAATGATCAGAGGGATGGAACAACTCTCCTGTGAAAACAGGCTGAGAGAGTTGGGGTTGTTCATCCTGCAGAAAAGAAGGCCCCAGGGAGACCTTATTGCGGTCTTTCAGTAATTAAAGGGGGACTACAGGAAGGATGGGGACAAACCTTTTAGGAGGGCCTGTTGCAATAGAACAAGGGCTAATTGTTTTAAACTAAAAGAGGGAAGATTTAGTATAGGTATAAGAAAGAAGTTTTTATGATGAGGGTGGTGAAACACTGGAACAGGTTGCCCGGAGAGGTGGTAGACACGCCATCCCTGGAAACATTCAAGGTCAGGTTGGACGGGGCTCTGAGCAACCTGATCTAGTTGAAGATGTCCCTGCTCATTGCAGGGGGTGTGGGACTAGATGACCTTTAAAGGTCCTTTCCATCCCAAACTATTCTATGATTCAATGATCTTTTGTCCATATTTACAAATAATACTTTCTTGCTGCTCTGGAAAGAAGATAAGGGGCCTGTAAGTACTAACAATCACTTGAATTCTAGATGCTATACGGATGTGAAGTGAACAGACCTAAGGTCAGAAGGATAGGAGGACTTCTCACAGAAGCCAAGAAGTTGCTATCTAATTTATACTGTTACTTTGCCTGTAATCTTCATTGACTTATTGCTGTCTTCTTTAAGTTTTTTCCAGTGATGTCACAAAAAATCATGAATCTGTTTTAAGGACAATTCTTAGAACTAATGCAGGGAATACTGGAATGGCAAAGTGAAAACCACGGTTAACTTTTATTTTTTTTTTAACAGACAGTGGTCATTGTACTTTTAAGAGATCTTTGGATGTAAGAAGTCAGTGCATGTGTGTTAGGATAAACAGTCTTACGAAGGGAAACTTGAGTAAGAAACTGCAAAGAGTGTGGTCATGCTAACTACTCTGGAATAGTGTTAAAGGACTGCGCATTTGTCAACACGACCTTTTTCTTTTTTTTTTTTTTTTAAAAGGAGACTTTGTTAACAATGTTTTGACTATGCTTAAGGAGCATTTTGTAGAAGGGGGAATAATCTCTTTTGGAATATTCTTAAAAACACATTTTTGTCAAAATTTTGTAACACTTTGTTTTCCTGTTTTAGAACATTGTTGAGTCAATTCCTTTTGTCTATAATCGGTATGTGAATGTACGTATTTTCAAGGATAATGTGATGTTTTAATTTCTGAAATCATTCTGAAGACTAGATCTTCCTAGAAAGTTTCTTAAAAAGCTTAAAAATTCCTGGGGAAAACCAAATTGGCTTGCTTATATATGCTACTTATTATAATTCTGAATGAGGACTTTATCTTCAATTCTGTTTCATATCCCCAGAAGTAGCTGTTATAGTCTTTGTTTAAATTGCCCAACACAATTTAACAGGATATCCTGTTACAAAGGATATTTAACAGGACATCCAGATGATGAACTTGGAAACTCGGAATGTATACAGAAGGAGACAGCTATAAGCTTAAATAAAGATTTAAGCAGTTAAATGTGAGTTTATGACTTCCTTTTGAAACATTTGTTTTGAAAATTGGCCTCCCTGTCAATGTTATGTGAACAAAATAGCCCCCAGTGAAAATCCTATTCTTTTTTCCTTTTTCTTTTTTTTTTCTTTTTCTTTTTTTTTTTTTTTTTAAATGATCAAACTGACAGAAACCTCAGGATGTGAAGAAATCGGAGTAAACAGAGTGCTGCTGAGAAAGCCTTTAACCTTTAATTTTCAAAAATATATCTTTCATTGTTCATATGTTTTCTTTGCAGGAGTTAATGAGGACTTAATAGCATTTTTTACTCCAGCCTAAATGGTTTCTGTACGGCTAATACATAAAATTTATGTCAGGTGAAATGCAATATAGCTTTTAATGAAGTTTTATGGAATAGGATTGTGCATAATGAGATCTTTCTCTAACAGGATTTTTTATGAGTTCACGCATTTTATACAACCAAATGCTTGTACAAATGTGCTGTAGAGCACATGGTTCATGAAAGTACTTTTATTATCCATAACAATTTTTCTGTAATGAAGTAGTAAAGCACAGAACATTCTTTTTCAGTATCATAACCATCACAGAAACTTAGAATAGTTTGGACTGGAAGAGACCTTTAAATGTCATCTCCCCACTGCAATGAGTAGGGTCATCTTCAACTAGATCAGGTTGCTCAGAACCCTGTCCAACCTGACCTTGAATGTTTCCAGGGATGGCGTGTCTACCACCTCTCCGGGCAACCTGTTCCAGTGTTTCACCACCCTCATCATAAAAACTTCTTTCTTATACCTATACTAAATCTTCCCTCTTTTAGTTTAAAACAATTACCCCACCACTCATCCTATCACAACAGGCCCTGCAAAAGAATTTGTCCCCATCCTTCCTGTAGTCCCCCTTTAATTACTGAAAGACCGCAATAAGGTCTCCCTGGGGCCTTCTTTTCTGCAGGATGAACAACCCCAACTCTCTCAGCCTGTCTTCATAGCAGAAGTGTTCCATCCCTCTGATCATTTTTGTGGCCTTCCTTTGGACCTGCTCCAGCAGGTTCCTGTCCTTCTTATACTGAGGGGTCCAGAGCTGGATGCAGTACTCTAGGTGGGGTCTCACCAGAGCAGATTAGAGGTGCAGAATCACCGCCCTCGACCTGCTGGCCACCCTTCTTTTGATGCAGCCCAGGATACGGTTGGCCTTTTAGGCTGCAAGCACACATTGTTAGCTCATGTCCAGATTTTCATCCACCGGTACCTCCAAGTCCTTCTCAGCAGGGCTACTCTCAATCCCTTCATCCCTCAGCCTGTATTGATATTGGGGGTTACCCCACCTAGGTGCAGGACCTTGCACTTGGCCTTGTTGAACCTCATGAGGTTCACATGGGCCCACTTTTCAAGCTTATCCATGTCTTTCTGGATGGCATCCCATTCCTTAGGTCTGTCAACCTTGTAACTCAGCTTAGTGTCATCTGCAAGCTTGCTGAGGGTGTCTATGTCATTGTTGAAGATATTGAACAATACTGGTGCCAATACAGAGCCTTGAGGGACAACACTTGTCACTGATCTCCATCCAGATGTTAAGCAGTTGACTACCCTCTGGATGTGACCATCCAATTCTTCATTCCATCACTCCGTCATAGAATGCCAGTAGGTTGGTCAGGCAGGACTTGCCCTCGGTGACGCCACGCTGGCTGTCTTGAATCACGCCCCTGTCCTCCATGTGCCATAGCATAGCTTCTGGGATGATCTGTTCCATGATCTTCTCAGGCACAGAGAAGAGGCTGACAGGTAGTTCCCAGAGTCCTCCTTTCTACCCTTTTAAAAAATGGGGGCAATGTTTCCCTTTTTCCAGTCACCAGGGACTTTGCCCGACTGCCATGAATTTTCTAATATCATGGAGAGTGGCTTGACAACTACATTAGCCAATTCCCTCAGGATTCCAGAATGAATCTCGTCAGGTCCCATAGTCTTCTGCATGTTCAGCTTCCTCAGGTGGTCACAAACATGATCTTCTTTTACAGTGGGAGGGACTTTGGTCACCAAGTCCCTGCTTTGCAGTTGATCCAGTCAAGAGGCGCGGGAAGAGAGGTTGCCAGTGAAGACTAAGGCAAAAAAGTTGATGAATACCTCAGCCACCTTCTCACCGGTTGTTACCAGTTTGCTAGTCTTGTTTATCACGTACGGGAAGGTATGCTTTCTTTGACCTTCCTTTTCTGGCTGACCTCCATGTAGAAAACCTTTCATTATTCTTGCATTCCTTGCTAAGTTCAGCTACAGCTGCACCTTGGCCTTCCTGACACCATCCCTACACAACCGGTCAGCTTCCCTATACTCCCAGGATATCTGTCCCTGCTTCCTCTGCCTGTGCATTTCCTTCTTATTCTTTAGTTTGACCAGCAGGTCTCGATTCAGCCATTCCAGTCTCTTGCCCTCCTTTCCTGATTTCTTGTACATGGGGATTGAGAGCTCTTGAACTGTATGGAAAGCATCCCTAAAGATCTGCCAGCTCTGTTCTCCCTGTCCCTGCGGGCAGTTTCCCAGGGGATTCTATGACTAACTCCTTGAAGAGCTGGAAGTTTGCTCTCCTAAAATTCAGAGTCCTGACATTACTTTTCCCCTGACCCATATTCCTCAGGACTGTGACCTCCATCAGTGCACAATTACTGCAGCCTAGGCTGTCTCTAATCTTGACATCACCAATTAGCTTACTTGTTAATCAGGTCCAGTGTTGCATCCCCTCTGGTGGAGCTGGTTTAAGAAGTTAATTAACTTCTAATTAACTGGTTTAAGAAGTTGTCTTCGATGCACTCCAGGAGTCTCCTGGATTGCCTACAGCTTGCCTTGCTACTATTCCAGCAGATGTCAGGGTGGTTGAAGTCCTGCAGAAGGACTTCCCTAAGAGGAGGGTCTGGCCAGCATATTGGACATTCTGTTCTCTTCAGAAGGAAGTCACCTACAACTGTAACCTGTCTTTTCTTCCTCGTGGAAGTGGTCATGATACTGGGAGTAGGCCTCTTTCACCTTGGCAGCATCTCTGATGAATCACGGAATCATGGAATTGTCAGAGTTGGAAGGGACCTCTAGAGATCATCTAGTCCAACTACCCTGCTAAAGCAGGATTTTCTATAGCACATTACTCAGGACTGCATCAAGGCGGGTCTTGAAAATCTCCAGAGAAGGGGACACCACGACCTCCCTGGGCAGCCTGTTCCAGTGCTCTGTCACCCTCACCATAAATAAGTTCTTCCTCATATTTGAATGGAACTTCCTACGTTCCAGCTTGTGCCCGTTGCCCCTCGTCCTGTCACTGGGAACCACTGAAAAGACTCCAGCTGCATCATCCTTCAACCCACCCTTTAGGTACTTGTAAACATAGATAAGGTCTCCCCTCAGCCTTCTCTTCTCCAAGCTAAAGAACCCCAGCTCTTTGAGACGGACTGTCATCCACATCATCATCCACTGATGGGCCTTCCAAATCCAGAGCCTTGTACCTTTGTACAGAGGCACCTGGGAAGGTGGGGTTGGCAAGGAGGGGGTTTGCTTGCTGCCCTGAGCATGGATTTGCCTCCATTTACTCCTCTCCTTTGAGCTACTGCCTTCAGCCTGTCAGGGGAAGGATACAGGATCCCCTTGTTTTTTTCCTGGTGTTTGTTCCCATTTCTGGCTCAGGGAGGGCAGAGCACGTTTCCACCAGTCTATCTCTTCCTCAGACTCCTTGACATTCCTTAACCTTTCCACTTCCTCTCGCAGTTCTGTCACCAGACTGAGTGGATCGTCCACCCGATCACGCCTCACACAGCTTTTCTCTCTACTGTTGTCCATTACTTCTGAAAGGCTCTGGCACTCCCTGCAGCCTGAGACCTGGTTGGCTGCATGTTTTCGTGGGAGTGCTGCCTGGGTTGCCACATCCTTTCTGCCAACTGCGGAGGACATGGCTTTCCTCCAGGTAGATACCATAGCTGTGGTCCTTCTGAGAGGGTGACGACCACTGATTGAATTCACCTCTTGATCTGGTAGGGTGACTACGCCCTTCCTGCATGTGCTTCCACATGAACTGCTGTGCGAACTGCCACACCAGGCCCCAGCTGATGCCCCATGCCCTGTTTGCCCATTCTGTTGGCAGTGATTCTGGTTGCTCATGCTCCCCAGGCTGCTTTACAGAGGCTGGGGGTGGGTCATGGTTGCTCTGGCAATGCCAACACCTCGTCAGTGCCTCCCACAAGAGCTGCCAGCTCCTGCCGGGCCTCTCCACTGCTCCTGTGTTTCTCTTCCTCAAGAAAACCCCCTGTGCACCTAGATCTGCTCTGCTACAGGTCGGACTGGCTCTGGAGCAGCTCCCTTCGGTGACTGATCATTCATAATTGAGTCTAAAAATGCTGCCTTTCTAGCTTCAATATGTACGTCCCAGAAAATAATCTTGACCTACACAAAACAATAATACCGAAAGAATATTGCAGGTGAGAAAGAGTAATTACAAAATAATACAGTATTTGTTGACAAGGTGTGGTTTTGTGTTATGCAATAAAATAAGACTGACTCTTCCATGACGTTGCTGTAAAATTTGAGCTGTATTGGGCAGAAGTCTGAATACCTTATTTAAATTCCAAAGCTAAACCAGTGATATTCTACTACTAAAACCCATCAGCTTCCACCCTATGATCTTAAGCCATTTACTGATAAATTATAAGTCGCAAGTATGAACAACCAACTGTCTTCTACATTAACATATGTACATTTTTATAATTAGTCCAAAGGAATCTACTCAGTTTTGGCAAACGTCTAAAACTACTGGGTCATTTGTCACATAATAAAAAATCCATGTGCACTGAAAAAGCCTTTCAGAATGAATGAATGCATTGAGCCAGACTCTTCTTGAGAGGCAAATGATACCCATGCACAGATTGAGGAGGAGGTACTGGGAGCAGGCTGAGCATATTTTGAGTTTTTCCTTCCTTCATAAATCTATTTAACAATGAAATTACGAGAAAGATCAAAGTAAGCTTCTCTGCAGGACAGAACACTACCTATAGGCAACATCCATAAAAGACAAATATTCCATAAATATAACTACAACACTCTCCAACTTACAGTAAGTCATAAAATCGCCATTAGTACAAATATGTCTGAAATTATGAATTGTCTGCAACTGCAGAAATTCCAGCATGTGTAAGAAAAGCATCATTTCCAAGCATAAAATAAAGTGGTTGCCAGACAAACCAATACTATCCACCCCAGCTGATAGATAAATATCTAAGGAAATGGAAAGTTCCTTTCAACTTTAGGATAATAACATGGTTAAATTTAATGAATAAAAAAAAGTTTGATTGCTATTGACCATGTTCTCTTTAAACATTCCATAATATATCTACAGCAAAAGGAACTCAAATTTGTAATGTCACCAACAAAAGTATCTTTTTTTTCTATAACTTGGCACAGCACACATTTTTGAATAATAACTTGGAAGACTGAGACCTTCTATTATCCCAAGTTTCCTTGTATTGTATTTTACTGTGTGACTGGTCCAGCTAAAGAGGACAGAACTTTTCATGCACTGAAGTACTATTTCTTATTAGCAAGAAGAGTTTTACTTTGGGGAAGTTTTTCTCTCTAGAGTAGCATATTAATATACGTATTCTGTTAATACTAAATGTCAAAATCAGTGTTTTACTGGGTTGTAAAAGATTTCTTTCATGGTCTTTCTACAGAACAATATGAAAGAAGGTGATGACGCTACAGTATAGGTTAGGAAAAGACACTTGTTTCTTCTTTCCTGAAGGTTTTAGCATGTTAAGTGAGCGCGACAACGGAAGAATCTCAGTAATGCTGAGTTTGGAAGTGTATGGTTAAGAAAAGGACTCTATAGACGTTATTTAAATCCGTAATTTCAAATCTTACCTAAATCACCTCTAATTTAGCAAATTATGTTAAATGGTCAAAACATAAATGATTACCCAGTAAGGAAAATAATCCTGCTATTTATTATTAACGATACAACTACACAGATATTACTTTCTAGATAAAAGGAAAAGAATCTTGATTCTTCATGGAAAAAAATAATCTGTGTGAAGGGATTCATGTACTTTTTGTCTTTCCTGTCAAGGTAACTTAACAGCTTTTTTGTTGATAGTGTGTAGAACGTGGCTTGTGAACCCTCTTCAGTATTGAGCCAAAGGACATGTGGAAACAGATTTTCGCACTCAGACTATGGACTGGTTAGACACCTACTACATGGAGACTGTTCCCACTCAAGGGATGCTTTTTCAAATTTATGGGAAAAACCCTCCATAATACATAGTAGTCCTTCAGCTTTCTTAAACTTTTTCCTTCCTGTCTTCCTTTTTCTAGGCACACTAGGCATTGACAGAAAGTATTTGTTCCCTTTCAGGACTTCTCTGACCACCTGTTCATCAAGCCCCCCTGGAATATGCATTAGAAGTATCTTAGCATAATACAAAAAAATAGCAAAAATGATATGAAACAAGTTGTCCATTGTAAAAAAAAATAAATAAATCAGGACTAGAAGATGAAGCATATCATGTAACAGTAGCAGTTAGCCAACAATTTGGGGATTCAGTGTTACGTATGTAAATATATGGTAATCCATATGGTTTATACTTAATTCTATATGTATAGCTTTCTATGATGTCATATGTCATCATAGACTGAATCTCAAAGTTTTACTCCTGAGCTAGTTTAAGGATAAGTTAGCACACACTAGAAATTAATATTGCATATTGCTGGAGTTTTCACTGTTGTCAGTAACATGCTTAATTAGTAACACATGTTCACTTTCAAAAAAGGCTAGTGGTATAACTTTTAATGTAATACATAGCCTGGATTTGTTACCTTAATTGTTTTCATATTTTATAGCAAATCTCACTGCCTCCAGAAATCAAAACATATTTGAAAGACTGCCAAATATTTCTCCTGTGTTTCTGCCTTGTTAAGCTTTTATGGCAAAGCTGTAATTGTAAAACTCTGAAAAAAAGATTGTAGAACTTTCATAAAACAGTTGCTGTTCTGCACAAAAGATTCTATCAAGTGTCATGAAAGTGGACTTACAAATTGATGAATTTTAAGAAGATACGTTGTTGATACATGGATAAGTGCTGGGTCCTGCACTTGGGTCACAACAACCCCATGTAAGGCTACAGGCTTGGGGAAGGTGGCTGGAAAACTGCTTGGCGGAAAAGGGCCCAGGGGTGTTGGCCGACAGGCACCTGCATGTGACCAGGAAGGCCAATAACATCCTGGCTTGAATCAGAAATAGTGTGGCCAGTAGGACGAGGGAAGTGATCATCCTGCTGAACCAAGCATTAGTGAGACCGCATCTTGAGTATTGTGTTCAGTTTTGGGCCCCTCACTATAGGAAAGACATTGAGGTGCTTGAGAGACTCTAAATGAACCAGCAATTAAGCTGGTGAAGCATTTAGAGCACAAGTCTTATAAGGAGTGGCTGAGGGAACTGGGATTGTTTACCTGGAGAATAGAAGGCTAAGGCGAGACCTTATCACTCTCTACAACTACCTGAAAGGCAGTTGTAATGTGGTGGCTGTCTCTTTTCCCAAGTAACAAGTGATAGGACTAGAGCAAACAGCCTCAAGTTGCTCCAGGGGAGGTTTAGACTTCATATTAGGAAAAAATTTCTTCTCTGAAAGGGTTGTCAAGCATTGGAACCTTCTACCTAAGGAAGTGGTTGCTTCACTGGAGGTACTTAAAAGACATGTAAACATGCTTAGGGTTATAATTTAGTGGTAGTTTTGGTAGTCTTACGTTGACAGTTGGACTTGGTGATCTTAAGGGTCTTTTCCAACGTAAATGATTCTATGATTCTATGATTCTATGAAATGTGTTTGTTAAAAAAGAGGTTTGCCATTTTTTCAAGAAATAAAATTTCGTACAGATTCTAGGGACTTCCAAATTCCACTTATGATATACTGAAATCAGAACAGAGAAGTAGTTCTTGTTATTGTAGGCCTCCTTCTTCATGTAAGTATATTCACTCAACTGGTATTTCTAGAAAGAAAAATAATTGAATCTGCTGAGCCGCCTGTGTTTCAAATACTGAATAGGGCTTTCTCATTTTTATTCCTATTGTTTAATCGCTCTTATTACAATATTCATTGAATCTCAGGTATGTGACAGGATTAATAGTCCTTTTGCCTACATTCTCCATCACCATTTTCTATCAGTGACAATTTTGAAAATACTACCAAACAAGAAACTGCACCACAACTCATGTAAGTAATTTAAATATAATTATTTACGAGCCAACAGTGTGCCCAGGTGGCCAAGAAGGCCAACAGCATCTTGGCCTGTATCAGGAACAGCGTGGTGACTAGGACTTAGGAGGTCGTTGTCCTTCTGTACTCAGCACTGGTGAGGTCCCACCTCGAGTACTGTGTCCAGTTTTGGGCTCCTTACCACAAAAAAGACATTGAGGTGCTGGAGCAGGTCCAGAGAAAGGCAACAAAGCTGGTGAAGGGTCTGGAGAGTCTCATGAGGAAAGCCTGAGGGAGCTGGGATTGTTTAGCCTAGAGAAAAGGAGGCTGAGGGGAGACCTTATTGCTCTCTACAACTACCTGAAAGGAGGTTGTAGAGAGGTGGGGATTGGTCTCTTCTCCCAAGTCACAGGTGATAGGACAAGAGGAGATGGCCTCAAGTTGCACCAGGGGAGGTTCAGATTGGATATTAGGAAAGCTTTCTTCACTGAAGAAAGCACTGGAATTAAGCACTGGAATGGGCTGCCCAGGGAAGTGTCTGAAGCACCATCCCTGGAGGTTTTCAAAAGATGGGTTGACATAGTGCTTAGTGACATGGTTTAGTGATGGGTTGTGGTGTTTGTTTGTTTGTTGTTTTGAAGGCATGGGTAGGCAGATCTTCTACTGTAGAATAAATACAGTTTTGTTCGGGATTCTGCCTCTGATTGTGTCTGGTATCCTTAGTGAACAATAAAAAAAGTATTATCATTTGTAGATATTGTTTTCATTTTTATTTGTGAATTTATTTTTTACTATTTTAATTTTTATCTGCTTTGCACAACATCCTTCAGGCTTACATTATATGAACTGATTAAGTACTGCTTCAGCAAGGTTTTTAATTTCATTTGAATCTAGTAGTCCTTGAGGTTCATTGAATACCACTTCTAAATACTTTTAAAGCATTTTCACGCTTTGCATGGACTTTGCAATATTTTATATTTAATATCTTTGCTGTTACAGGCAATCTCATCTTACTCTTTCTATATTAAATAATACTAGAATAAATAATTTATTTTTATATTGGATCTGTGTTGTCCCTCCCAGACACATTCCTCTCTCGGAGCATTATATGTTTTTTCTATACTTTTCCTGAAATTATATGGTTGAATTGAGAAACAACATTCAACATAAGGAGGTACCTAGTGACTTATACAAGCTTAATATCATTAGAATATTTTATTTACTGAGCTCAAACAGTCCCCAGACTGATGTTGGAACATCTTAATATTAACTTCTGTTCACTCAGAGAATTACTGAGTAAACAGAATTGTTACTTTTGGCTTCCCAGTTCTTAAGCACTTTTTAGTTCATACCAGTGTTGGCATTGTGGTTATTGTCAGCTTCCTTTAATGATCTCCTCTAAATGTGTCACTGAAAGTCTAAGTTAATTGTGTCCTCTGCTTCTCCTCTACAATCATTCTTTTATAATATATTCAAAATAATTTGACCATATATTTTTCTTGGATTTTAAAATCGTGGTGCTTCCTTATATCTGAATATATATCGAGGTGCCTTTTTTGCTTTATTTGATTGCTTTTTCATTGTTTCCCCTTTTTTTCTGTAACAAAGCTCAATGTTCACATACGTTTTATGCTGTCAATTAAGTAGGCAGCTAGAATTTGGGTCAGATGTTTAAGAGCTTATGTGTGTATGTGTTTGTCATAGTTTATGTTTCCTCAGGACTCTGGAATATTTGTGCAAATGTTCAGTACTTGTGCACAAGGGGAATATTAGTTGTGCAACACATGGCTCCTCACACTGCATGCTGTGTGTTTGATTCTGCATCTCTGGGTACACAGATGCCTCAAAGCTGTTGTTATGGTTTGAGAAAACCCATAACAATTTATTGTTGTTTTATTCTATCACCTGGCATCCCCTCCCCACCTGGAAAGGGGAATCAGGGAACACAAAGAAACATGAGGGCTGAAATACAAATAGATTTAATAGAATAAGACTAAATGATTAACACTAATACTAAAAAATCAATATTAATCCTGATACTGATATAAGATATACAAGAATTATACTCAGCCAAGTCTATCAGCAGGAAGCTGTGCACTCCCAGCAGCGGACAACAAATACCAGACACTGCAAGCACAACAGCTTTGGGAGGAAAGGAAGGCCTCAGGGGTCCGACACCAGGGCAAGGAGTTGTCTGGACCACCACCATCAAGGGAGACATAAAGACATTTACGAGTTTAGAATGAACTAAACTACTTTAATGAAATATTAATGCTAAAATTAAAAAGGAAATAATGAAATAGATACAATATACACAAAACCGTATCAAGATCCCAAGATGACATCACCGGCAGGCACTGGGGGAGTCCCAGACTGGACTCAGTGATGGATGGGAACCGGATTCCAGTTCTGGAGTCAGGAATGCATGGATTGGGATCAAAGGCAGATGAACAGACAGGCTCCTCTTCGGACATCAGCCATTGAAGAAAGAGAGCTGACCCTTTGATCCCTCAGCTTTTATACTAAGTATGGGGTGGATGGGATGGAGTACCCCAGTTGGTCAGGTTTGGGTCACCTGTCCTGTCCTCTCCTCCCTGCACACACCACTGTACACTCTTCCTTTTCTGACCTTCCAACGGGGCAAATAAAAAAGTTAGCTGACCTTGGTTGTTATAGCAATAACTATAAGCAAGAGCCTCTCTGCATATTGTTCCTTGGCATGAAGTACAAACATTGGTCTTATCAGTCTGAGAACAAGCTGTTTTCTCCACAATATGCTATTAATTTCAGAGAGTTAGAAGTAAATTGTCAAATTACTGAACAGAAAGTTGGCTCTGTTTTACCTCAAACCGGGACAGCTGTACAAAAAGTACAAGTGTTCCCATCTGATTATGTTTCCTAGAGATTCAGAGTCAGCAGGAAACCTACATTGAAAATGATACATTTACAAAACCTAGAAGGTTGATTTCTCTAAGCATTTGGCACTTCAAATTCCAGAAAAATTTATAAGAAATATAAAATTCTAATGATGTTGTGATGGCGTTGCACAAGCAGTATGTTTACAATAAACTCTAAATTAAAAAATGTGGACTGTTTCTTGAAATAAATGAGAGCCTTTTCATGCTGAAATATAGTATTTTACATCTGTAAAACTTTTAGCAATCAATTTGTAGAGAAAAAAGTAACTTTTTCTGTTTAAAAATCAGCCATTAATATGTCTTCTTAGCTAAAAACACTTAAACTGTATTCCTGCAGAGAAAAACGATAAACAGGTCTTTTTAATTTTCTGGAGTGTTTCATAGGATTTATCTGTATAAAACTGGAATAAGAGCTGAATTCAAGAAGCATTCCTTTCTTCTTGGCCAGTTTAGACAGCCCTTCTCAGAAAATTGGTGTCTACTTCTTGTACTTATTTCTTGCAAAGCTTCCAGCACGCATAATGCACATGTGTAGTATTACCATAATCTGATTTAATAAGCGTTAATGGGAAAGGCAGGCTTTATTGCATAAGCCTCAAAACCATTTTAATATTATGCAATATTACCTTCAACAGCTAAGACACTGTAACTTTAAGCGCGAGGTGGTGCACAGCTGTTCAGTCTGCCAATAGCTCAGCTTGTTCACACTTAAGAAGTTGTTGCTGCGATGCCAGGAGAAGAAAAATCTACATTACATTACAGGATGATCCACCTGAATAATACAAAAGTAAATTGAGATTCACTGTGAAACATCTATATTTAACTTTTATTGGCTATTCTCTGTGGTATGTACAACAGACAAGCAATTGCCTTCTGTTCCGTTGTCAACAGCATAAGGGACCTCTTTCATGGAGCTCAGCACTTTTCCTTACTGCCTATGAGCATATGTTTCCTTCCACAAAAAGATGCAGACATTTTCCCTAGCTTCCTCAGCTTGTGCAGAGTACTCTAAGCACACTGATCCAAGTGATCTGGAATTCATTTGAAAACACAGAGAAATGGTATGTTTTTCAGGTCTCAAAATTCTATTCTTATACAAAATCATTTAGTGAGTTTGAGGATGACATTTTAGTCAGGAGTTTGAAATTTATGACAAAGCCAACTTCCTATCATACTCTGTGTCCAGTTCCATCACATTCAATACTCCCTTGCTGTCAGTCCTGTCCACAGTTTGGTTTATGAGTCTGTGTTGTTCTGGTTTTGTTAAGGGGAACTAACACTCAAGGGTTAATAGTAGAGCCATTGCTTGGCTTAAGCTGTATATCTATAGCCTTAAGCCATTGAGTAAGGTGTTTAGGCAAAGAAAGGATGTGTTGAAACAATAAAGTGGTCACATCGGCCTCCCTGGGAGATAAGGGAACAGTTGGTATTCAAAGAAGGAACCCAGTTGTCTTGAGAGAGCGATCATCTGGCTGAAACCTGTCCCGCGGCCTGGAGCAACACATTAACATTAAAGCTGAGAGGCACACAGCGAGGAAGACATACTGCCTTCATCTCCGAGACCCCGGCCCACTACCACCAGGAGGCACTGCGCGTGCGCAGCTGGGAGGTGTTAAAGGCGGAGACTATGGAAATGATTTCTCGGAACTCATTGTAATAAACACCGCCTTTTCGGGGAAAAGTTATGGATATGTATAGACGCTTCTTGAATATGTAAAGTTTGATTGTATAAATCCTAAGCTAACTGCCGCGGTGGGTGCACACGATTGTGGTGGGACGACCCCCCGTGCTGCCCGGCACCGAATAAACGTACCTACTTTGCAACCTCACAGGCTGTGGAGTCTGCTTTCCGCACATCAGTTTGATTTTGAAGTTTCCACTTCTGTTTTAAGGAAATACAAATGTAATAAGTAACTAAGGGTAATTTGCTGATCAAACAGGTTAAGCAAGAGGAACGAACCCATTGTAGCAGTCTTGAGAACTTCCTATTTAACCAGAAGATACACGTCCACAATGTTATCTGGCAACAGCAAACATGGGAACACCCTGTTTGACAAGAAAGGCTTAACCACAATGTCATCAGAATGTGTTACCTTGAGCGAATGTTAAACCGTTAATGTCTTGCTAACGTGTGCCATTGTACCAATCAACCCTGAAAAGAATAGATTGTATAAGCTTATTCTGTGACGATATCTTATCGAAATTGCCCCAAGCAAGAAGCCCCTCGGAAGAAGCTGAGGGGCATACCGAAGATGTTGCAATCGACCTCTGTGAAGATAAAAGGAGTCGTTTAGCTTGCCTGAATTTGCGAGTCTTTGGTGGAGCTGCGACTCCCCGGCCGCCCAGCGCTGCTTTTGCTTTCCTACCTTAATAAATATTTAATAAATCTATTTCGGACTCGATTTGTCTTAAAATTCAACAATAACAACAAATCTACTCAAACTTCTCAATATTTTTTTTTAATCAAGTCCTTAAATTTATTTTCTGGTTTCAGTTTTACAATATTAGTTGGCAACTGCTGATTATAAAAGTTGTGGACAAATTATTTTGAAAGACCTTGAAAAGCGTAATAAGGTTTAAGGTTTTAAGGATGTTCAAAATTAAGTTTTGCCAATGAAATTTCTGCATAAATTATTCATAGAAGACCATAATGCATGAATAATTCAGTCAGCATCTTTAAATACATGCTAATCCCCCCCCCCCCCCCCCCGCAGCAGCCTTTCATTGCTTTAATGATCTAGAAGCAGATCAAGTTAGAAAAACAGAGAACTTCTCTTCAAAGTCTAATTAGCAGGCAATTATTAAACTGCTCATTACAATTGAACTGCTAACAATACTGTTTATATCCCCAAACATACAGTGCATTATGATGTATAATGCTTATGAAATGCCAATAAAATGGAGTCCAAACAATGAGATTTTTAATGAAAATACAGCGCCATTTATAAGCTTGTATTAGCAATGGAAAAAATAAGCCATGAATCATAAGCTCTTGAGGCCTACCATTAAGGGATAAAGGAATGTTGTATATTCAAACATAATAGCCATTTCTTGTTGCTATTAATAAATGCCCTTAAGTTCTCATAAGAAGAAAAATCCACTTTATTTGCAACTTGGTTCTCACCTCAGGTATTAGAATTAATTTAATATCGCTATTCAATCTTTCATACAAAGGTAGGAATGGAAGAGTACTTGAAAGTTCTGCAAAATCACTCTGCTCATGGAACAGTCTGACAAACACGGTAGATGTTTGTCTGAATCTTTCCTGTTCCCTTTGAGTATTGCTGTATCTTTTTAAGAGAGTAAGTCCCAGGTTGTAATAATTGTACTACAAAGTTTCACCTGAGATCAAGGCTGTTTCCTCCTAACTAAACTCAAACATATTATCTCTTGCTAGTACGGAATGAAGAGAATGAACTTTCTTTCCTTTATGCTCGGTTTTTTGTTTGTTTGGGTTGTTTTTGTTTGTTTTAGAGTGTTTGTTTATTGTTGTTGTTTTTTAAATAAAGACTGTTATGTCTCAGTTTCTCTTTATTTCAAACTGAAATTTCTAAGTTTTTGTTTTCTTGACCTGGAGTCATTTTACCTCCTTTATCAGTGCGAGTCCTACAGTCATGCAGGAAAGGATAGTTATCCACCAAGGCTGCTCATCAGACTTGACAAAATGAGAACATCTGAGATGCATCCAGGTTGTTTTCAGTTTTTTGGCTATTCTGAAGGAACCTATGTTCTTATCTAGTTTCATCTTCTATCTAGTGCATGTTCCAGATATTGACTGGTTTGCCTTTTTTTTTTTGGTTTAAATAGTAGCAGGGAACTTAATTGCATGGAGTAGTGCACAGATAGAACACAAATCTTTCCTTATGAATGATCATACTGTTACCGTGTGTTTGTTGAGGGAATGGTCAAATCACAAAATGAAAATGTTTCCTGGTTATTTCTGTATAAATAACTCATTATGAACAAAGTTGGGAAATTAAAAAAAACTCAGCTTCTCCAGAGATGAAGTGCTCAAATTCCTTTCACTAGTTGAGAACAACTCTTCAGATACCTATTATAGTTGCTATTTCAAGATCTTGTTGAAAGGATGGATATCAGAAGAAAAACTAAGAGACGAGGTTTTATGCAATTTTTTACTGCACATCAGTGGGACCATTTTCAATTTACCACCTACCACTGAATAAATAACTCACACTGTTAACATCGAGGTCTTGAACCTTCTTTCTGCCAAGACAGAGACATTTTAACCTGGTGCAGTTTGTTTTATGAAATGTTCCAGCGGTTCTATACAGCATAGTGTAATTATAAATCAATAATTTCATAAAAATTGACGGAAAAGATTTCTCAATATCTGTCCTCCTTTATGAAGAAGAATAAATATTATTTGGCTTACAGGTCACAGTCTGTGCTGTCCTCTAATTGCTGGTGGTTGATGGTGGTTTTTTTTCTTTCTTTATGACCCTTAGAAAAATACATACTTTATTTCAAAAGTGAAGTTAAATCTAATGATAGTACTACTAATTAAGTAATATTACTGTTCATAAAATCAAGGGAGGAAGTCTGAAGAAACCCTAAAAAAAAGGAATAAAATCGTACTAGGGACATGGAAGGAGAGACATTATTATTTAATGGTCTAAGCTGTGATAATGAGATTCCTAAATAGCATTTGGTAGGTACAAGCAGACATTCAGAAAAGTGAAGTTTAATTGCAAGGTCTAAACTATACACAGAACTGCTGTTCAGTTCTGAGTCTAAAGATCCCTGTGGCTGCCAGGTTACTGGGAAGTAACAGAAAGTGTAGGATACGAGAAGCCTACTTCTAAAGAGTAGTTTGAAGAAAAGAGAAAGTAAAAAGCAAGTAGTTGAGAAATTTATGAAACCTTTTTTGTTCTGGTTTGTTCTATGGGAAAAAAAATATAAAACAAACCCCAAAACTCTGCAGAAAATCAGTAAGTTCTCACAGCCAATTTCTTTTCACAGGGGGCTCAGGGAAAACACAAACATCAACTTTTGTCTTGGTTCTCACTCAAGTGCTGGTTAGGAATCTTGATTTAATAACTCTCATTGGCAAATAACTCTGTTTTGATTGGAATATTTCAGCATGGATAACTACTATAAAACATCTGTCCCTAACACAGATTTATTCTATCTCTTCTTTGTTTCAACCACTACATCAGGGCAAATTAAGAACATATTCTCTCTTTTCCTGCTGCCAGCCTTTCTTCAGAGGAAAGTGAGAACCAAATAAACTATAAATTATTAAAGGAAAAATAAATACCTATGTTGGCATGGATTTTCAAAAAATGATCAACATTTAGTTTCTTAAATCAAAGCCCAAAGAAATATACTACAGAGTCTGCAGCTCTTTGTCTTTTGATCATATTTATTCTGTGCCTTCCGGAAGTCCAGTCTAACATCATTACCTTTTTCCAGGTCTTCTGAACAGTTTTGTTCCAAGACAAGATCCAACTATTTAATGTCTCTAATATTCTGACTGTTTCTAGCCTCTCCTCTGAAAAATATTACAAAGCTCTTCATAATTGTCAAGAAAAGTAGCACCTCAGGTGTTTGACTAGCCATTTTAAGAGAAGTGTCTTATTTCAAAACAGCTGTTGAAGTGTTCTCAGTAAACGTATCTCTGCAGATAACATGCACACACAGTGTGTACATGCACACATTTATTATAATTAAAAAAATATAAATTTCTTATCTTCATGCCTAGGCTTTACTGTTTTCCTGTTTGTCATTTGGTCATCAAATATTAATATAAGTTGTAGCTCTAAATAAACAGAAAGATAAAAAAAGTAGGTACTTCCTTATAGGTTCAGAAAGCTTAGAAATTTTACTGTATTTACATAAATTTATACAAATACTGGGATCCCAGGGAAGTAAATTTTGTATTTGCAGTATAGTTAGAAATTATGTGTTTTATACCAGACATCTTACGGTGTAAACCTGTTGAATTTTTAAAGAATATATCAAAAAGAACAGATTGTCAACACAACATGAATTAGAACTTGAAAATTTTCCTGGCTTAAATATATCTACTTGGCTCCTGGTTTTATACAAATTGGATCTGGAAAATGGAAAATAAAAAGGGGGAAAAAAAAAAGCAAAAACCACTTCTAAAATTATTTGCTATTTAAGATCTCCTTAATCCTCATAGTTTTATTCATTCCTATGATTCTATTTTGCTATCAGAAATATTTCACACAAATGACACATTATGCATTTAATTGCTTCAGCTGTAGTTGGTCT
This sequence comes from Numenius arquata, assembly GCF_964106895.1. NCBI lineage: Eukaryota > Metazoa > Chordata > Aves > Charadriiformes > Scolopacidae > Numenius > Numenius arquata. The sequence continues at coordinate 47,142,884 of NC_133616.1, forward strand.
TCTGGCTTTTAAATATTATTTGCACCATGCCCACATGCCCCTACTAATGCATCTTCTGTATAGTGCATGGCCAAACAGCTCTGGAGTCCTCAGCATAGGAAAGATATGGACCTGTTGGCCGTCAGGTCAAGGGCGGTGATTCTGCACCTCTAATCTGCTCTGGTGAGACCCCACCTAGAGTACTGCATCCAGCTCTGGACCCCTCAGTATAAGAAGGACAGGAACCTGCTGGAGCAGGTCCAAAGGAAGGCCACAAAAATGATCAGAGGGATGGAACACTTCTGCTATGAAGACAGGCTGAGAGAGTTGGGGTTGTTCATCCTGCAGAAAAGAAGGCCCCAGGGAGACCTTATTGCGGTCTTTCAGTAATTAAAGGGGGACTACAGGAAGGATGGGGACAAATTCTTTTGCAGGGCCTGTTGTGATAGGATGAGTGGTGGGGTAATTGTTTTAAACTAAAAGAGGGAAGATTTAGTATAGGTATAAGAAAGAAGTTTTTATGATGAGGGTGGTGAAACACTGGAACAGGTTGCCCGGAGAGGTGGTAGACACGCCATCCCTGGAAACATTCAAGGTCAGGTTGGACAGGGTTCTGAGCAACCTGATCTAGTTGAAGATGTCCCTGCTCATTGCAGGGGGTGAGGGTGGACTAGATGATCTTTAAAGGTCCTTTCCAATCCAAACAATTCTATGATAAAGTTAAGATGATCATTCCATTTTATAAACCCACTGGTAGGATAGAATTAGGAAAAGATATTCTAACATTTTAGTGTATTACCTGGAAGCAACCCATCACTACAGGAAAAACTTTCCTTTCTGTAGTGCTCATTTCAAGTTAGCTGTGATGTGCTGTGATTTTACTACAGCCTTAATCTTGTGACAGCTTTCGCTTCATCTCTACTCAAAATGGAACCCTGTCTCATAATGACTGGCAATTTTGTGCAGACTTTGCAGATGAAAGCAAATATCTTTGCTTTGGAAACAGCTGAAATAGTCTTTCAAATATTGCCTGAACTTGTGATGTATACTTTATGGTTATTGTCTGACAGTGTAGTATAAGAGAGTTAGTAAAGCTGAAAGAAGACCTAAGGTAAATGCAGAAAAACTATGCATGAAGCATCTAGAAGGTCAAGGAAAGGAGAAGGTGTGGGTCTAGGAAACCAGTGGGAGAGGAGATTACATATATTGGAACCTTTGATCAGTGAGGTAACTGGAAAAAGACAGAAGATGCTGAGGGACAGCTATGAAGCCTTCCTGAATAAGTGTTACAAGGAATCAAGTAAATGAACCCAGGTATATCCTTAAGACTTTATTTTTATTGAAGTACTGGCAAATGGCTAGCTGTGAGTTTAGGAAATTTTGTCCTTAAAGAGAAAATTAGGTGTTCTCTTTATGTGCCTCTCTGGGGATATAACTGGAAATGAGATGTGGGCTATAGATGTAGACTTAACTTTATGGACTCAAATATTGCTTCTAGCTTGTGTCCCATTCATTCTTTGGAATTTAGATCAGACTGTTTGGACCGGCTGAAGTTACAGAATAACTTACTACACATATACTAACATGACCACTTTTAAATAAGCTAAGTACTCTGTGTTGTGGAGTGGATTACCCTGGCTAGCTAGGCGTTTGGTGAACAGTATAATTGCTCTCCTGGCATTAAAGGTCTTGGTTAAGGTGTTAAGGTTATTCCTTCTGAACGCTTTTTTCATGCATTCTGCTTCTAGTGTTCCCATCAGTGATGACCACAGATAACTTGAATTAGCTGTGCATTAAAGCCACAAGGGACACCAAGTTTGTAAATGCCTCTATGCATTTACAATAATAATTGTAATAAACCAGCCTCTATGATTGCTGCTCCCTTGGAGGATGTAGATGAAACAAGATGGAGAAATTTGTAGAGGCTTGTTTTAACCACTTGTTTCTGAGTCCCTGAGGAATTAGATAATAATATATCAGAGAGGTTCACCAGTAAATTACTTTATTGTGATGAGGCAGAGGAAGAAATTGGCATCTGAAGAAACTCACAGAAGCTCAAGATTTAAAAGAAAAAAACAACCAAACATATACTCTTGTTATGTAGTTATTTAGCAAATGTGAAATCGGATGATGTTTGTCCAAAGTACTCTTTAAGGGATTGTGTTAGGGAGAAACCAGAAATGCTTCCAATAGGAATAAAAGATGTAAGTTCATGGTAATAAAGTCAGTGCACAGGCAACAGTGGCTGGAAGAATGGTGAAGGAAAGGGAAGTGTAACAAGGCTTAAATTCTTGCCTTTGGGCTCCCACATGAACTATATCACCTAATGGTACTCTGAGATCATAAAAAATTAAGAAAACAAAACTGAAAGATGTGCTTTGTTAAAATAATAAGTAAATATTGGAAAAGTTAGATGAGTGGGGGAAATACTGACTGCTGAGTTTTGAGCTTGTCAAATTTTTTTAGTTTTATTACTTCAATCTACATAGAAGTTTTCCTGAAGAGGTGGTCCTGGGTTCTCAGTTCTCTCACAGCAAAAGAGCAATGTGATTTGCCTTGCCTCTGTGGTGTTATATAATGCATAATAAAATTATGCTAACAAAATACTTTTCCTAGATCATCTTTAAAAAGCACACACAAATTATAAAAATGCATAGGCTGTTGGGATGATTTAACAGAGGGCAGGATTTGACTTCCACCACTTCAGCACAACAAAAAAACGGAGCTGAAAAATTGCCCCACAATATGCCACTCTGGTAGACAGCTATAGGGGAAGTAATTTATTTTGCTCCCTACTCAGCAGGGGTAGAATGCAACTAAACTACAAGATATTAATCAAATTAATTTGTTATGGCATGTTAGTGTGCCTTTCAGCCTGTACGATTTGTATCGCTCTTTCAGTAAGGGCAATGAGTACAATGTGTAAAGGCATTTGAAACATCTTTATTTACCATTGTGTTAATTACAGTCAATTTATGTGTTATGGTATGTTGTCTGTAATAAATTTAACATCATGCCCTAACAGGCAAAGCAGTAACTGTCTGGGAGGTTGTGTTGCCTTTCTACTATTTTGATTTTCTCTGCTACTACTTCTGTAATCAGAAAGGCTCCAAACTTAGAGAAGTAGAGCAAAATCTGGTACCCATGTGGGTTTTGTCCTCTCTTGATGACTAAAAATCATTGGCAGAACACAGAAGTGTGAAAACTATATCTGCAGAAAAAAATCATTGGCTTAATTGGCTATTTCTTCATTTCTGTTTTGCTCAAAGAAACTGTTTTTAATAAGGTACCATTCAATAAACAACTGGCATTTTACAGTGAACAGATTTCAAGCTATTTACTCTTCCTAGTCACTGGGATTTGAAAGTTTCTTTCTGTCTTCAAATGCACTTTTAATTATTTCTTTTCCTGATATAGACCTGTCTTTCTTGTTGGAAGAAAATCCTCAGAAATCCTCAAATTTCAGATTCTGTGGCCCTGGAACAGTGAAGACAGACAATGTTTCAGTATTTTCAGCCATTTTATGGAAACCACAAATATTCTTGGACACTTAGCTCTCTAGTTAGTTGTGCACCCTGACTTAATGAATAGCAGCCATGACTGCCTGATAAAATCACAAATGTACGGACCCTGTATGTTAATTTCAGGACCTTAAAGATCATCGAGATCCAGCCCCCTTCCCAATGGCAGGGACACTTTCCACCAGACCAGGTTGCTCAAAGCCCCATTCAGCCTGGCCTTGAACACTTCAAAGGGATAGGGCATCCACAATTTCCCTGGGCAACCTGTTCCAGTGTCTCACCACTCTCACACCAAAGAATTTCTTCCTAATCTCTAATCTAAACCTACCTTCTTTCAGTTTAAAACCATTACCCCTCATCCTATCACTACACTCCCTGAAAAAGTCCCTCCCCATCTTTACTGCAGGCTGCCTTTAGGTATTGGAAAGCTACTGTAAGGTCTCCCTGGAGCCTTCTCTTCTCCAGGATGAACAACATCAGCTCTCTCAGCCTGTCTTCATAGGAGAGGTGCTGCAGTCTTCTGATCTTCTTCATGGCCCTCCTCTGGACCTGTTCCAACACGTCCATGTCCTTCTTATGCTGGGGACACCAGAGCTGGATGCAGTACTCCAAGTGGGGTCTCATCAGAGCCGAGTAGAGGAGCAGAATGACCTTCCTTGTCCTTGTCCTGCTGGCCACACTTCTTTTGATGCAGCCCAGGATATGGTTGTCTTTCTGGGCTGTGAGCACACATGGCCAGCTCATGTTGAGCTTCTCATCCACCAACACCCCCAACTCCTTGTCCTCGGGGATGCTCTCAATCCATTCTCCGACCAACCTGTATTTGTGCTTGGGATTGCCCCAATGCACATGAAGAACCTTGCACTTGGCCTTGTTGAACTTCATGAGATATGCATGGGCCTACCTCTAAAGCCTGTCCAGGTCTTTCTAAATGGCATGCCTTCCTTCCAGCATGTTGACTGCTCCACACAGCTTGGTGGTTTTGGCAAACTCACTGAGGGTGCACTCAGTTCCACTGTCCATGTTGGTGACAGAGATGTTCAACAGCACCAGTCCCAGTATCGACCTCTGAGGAATACCACTTGTCACTGGTCTCCACTTGGACATTGAGCCATTGACTGCAACCTTTTGAGTGTGGCCATCAAGACAATTCCTTATCTACCAAGTGGTCCACCTGTCAAATCCAAGTCTTTCCGATTTAGAGACAAGGATGTTGTGCAGGAGAGTGTCAAATGCTTTGCACAGGTCAAAGTAGATGATGTCAGTTGCTACTCCCTTATCCACCAATGCAGTAACCCCACTGTAGAAGGCCACAAAATTTGTCAGACACAATTTGCCCTCAGTGAAGCCCTGTTGGCTGTCATCAATCACCTCCTTATTGTCCATGTGCCTTAGCATAGTTTCCAGGAGGATCTGCTCCATGACCTTGCTGGTCACAAAGGTGAGACTGACAAGGCTGTAGTTCCCCAAGTCTTCCTTTTTTCCCTTTTTTAAAAAGGGATATTATGTTTTCCCTTTTCCAGTCAGTGGGAACTTCACCAGAATGCCATGAGTTCTCAAATATGATGGATCGTGGCTTAGCAACTTCATCCACCTATTCCCTCAGGGCCCACAGATTAATCTCATCAGGTCCCATGGACTTGTGCACCTTCAGGTTCCTTAGATGGTCTCAAATATGGTTTTCTCCTACAGTGGGCTGTTCCTCATTCTCCCAGTCCCTGCCTTTGCCTTCTGCAAGTTGAGTGGTGTGGCTAGAGCTCTTGCTGGTGAAGACTGAGGCAAAAATTCACTGAGTACCTCAGCCTTGTCCATGTCCCGGGTGACCAGGTTTCTTGTTTCCTTTTGAAGAGGGCCCACATTTTTCACTGAATTTCACTGAATTTCACTGAATTTTCACTGAATTTTTTTAGAGTTGGAAGGGACCGTATAGATCATCTAGTCCAACTCCCCTGCTGAAGCAGGATTGCTTAGAGAATGCTACTCAGGACTGCATCCAGGTGGGTCTTGAACATCTCCAAAGAAGGGGACTCCACAACCTCCCTGGGCAGCCTGTTCCAGGGCTCTGTCACCCTCACCGTGAAGAAATTCCTCCTCATATTCGAGTAGAACCTCTTATGTTCCAACTTGTGCCCGTTGCCCCTCGTTCTGTCACTGGGAACCAGTCTTTTTTTCCTAGTCTTCCTTTTGTCACTGATATACCTAAAGAAGCTTTTCTTGTTGCCCTCGTGAGTTTTAACCTGGTGAGTTTAACCTGGTGAGAAACGCTGGTGAATTTTAACTCTGTCTGGGCTTTAGCTTTCCTAACCTGATCCCTGCCTCCTTGGATAATTGCTCTGCAGGCTACCTGCCCCTGCTTCCACCTTTTGTATGCATGGCACCTTAGGAAAGTTGTTCCCAAAAAAGGTGCAAAGAACTTGTTGGGGGGGGTTTTAAGGATGTGAATGCCTTGCAGAAACATTTTGTGTAAATGCAGCAAGGCCACCTTGATAGAAGCCCTCTATTTTATCTTGGTTTTGCTTTCAGTAGTGATCATTGATATTACATTTCAGAGCTTAGTTTTAAAAAAGAATGTCAGAATCATTTTCCCTTTTAAATGGTTTTATATTTCCTTTCCTTCTATCTTTCCACTACAAAATAATTCATTTCATATAATGTTTAGTTATTAGTGCAAAATAATGATTTGTGGACAGTTGAATTTAAATTAGATTTTATTGTATCTCATTAAACAATAGCGGTGATTTTTTTCAAATATGATCTTGTCTCAGAGGCATTTCTTTTTTATTAACTTGTTCTTCATTCAGGTAATCTAGACATGAATACTGTTTCTCTGAGGACATTGCTAACATCTGTTTCTGTTTCAAAACAGCAGTAAGTATCAACATATCTAATATATATCTACTTTTATCAATAGTAATGCATTGATATTTCTCTTCTAAATAGTTCAAATAGTTCAATTACTCTATTATTCTGAGTATAAAAACCAAAACCAACTTGTGGAACACAAAAAAGAAGACAGTGTTTATCTACCTTTGAGGGAAAAACAGGGCTAGATAAATGGAGTCATGTTAAATGAGTCAAGTATTAAAAATGGAAAGAAATAGGCAAGTTGAGCCTTAAGTAAAAACAGGGAAATCATTTGTTAATCATGGCATGAAATATCTGAGATGAACAGCTCTGCAAGGCATAACTCAAAGCACAGATGCAAGAGGCTAAAATTTAAATGGATTCAGGGTGAACCATGAGGAATATACGATTGTGCCTGTGCCTATGAGGCATTTTAAAGATGGCATTTTCTGTTCGAGTTTGGATTTGGGTTTTTTTTTTTACTTTTTTTTTCCCCTAAGCTGTAAACTGACTGAGAAACAAGAAGCATAAATATGGTTTAAGAAGTGTTTACCCAGTCCTAAAATGTCAAATCCTTGGCCCAGTTTGATATTCCCTCATCCATACAGCAGAAGTTAAGCTTTCATTTAAAAATGAATGTTCATAATCTCTTTTCTTCAAGACTGAACCAATAAAAAACTGATGGAACATCACCTTTATCAGTCTTTAGGAACCCTGAGTGAATGACTCTGAAGCAGAGACAAACTTCCTTTCTCTTCATACATTTATTTAAAATATTAATCCTGAAATTTAATGATGGTAGCTAATTGTCAGTGTAAGCCATACAAATGGTAACTATTCTGAAATGCTTTGGCCTAAACAGCTAGGAATGGGTAGTTCTTGCTGAACTGATATACAAAATAATTATTTTAATAGAAACACGCATTTCTTGCTAGTCAGATCTGAACAGTAATGTTACAGCTTTTTAAAGGAAGGAAAGGAAAAACAGAACCTATTCCATTTGAATGGAACTTTTGAACTGTGGCATTCTTTGATCTAAGTTTTTCTGTAAACCACTCAGATATATATCTCCTTTTCCTGCCCCCATAAGCTCCCTAAGGTATAGTAAAAAAGTAAAATATACTAATGTTATGGATGTTGAATAAGCTGTACTGATTATTATCACTGAAAAACTCCTGGAAAATTGATAACGCAATGTTTATATCACAGTTTGAAGAGTATCTACTATGTCCTAAAGCATGTGATCAATAATGTATGAGATAAAATGAGGCAGTATCTATATGGTCATTTAGTGAGTATATATTAGACCAATTATCAGTGAAGCAGAGGACCAAACAAAAAATTAGAAGTGATCATGAAATTTATAATTTACAGGCTAAGGGATGTACATAAGGTGTCCAAATTAAAGACTAGTACTTGCATTTTCTAACTTTTCAGTTATCATTTCCAATCTCTGCAATATAATTACAATTGTGCTCCATGGTAGTAATATTATTTATACATTTTGGTTTTATGTTATAATACACCTTACTTTTGGAAGTTCCTGTTAATTATGTTGGGTTTGGAGGAGTCTGATGATGTGCTCCAGGCAGTGTATGTGATAAGACCATAAATTAAAAAAACATATCAAAATATATTGACTAAAAGTATTATATCTTAGGTGTTCTGTCACATACCTTAACTGCTCTAAAGCAGTTTGGTCTAGCACTGACTTTTCATAGTATCCCATAATAAAGTTGACTGATTGATAAGGGGAAAGAATAAGGTCACATCAAACTGGCATTATTTTAATTTACCATTAAAGTAATGTTGGAATTAAGTAATAATAGGTTGTGTTAGTTTGGGAAAATAATTTAATTCTCATTTATTCTAATGAGTATTCTAATTCTTTAGAATTCTTCGCTCTCACAAAGCTTGAGTTTTTTATTATTAAATTAGTTTTCTTATTTGTGATCAGGTAAATGCCTGAACAAACTAACTGTTGGCATGTTGAAGATGTTATCTCGGGTTTTTTTCTTGTTATTGTAAGTCATTATTCACAGTTGATAAAGTAGAAAGCATCTGTGGAGGAAAGGTATATAAACCCAAACTTTGTCCCTGGCCTAAAAAACCCCTTAAAACAACAATATTCTCCCCTATATAAGACTCTCATCTTTGAGAATTCTCACCTTCTACAAACAGTAAAGTAGACATACACCATTCTTATGTAGCACAGCAAAGAGAGTGAAACAGCGAAATCAAGGTACCTATACAGGCATTTTTAAATTTAATTTAATTTAATTTAATTTAATTTAATTTTATTTTATTTTATTTTATTTTATTTTATTTTATTTTATTTTATTTTATTTTATTTAAATTTGCTAGTAGTCTTTTCTCTAATACAGGTTCATCACACTTGCCAAGTATCTCAAAAACCTTTATCAAATAATCCTCATAATACCTAGAAGTATGGAAATACAAGTCCCTCTGCTCTAGGCATGAGCTGCAAAGCATCAAGTTATTGATTTGTGTAATATTTCAGAAGTCTCTGAAGTGATCAGCAGAACCTTTATCATTATGGCTAGTAACCTTGCAAGTATACCCTCCTTTCTCTCGGCTGATATAATTACATTACAAATATATAGTAAGGGCATGTTGGGTTTACATAGCAAGGTTTTGGCAATGGAGGTGGTGGTGTTGCCTACAGGGGTGGCTTCTGTCAGAAGCTGCTAGTTCACCCGATGTCTGATAGAGCCAATGCCAGCCAGCTCCAAGATGGATCCGTCGCTGGCCCACAAGGAGGAAGATATGCTGTTCTCTTGAAAACCAGCAGTTGTTTGAAAAGACACAAACCCCTTTTATTCCAGTAGATTCAAGAAGATGGAGAGCTCCCTTATGCCTGCAGGGTAATGCAATCTTGTGTGCAAGTCAGTAACCCTGAAAGTGTATTATGACAAGAAGTTGTTCTGTGAGTGGAAAAGTAGTAGCTCTGCAATGCCTGGCTAATTAACAGATTAGCTGGGAGGTGTATGTATGCTGAGCCCAGTATTTCAAAATTCAAAGATCAAAAGTGACCTCAAAGAGCCAAAGGGTGTGGCAGATCTTAGCAGGCCTTCCTCCGTGTGTTCCTTCCCATTGGCGGCATAACAGTGAGTGCGCAGAGAACAGTAACGTATCAAGGAATATTCTTAAGTGCTACTTTATATTGGTATACAAGTATAAAAAATTGTACTACAGCTGTAGTGAAAAGGCTTTGACCTTACACTGTGGTGTTTGAATGTTTCTCAGAAAAACTGGATTAACTCAGATTAGTTGATAGGTTTGGACATAATTTCTCATTCAAAGAGTAGAAATAATCTTACAATTTCTTCTGGTTGACTTAGAAAGATTTCTAAATATTAAAGCAGCAGGCTTATAAATATTAAGTATAAGCTTACAATTCCCATTGACTTTATTACCATTAGTTTTCAATTTATTTGTCTTCTGGGTCAGTGTAATGACAGCTACTGGTATTTTATGATAACAAAAACATGAGTTATTTGACACTTCACTGTTGTTTGATTTATTGTGAACAGACTTTAGTTTCTCTGTTGAATCTTATACAGAAAGTAAAAAGCAGGAAGACAAATTCCTCCATGGTAGTAAGAGAGGCATCTAAAATTAAAATATTATTCCTTGTTTAGTCAAGCCCTAGAGTGACTTGTAGCCCTGTGGTGGTGTCCAGAGGAAAGATTTTGTTGAATAAGTAATTTGAGATTCCCAGAAATAATTTTATAAGCCAGGTGTAATTCACTGAGGCCTCTATTTCTAAATAGTGCATTGTACAATGCACCATTTTGAAATTTTTCATAGCCTATGGGACTATTTCTTTCCAGAACCACATATCTCGGTTATTGAAGCTGAGGTAGACTGTCTAACAACCGTAAAGGATCTTGATGTCCATTTTGGTCTTCAAACCTTCATCACAAGACGAAATATGACTGCAGGACAATCTAAAAAGTTTACATTACCTAGGCCTTGAGCATTTGAATTTCAAAGCTAAATGGCCTTCACTTTTGCACTGAGTTGACCTTGGCAGGGCACCAGATGCTTACTAAGCCACTCTACCACTTCCCCTCCTCAACTGGACGGGGGAGAGAAAATATGATGAAAGGCTTGTGGGTCGAGATCCGGACAGGGAGAGCTCACTCACCAATTACCATCACAGGCAAAACAGATTTGACCCAGAAAAATTAATTCAATTTATAGCAAATTAATAAGAGAGTAAGATAATGAGAAATAAGAATAAATCTAAAAACCTCTTCCTCCCACCCTCCTTACGTCCCAGATTCAACTTGATTCCCAACTTTTCTCCCTGTCCCCTCAAGCAGTGTATGGGGATGGTGAACAGGGGTTGTGGTCAGTTCATCACACGTTGTCTCTGCCACTCCCTCACGCTCTTCCCCTGTTCCAGTGCGGGGTCCCACCTATGGGAGAGAGTCCTCCGTGAACTTCTCCAACATGGATCCTTCCCTCAGGCTGCAGTTCTTCAAGAACTGCTCCAGCATGGGTCTGGATCACTTCCATGGGTGCAGTTCTTCAGGAACACACTGTTCCAGCATGGGTCCCCCACGGGGTCACAAATTCTTCCAGAAAACCTACTGCATTGTGGGCTCCTCTCCATGGGCCACAGGTCCTGCCAGCAGCCTACTCCAGTGCAGGTTCTCCATAGGGTCACATCCTTCTTCGGACGCACCCACCTGCTCTAGAGTGGGGTCCTCCACGGGCTGTAGGTGGATATCTGATCCACCGCGGTTCTCCATGGGCTGCAGGGGGACAACTTGTCTCACCATGGTCTTCACCACAGGCTGCAGGGATATCTCTGCTCCAGGGCCTGAAGCAGCTCCTCCCCCACCTTCTTCACTGACCTTGGTGTCCGCAGGGCTGTTTCTCTCATATATTCTCACTCCTCTCTCCCAGCTGTTGTTGCAGGTTTTATCCTTTCTTAAATATGTTTTCACAGAAGCTCTACAACCACTGCTGATTGGCTCAGCTTTGGCCAGTGATGGGTCTGTCTTGGAGCTAGCTGGCATTGACTCTATCAGACATGGGGGAATCTTCTAGCAACTTCTGACAGAAGCCAACCCTGCAGAGAATCCCCTCTCTCTGCTACCAAAACCTTGCCATGCAAACTCAATACAGAGACACAAGACGAAGAAGTAAGGGTGCTGGGTACAGTCTGTGATGGACAAAAAATACAGGAGTGTGGGGCAGCTGGAATGGGCTCAGTCATACAGGGAATGGCCATTGCCTTTGTCAAGCTCAGCAAACTTTATGGGACAATATTCTGTCCACTGTTGAGAGCAGAGCCAGAGAGTTGCGCTTCTTTTACCAGATAGCGGTGGCAGAGACTGCATCAAAAATGCAGCTGGGCAGCTTGCCCCAGTTTTGTGCATTTAACTTTATATTTTTCTTACACATCTCACCATCAAAAAATAACCACAAAACAAATAAAATACCAAAATTGTAAAAAAACTATAAAACTCAAAAATTATTTATAAGATGACTTACTGAAATGCTTTTCAGCCTTTTTTTTCATCTATGATTGTCTTCTGATGCCTCTAAAAATTTAATTAAGTCTTCAAGCAGTTTAATGTTTGAAGGGTCTCTCTCATTAAATATTTAACACAGCAATGCTTGCCTTTTTTCACCTTGTTTCATTATTGTATTGTCTTAATTAGTTTAACTGGAAGGTTAAAATTAAGCTAGTGACAAAATTTAGATTTATAGAAATGTTTTTGTTATTTCTGAAAATATTCTTCATGGATTTTTAATATCTGTCCTATACCTTAATATTTTTAGTACTTGCAGACCAGTGAGTAGCTAATAAAATTACAGAATTATAAGCTAAAGCAGGACATAGTTTTTAGACTATTTTCTTTATATGTGTCATAACATGTTTCATAAAGTCAATTAGAATTGATAGGCCTATAACTTACACTGAGACAGAGGTAAATTGAACAAGTAATGATCATCCAAATGAAAATACAATTTCCAAGCTATTTAACTAATGTGACTGATAACAAGGAAATTCTTTGCTGATAAGTACTTCACTTGTACAGAGAGGTAGGTTACAGTCCAATTATACAAAATATGAAATAGTTACCCATAAAGCTTCAAACCCAAATTATTTGTAGACATTAAAATTGGTACTTTCAATATGAGTATTGAATCAATGGCCTGGGTAATCTAGTCCACATACAATTTTCTGTGTAACAGGAAAACTAACAAGGGGCATCTTGCATTCGCAGCACAGAGAAATCAAAACTAGAATGAAAACTCTTCCATGTTTCTAAAGATAGTGATTGCTCAGAGCCAGTGTTGGATGCAACAATGTTAGGAAGCTTGCATAGCCTCTCACTGTGTTACATCAATGCTCTGGAGCATCAAGCCTCTAGAGCTGTCAATCTCACTTCTTTTATTTTCAACAACTAAAAGGAAGAGAAAAATACTATTTTTTAAAAACAACTATGGTACAGTATTTTTCTTAATGACATTGTAGAGTAGTTGGACATATAATAAACCTTCTCCATTCCTGATAAGAGCTTACATTTGAGGAAAGTGCATTCCAGTGAAATAGAAACTCAGAATTGGAAAAACAAAGGTAAAAACAGTAAAATATGCAAAACAGAAAAAGAGACAATTTGCTTCAATAACTAAAATTACTTTTAAAAGGAAATACTGTCAGGCTGAAAGCTACACTTAGGAATTTTAAAGAATTGTTTCTCCTTTCCTGTTGAGTGAGTAATTTCAGTGTCAGTTATGGTTTTCCAAAACTCTTTTAATCTACTCAAATTTTATCCAAAAGTCGTATCAGCAAGAGATACAAATGATTCATGTAGTGATTCTGAGCAAAAGACCATTGCACATGAAGAAGTTAGGGACCCACAACACAGTTAACCCGAGTATGCCCAGGCCAGTGCTGTGCTGCATAGGGCTGCGCATCCAGTGTGGCCTTCAGGCTGTCTTGTGCTGCACAATTCCCTTGGCTGCAGGACAACCTCAGCTGCCTTACAGCAACAGAGGAGCCTGCAGGCAGCCCTCAGTCAGTACTGGTGATAATGCCACCAGTGAGATAATGCCTTTATCTAAAAGTGCTGGAACAAGTTCTTGTAAGAACATACTTTCTCTTTAACTGTAGAAATGATGAATAGAGTTGTTGACTTATAAAGAAAATCTTGTAGTAGCTTGAATAACCGAAAGGGAAAAATCTGTGCTATGGACATGGCCTGCACAGCATGTTGCATGTGGGTCAGCGTCTGTTTGATGTTACGCTGCTCAGGGCTCCCATCATGTAAAGATCTGTAAAATAATCTATGATATTCTCTTACAGTGTTAGCAGTAATAAAAAACCTTTTAAATGAAAACTTACTGAATTTAAGTGCCTTTCTTACCAGGATCATAATGAACCAGCTCCTCCCAGCGTAAAAAACCCCACTAGATCAAAGAATATACTACTTGTTAATACCTTTCATTTTTTTAATCCCATCTACTTTTATTTTTAAAATTCTTATTGATTCTTATCTAAAAATCCACTCTCAGTTTCAGCTGCCCCTACAGTTATAATTTCCATCTTCTGGTGATAATATTTACCCTATTTTTTTTTTTATTCTTCTACTGAGATGTCAGTTAAGGCATGTCATTCCTTCCCCTTTCTTTTGTGACTGTTCAGGGTGTAAAATTATAAGAAACCTACTATGTAGGGTTACTTCATAAGGGCATGGGGAATAAAAACCCTATAAAGTTTATTTTTGCTTAGCAACTGAAACTGTATGACCTTTTTGTTTCAACTTCTATAGTTCATGAACCTCTTATTGTTAAAGTCAGCTTATGAAGGTCTTCAGCAGAACCTATCAAGCAGAGTATGTGTTCTAGATAAATTAAAGACTAATTTTTTTTCCACTAACAACAATGACATTTGATCTTTCATGTATCTACTATTCCTCCCACCTGTGCTGTCTGGAATTCTGGAAAATGTGAGACAATGTCTGTCTTGTGTCACTACTTCTAACATAACACATTTTCAGTCTTCTGCTGATCATTCTTTTCCCTAATGATGACCAAACATCAAGTCTGCACTTTTTTTTCCAAAATAGCAATCAATTATTTTATTGACTATAATATAGTGTACATAACTATTCAATGCTGGCAGATTAGGGCTCAGGTATTTTATAGCTTAGTGCAGGAAATAAAAACACTTATAAGAGTAAAGGAGGAAAAGAATTAATCATAAATTACTACTAGGCAGCAATAACCTAACGCTTTTAAGAATGCTTGATTTCAGTGTGTTATGTGTTCTATTGTGCCTTTCTAGAAGAACTAATTTTCATTTCAGATGAGCTTTCATACATAGTTTAAGTCAGAAATGTACTAACATAATGAATATTGTAATAGTATAAAAAGTGACGTGACGTTGGCATGTACTGTTTCAAGTGTTTTGCTCAAAAAATTTAAAGAAATTTATAATCTTAAACTGGTCATTCACATAGTAGGGATGCTTTTAACCTTTCCAGTCTGCATTCACCGTCTGAAATTCCTGAACAGAATTTTCAGAAGTTCCTGTGTGCTATGATTACATCCAAATAGGATCTTTAGCTGATGACACATTGATTTTCAGGTTTTGAAATCAGCTTTGCTTTAAAGAATAATTTCAGGGAAAATAATATTACATATGAACCAGTTCTATATTCTATATTCTATATTCTTCATTTTGTGTATGCTAGTGAAACGGAAACTTTAGCTCACTCATGAGTTTACGTCTTTTGTAAGTGCTTGGAATGATGATGATTTTATTTATAGAGAGGTAATCTCTTATATGCAGAAAGTAATTAGGGTTTGTGGAAGCACTTAGTCAGATCTGCTGGAATCAAGCTCTCCACTACACAAAAGACATGCTAACATATTATCTTACTGTGTTATTATTTGAATGTTAGAACAGGATGTGGTAAAGAAGAAATAACCAATTCCGAACTTACTTGTTATGCTCCAGGTGAGGTAGATGTGATAAGATGATCAGAAATGAGGTCTTACAGCCTGCTGGCTTTCTGCATATTGAGAATGGAGAACCAGTGCACTGATGTACTGTAAGTGAAGGTCTAGTTGCTGCAGACTGAGCACGGACACTGAACAGACACTGCCAGTTCCCAAGCAGCTACTCTGTGGTGAATTGAAGGAAGCAGAGTTGCCTTAGAAAGTGCTCAGAACTTCCTCAAAGGCATCTGTAACGAAGGCTAACATAGTCCTTTGGACTCCTAGCCACTGTTGTGTGAAGAGGTGTCGTGGTTTTGGCTGAATTTACCAAAACCGGACCGGCAGATGGCCCTTCCCCCCCCTTCCCCCCCCTAAAAGAGGAGAGAGGAGGAGAAAGAGATAAGGAGATTCAGAAGTTTAGAATGAACTAAACTACTTTAATGAAGAATTAATATTAAAATAAAAATAAAGAAGAAAAATAATGAAATAGATACAATATATACAAAACCGTATCAAGCTCCCAGGATGTCAGTTACATCACCGGCAGGCACTGGGGAAGTCCCAGACTGGACTCAGTGACGAATGGGAACTGGATTCCAGCTCTGGAGTCAGGAACACACGGACCAGGATCAAAGGCAGATGAACAGACAGAGTCCTCTCTGGACGTCGGCCATCACAGGAAGGGGGCTGACCCTTTGATCCCTCAGCCTTTATACTGAGCATGGGGCAGATGGGATGGAATACCCGAGTTGGTCAGGTTTGGGTCACCTGTCCTGTCCACTCCTCCCCACTGATGTGACCCCTCTACGTTTTTTCTGTTTCCGACCCTCTAAGGGGGCAAATAACGAAATTGGCTGACCTTGGTTGTTATAGCAATAAGTATAAGCAAGGGCCTCCCTGCATACCATTCCTTGGCATGGAGCACAAACATTGGGCTTATCATTCTGAGAACGAGCAGTTTTCTCCACAATATGCCGTTAATTTCAGAGAGTTAGAGGAGGCCTAGCTAGGATGTAAAGTTACAGAACAGAAAATTGGTTCGGTTTTACTTCAAACCGGGACAAGAGGCAAAATAGTTTTGGCAGAAAATAAACCCCCTTGTGTTCTAACACTCCTCACCGAGGTGCGAGGCTAAGGGCAGCTGGGTTTAAATTCTGAGTGATGCCCAATTCACCACTATCAGTCCAGTCACGTTTAATATATTAAACTATCATGATTCTGGATACACTGACAGTGGACTGCGCCTTCAGTCTAGTCGTGCTCACGAACTAGCACGGCCGCACTTCAGTGTCTGGTCGCATTCAGTGAGAAACTGAAACGGCTAGCTACTTAAACAGTGCAGTTTATTTAAGCAGCAGATATAAAGGTTCTTTTGGTTTGGTGATAAGTACAGTCCACAAAGCATGTGCAAGTAAAAGAAAAAATGTTAATGGTACAAAGCGCGCGACAAAGTTACAAACAATACAGCCTGGCTATAAATGTAACAGGTAACCCTCTAGAGATATTTCTAAGTTTCCCGAGGAAGCACTCGGTATAGTCTAAGTCTTACCCACAGGCATCCCTATGGGGGGGAAGAAAGGCTCAGCCCGTCGACTGGTCCCGGGAGTCAGAGGCAGTCTGTGATGTGGTCCTCCCTGACTTGTTTACGATGGTGTCTTCCCTAGCATCCCCCCTTTCTTGGGTTATTTTTATATTATTTTTTACCTTCAAGGTGGAGTTTGAGTGACTATAGTCATAAATACCTTTATTATGATTGGTGTAAAATTCTCTCGCCTCTCATTTAAAGGTATTAGTTTACGAAAAATTCAGGGCGCAGACTCAAGGACAAGTGGTCGCACCTTGGAGGCGGGTAGCCTTTGGGCTGGAGGTGTGTTTTGGTATTATAATGACATTATAATGAGCAAAGTTCGCACAAAGGACAGCATTTCATCAAAATTTGACAGACTGTTGGCTCAGGGTAGCAAGCATGCCGCTTATCACTTCCATAGGATCACTTTGTTCACATTCTGCTTTGTAATCACAGATCTTGGCCGTGGAATCTTCACTCCACTCCATCCTCCGTGTTGCTTTTGCAAGCAATATTGTTCAGGGAGTCATAGATGTAGCGGATTCCTTGCATACCAGCTGCTGCTGTGTTCCACCCTGGAAATGTTTCGATTTTATACCTTTCCTTAATGTGTGAACAATGCTATATATTTTTAATAAAGATTAGATTTTAGGAATTATTCCACAGCCACAAATAAGCAACAACTGAGCATCAGAGTCAGTGGTAACATAGACCTGTTTGAAGCATATTAGGAAAATAGTGTATTTATCTTTAAATAGTGTATTCATCTTCATCAATATTTCAAGTGGTGGTGAGACCTTCTTTTATGTTCATAGGCTGATGATATTATACAAACATATGCTGAACTTAAGATACTGCCACCGCAGCAGAGACATCCTTGACTACTTATGGCAGTTACAGTAATTCTGACTGTGATGTGTTGACCCTGACCAGCAGCTAAGTTCCCACTGAGTCACTCCTACCTTCTCCTAGCAGAATGGGGGAGAGGGTTAGAAAGACAAACATGAGAAAAACGCATGGTTTGAGATAAATACAGTTTGGTAAGTGAAGAAAAAAGGGAAAATACTCGCAAAATGAATGATGCAAAGGCCACTCACCATACTGTGCCAGCAGACTGATGCCCACACAGTCTGCATGCAAAGGCTGCTTTGGAAAAACATCCCCTCAGTTTTTATTGCTGAACCTGATGTTATGACATGTAATACTCCTTTGGTTCCACTGGCCCAGTTCTCCCTTTCACAACTTTTTGCCCACCCCTGGCCTACTCATTGAGGGGCAGTGTGAGAAATTGAGGACTCAGTGCTGTGCAAACACTGTTTAGCAATAGCTGAAATATTGGTTGTGTTATCAATATTGTTTTAGTCACAAATCCAAAACACCACTTCATGGGCTAATACAAAGAAAATTAACTCTGCCCCATCCAGACAGTACACTGATTTAAGTACCCATTTTTAATGTGTTTCACTTAAACTACTTTTACACAAGATGAAGAGACCTGTCAGAAATAGTCTTTTAAAGGGTTTAACAGTCCTGATTGAAAATGGCAACTGTGTTGCTGTCATATATTTGGATTTGCCGAAAGCATTTGATGTAATGCCACAAAGCATTTTTGTTAAAGTACTCAGAAGACACAGAATTAACAGGACACATATTATAAGGATTAAAAACTTAGTATGAAACAATGATAAAGATAAACCATTCATTAGGAGGACATATGAAAATTTAGATTTCTGTTACTCTCACAGTCCATGTTTCAAATGTATTCAAAGCAAAGTAGACCAGTATTTTATCCAAGTGGAATTCTGGTAGTCTCCTTTAGATTCTATTCACACTAATTCTTTTCTTTTTCTGTTTCTTCTCTATACACAGTTTATTGACTTAGGTTTTGTTTATAATTGAGTTAGGGAATGTCTTCAAAACCATGGAATGTTATGTAAATGTAAATACAAATTTGCTGTGTTTGTTTACTTGCCTACTGTACTAATTTAGTAGTAGTACTAGTCATACTTGAAAAAATATGTGACAAACAGCCTATTATTACACTTATATATAAGCTTATTATTATTATCAAAATAAAATACACTAATAGTTAGATAAATACTTGGTTTTTGTTATGCTTCCAGTAAAGCCTATAGTTTCAGAAAGCTGATAAAGCACCTAGCTATGACAAATTTATCTGAAAGGGCAGGTAGTTAAGATTGCTACTCTTCAGACATTTGTTTGTCTTCTCAGATATGCCAGCAGTGACCTTTTCAACATTCCCATTACATGTTTTATCAAAGAACACTGACTTGACTCTTATGAGATCTTGCTCATAAGTACAGGCTAAGATCCTGACACAGTTACAGATAACAGAACCCCCCCCCCCCAACAATGACAAATTCTTATCAACTTCAGGGGTTTTGCTGACCTGATCAGCACTGCCTGTGCTACCACCTAGCTCTTTTAAGTACAAAATTAATGCCAGGTGGGTTTGAAGATTTAACCTTCAAAATGAAAAAAAAAAAAAAAGCTAGCAAACAAAATAAATGGACTCTATGACATATGAAAAAAGTACTGAAGGAAATCATGTTTATGTAGGCTAAATCTTTCGATGATTGTTTCTCTCAACATATAGCCAGCAGATTATGCCCACTGCACTTTGACTGGAATGTCAATTGTTTGAACTGCTACAATGCTCCATTATATAATAGGCTATTTGAACAGTACTAGCTGTTATGTCACTGTCCAAGACTTTTCTTTACCTGCTTCTTTACGCATACAGCCCCTTTTGGGGGGTGTGCCTGCAATCTCCTGAAACTTAATCAGCTTGAATGAGCCAGCATTGATAAGAATACAGGTATTGAATCTAATCCAAGAATTGGAGTTAATCACAGTGATATATTTTTTTAATTTACTTTACGTCTTCTGTTTTCTGTATTACTGGGACAGCAGTAAACTTAGTTCGCTCAGATGTTGTCATAAGATCTGAAAGGAAAATTATATTGTTGTCTTGGTAAGAATTAACTTTTTCTTGTTATTTGACTTTGAGACAACAGGCTTTATATGTCCCTTTTTCTGCTCCATTACCCATTTACACATTTTAATTTCTATAGGATATCTTCAAAACTTAAGAATTAAATAGATGAGTATCCCTCATCACCTTATTCCACTCCATTGCCTTCTTATTATCTTACTAATTGATTACTTGCTGGGTGTGTAACTGAAGCAAAGCATGGTAATGGTTCATCTCCTTCTTTCATATAAGATGCAAATTATGGCAATAAAACATATTTTGCCATATCAGAATCAGTCTTTAAAAAGTGAAATATGCTGGCCTCTTTGACCTTCACTGAGATGGATTTCATCTACTCTTCCACACTATAGAGAAAACATATGCAGAGGCAACAGAACTTCTCTCACCAAATTAAAGTATTTTTATCATATTCTAAAAAAAAAAAAAAAAAAAAAAAGCCTTTTAGTATTTGATGAGTCAATTTTCCCAGTACAGTCAGTCCTTGCTCCTTTTGCTGGGGCATCATCTGGGTGCCAATTAGTGTCAGTTTCATTAACTAGAAATTTCCCTTATATGGGGTACCAGCACTTCAAATACACTCAGCTCACTCATTGCTTGCACAAAGGTCAAGAAACATCATCCCTGACAAGTCAGCAGGCAATGACAGTGTCATGGTTTAGCCTCAGATGGCAATAAAGAACCACACAGCCTTCTCTTGCCCTGCCCCCACCCCCCCAGCCGTAGGGGAGAATAAGAAGAAAAAGGCAAAACTTGTGGGTTGAGACAAAGGCAGTTTAAGAGAACAGCAAATGGAACAGGAAAACAATAACACAGATAGAGGAACGTACAAACACAACAACTGTACTGGACCCCGCGTGCCTCAGCCCCAAGCTGTGACTTTCCTCCCCTTGCTGCCAGCCAGCTCCCAGCTGTAGGCTGGGCATGATGTCACATGGTATGGAATACCTGTGTCCCTGCTAGATCCTGGGGAGAATTAACCTTATGCCTGCTGGAACCAGAACAGACAGGTTTGATCAAACTCAGAAATGCCACACAGCATTGGAATCCAAGACTTAATAAAATAAGCTGATGTGCACTTACAAGCACTATATGTTCTTTGTTTGCATTTAATAACAACTCACTAAAAATGCATCAGCAACCAGGTAGACGAGTCAACCCAGTCTTTGAAGGAACATGGTCCTATGACTTACTGCTAAGAATGTAAAAGTTTGTTTTAAAAAAAATCTCATGGATTGAAATGTACCAGTAAAGCTTTCCCAGTCCAGTAATTTATTCAGTGACCTTGTATAATTACATGACATTTTAAGTTCTGTTTTTAGAATGGATTCACATGCTCTTCTCCACCAGTTTTTGACAATGAGTGTAAGGGATTTTACTTTGTGTTACCAAAACTTGTAGTTCATTACCAATACAACTAACCGTAAAGAATTAAATAGTATTTTAATTGTACTATAAAGAACAGAAAGAGAAGAAAACATGAAATAATTATATGGGTACTAAAATGCATGCAATATTTTATTAGAAACAATACGCTTGCAACATATGTCTACAAAATAAGAGTAGACATTAGATAAAAGACCTACATTATCTTCCATACTAATAGCCTTTGGTCCCAATTACTGAAAATCTATTTTGTTGTAGTACCTGTCTCTTGCAATCACCTATCTGCATTTTTGTCCTTCACATTTTATGAATACACAAACTCTTATATCAGAATATTTTAACTCCCTTTAAACTGTAGCTGTAGTTTGATTTACTTTTTTTTTTTGTCAGCAAACAATATTTTAGTACTATCAGACCATCCTTATATGTTGTTCCCAGTGTCTGCTGGTTTTCTCCCTGCGTTTTCTTATGTTACAACTTAAAAACAATAAGTGAAATGCCTATCCTTGTAATTTTGGAACCAAATTATGCAAGAGAACCGGGAGTCGTCCAATGGACTAAATGAGCTGGTGCCCACAACAAATCTTACAAAAGTGAGTTCATCCCAGTGGAAACACTTCCGTTCTGTATGACAAGAATTAGAAATTTAAAAAATTATCACAGAATGGTTGTGGTTGGAAGGGACCTCTAAGGATCATCTAGTCCAACTTCCCTGTCAAAGCAGGTTCACCTAGAGCAGGTTGCACAGCAATATGTCCAGGAGGGTTTTGAATACCTCCAGAGAAGGAAACTCCACAATCTCACTGGGCAGCCTGTTCCAGTGCTCTGTTACCCTCAAAGTAAAGAAGTTTTTCCTCATGTTCAGATGGAATTTTCTGTTTTCCAGGTTGTGCCCGTTGCCCCTTGTCCTGTCAGTGAGCACAAATGGAAAAAGACTGGACCCATCCTCCTGACACTCACCCTTTAGATATTTGTAAGCACTGATAAGATCCACTCTCAGTCTTCTCCAGGCTAAGCAGACCAAGGTCTCTCAGCCTTTCATAGAATCATAGAATGGTTAGAGTTGGAAGGGACCTTAAAGTTCATCAAGTTCCAACCCCTCTGCCATGGGCAGGGACACCTCCCACCAGACCAGGTTGCTCAAAGCCCCATCCAGCCCGGCCTTGAACACTTCCAGGGATGGGGAATCCACAACTTCCCTGGGCAACCTGTTCCAGTATCTCACCACCCTCACAGTAAAGAATTTCTTTCTGGTATCTAATCTAAATCTCCCCTCTACCAATTTAAAACCGTTACCCCTTTTCCTGTCACTACACTTCCTGACAAAGAGTCCTTTGCCAGCTCTCCTGTAGGCTCCCTTCAGATATTGGAAGGCTGCTATGAGGTCTGCCCGAAGCCTTCTCTTCTCCAGGCGGAACAACCCCAGCTCTCTCAGCCTGTCTTCATAGGGGAGGTGCTCCATCCCTCTGATCATCTTCGTGGCCCTCCGTTGGATCCATTCCAACAGGTCCATGTCCTTCCTGTGTTGAGGACTCCAAAGCTGGACATAGTACTCCAGGTGGGGTCTCATGGGGGCAGAGTAGAGGGGTAGAATCACCTTCCGCAACCTGCTGGCCACACTTCTCTTCATGCAGCCCAGGATTCAGTTGGCTTTCTGGGCTGCCAGAGCACATTGCCGGCTCATGTTGAGCTTCTCATCCACCAACACCCCCAAGTCCTTCTCCTCAGGGCTGCTCTCCAGCCATTCTCTGCCCAACCTGTATTTGTGCCTGGGACTGCCATCTCCCAGGTGCAGGACCCTGCACTTGGCCTGGTTGAACTTCATGCGATTTGCATGAGCCCACCTCTCAAGCCTGTCCAGGTTCCTCTGGATGGCATCCCTTCCCTCCAGCGTGTCGACCGCATCACCGAGCTTGGTGTCATCAGCAAACTTGCTGAGGGTGCACTCTATCCCACTGTCCATGTCTCCGACAAAGATGTTGAACAGCACTGGTCCCAGTACCGACCCCTGAGTACCGACCAGTCATCACTGGCCACCACTTGGACATTGAGCCATTGACCACAACCCTTTGAGTGTAGCCATTTAGCCAGTTCCTTATCCACCGAGTGGTCCATCCATCAAATCCATGACTTTCCAATTTTGTCGTGCGGGACAGGGTCAAATGCTTTGCATAAGTCCAGGTAGATGATGTCTGTTGCTCTGCCCTTGTCCACCAAGCCTGTGGCAGTATTGTAAAAGGCCACCAAATTTGTCAGGCACAATTTGCCCTTGGTGAAGCCATGTTGGCTGTCTCCAGTCACCTCCTTATTTTCTATGTGCCTTAGCAGAGATTCCAGGAGGATCTGCTCCGTGATCTTGCCAGGCACAGAGGTGAGGCTGACTGGCCTATAGTTCCCTGGGTCTTCTTGTTTTCCTGTTTTGAATATCGGGGTTATGTTCCCCTTTTTCCAGTTAGCGGGAACTTCGCCAGATTGCCACGATTTCTGAAATATGATGGAAAGCGGCTTAGCAACTTCATCCACCAGCTCCCTTAGGACCTGTGGATGGATTTCGTCAGGTCCCATGGACTTATGCACCTTCATGTTCCTTAGGTGGTCTTTCCCTACAAGAGAGGTGCTCCAGACCCCTGATCAACTTTGTAGCCCTCCACTGGACTCTCCAACAATTCCTTGTCTTTCTTGAACTGGGGAGCCCAGAACTGGACACAGTACTCCAGATGCGTCCTCACCAGGGTAGAGTAGAGCAGGAGGATGATCTCCCTTGACCTGCTGGCCATGCTCTTCTTAATACACCCCAAGAGACCATTGGCTTTCTTGGCTACAAGGGCATATTGCTGGCTCATGGTCAACTTGTTGTCCACCAGAATTCCCAGGTCCCTCTCTGCAGAGCTGCTCTCCAGCAGGTTAGCCCCTAACCTGTACTGGTACATGGGCTTATTCCTCCCCAAGTGCAGAACCCTACACCTTTCTTGAACTTTATTACGCTCCTTTCTGCCCAGCTCTCTAGCCTGTCCAGGTCTCATTGAATGGCAGCACAGCCTTCTGGTGTCAGCCACTCCTCCCAGTTTTGTGTCATCAGCAAACTTTCTGAGGGTACACTGTATCCCCTCATCCAGGTTTTTCATGAATAAGTTGAACAAGACGGGACCATTGAACCCTGGGGAACACCACTAGCTACAGTCCTCCAACTAGATACTGTGCCACTGATCACAAGCCTCTGAGCTCTGCCACTCAGCCAGTTTTCAATTCACCCCACTGTCCACTCATCTAACCCACACTTCCTGTGCTTTCCTATGAGGATGTCATGGGACATAGTGTCAAAAGCATGGGGGCTTTGTCAAAAGCCTGTCTAGGGTTGTGAAGGTTGGGGGTAGCCTTGGTTGCAGTGACCTGAGATGGTGGAGTTCAGGATTCTGAGTGTTGGCTATGTCTAGCAGTAAAGGACAACAAAATGCACTTACATTTCCTGCTGCTTTCTCAGTTCAAAAATATAGTAGGAAGTAACAAAAAGATACTGTGTTTATTCCTGATGTTACTTTATGCTTTACTATGAAATTTTCCTTTGGCAAACTACTCAGGAACCAATGTTTTCCTTCAAACATGAAAGATATGTCAAGGTGTTTTAGAAGACTGTACTGCATTGTAATGAATCATAATGCTGTTGTTGTAAGTATATATTGAACAGTCTAGGAGGTTCCTGGAGTGTGTCGGGTATAACTTCCTGACACAACTGGTGAAGGAGCCCACTAGGAGCACTGCTGGATCTGCTGTTTGTAAATAGAGAAGGACTTGTGGGGGATGTGACGGTTGGAGCCCGTCTTGGGCACAGTGACTGTGAAATGATGGAGTTCTCAGTTCTCAGGGAAGCAAGAAGGGGAGCCAGCAGGACTGCCATCATGGAATTCTGGACAATGGATTTTGGTCTTTTCAAGACCCTGCTCGACAGAGCCCCTTGGGAGGCAGCCCTGAAGGGCAAAGAAGTCCAGGAAAGCTGGACGTTTTTCAAGGTGGAAGTCTTAGAAGTGCAGGAGCAGGCCATCCCTGTGTGCTGTAAAGCGAGCTGTCGGGGGAAAAGACCGGCCTGGCTGAACAAAGAGGTATTGTCACAACTCAGGGAAAAAGGAGAGTTTATGGTCTTTGGAAAAAGGGGCAGGCCACTTCAGGAAGATTACAAAGGTCTTGCAAGGTTATGTAGGGAAAAGATTAGAAAGGCCAAAGCTCAACTAGAACTTAACCTGGCCTTGGATATTAAAAATAACAAAAAGAATTTCTATAAATATATTAGTAACAAGAGGAGGACTCGGGAGAATCTCCATCCTTTATTGGATGCGGGAGGTAACATAGTGACAAAGAATGAGGAGAAAGCTGAGGCACTTAATGCTTTCTTTGCCTCAGTCTTTAGCAGTAGAGTTGGTTGTTCCCTGAGTACCCAGACCCCCGAGGTAGCAGATAGGGGCGGGGAGCAGAATGAAGCCCCCGTAATCCAAAGGGAGGTGATGAGGGACCTGCTCCAACACCTGGATATAAACAAGTCTATGGGGCCAGATGGGATCCACCCGAGGGTACTGAGGGAGCTGGCAGAAGTGCTCACTGAGCCACTTTCCACCATTTACCGGCAATCCTGGCTAACTGGGGAGGTCCCAGCTGACCGACATCTAACAAATGTGACGCGCATCCACAAGAAGGGTTGGAAGAATGATCCGGGGAACTACAGGCCTGTCAGTCTGACCTCAGTGCCTGGCAAGGTCATGGAATAGATCATCCTGAGTGCCATTATACGGGGCATGAAAGACGTCCAGGTGATCAGGCCCAGCCAGCATGGATTCATGAAAGGCAGGTCCTGCTTGACAAACCTGATCTCCTTCTGTGACAAAGTGACCTGCTTGGTGGATGAGGGAAAGATTATGGACATTGTTTACCTGGACTTCAGTAAGGCCTTTGATACAGTCTCCCACAGTATCCTCCTGGAGAAATTGGCTGCCCATGGCTTGGATGGGAGTACTCTCCACTGGGTTAAAAACTGGCTGGAGGGCTGGGCCCGGAGAGTGGTGGTAAATGGAGTTAAATCCAGCTGGTGGCTGGTCATGAGTGGTGTCCCCCAGGACTCGGTATTGGGGCTGGTTCTCTTTAACATCTTTATCGATAATCTGGATGGGGGTACTGAGTGCACCCTCAGAAGTTTTCAGATGACACCAAGTTGGGTGGGAGTGTTGACCTGCTGGTTGGTAGAAAGGCTTTGCAGAGGGATCTGGACAGGCTGGATCAATGGGCTGAGGCCAATGGGATGAGGTTCAATAAGGCCAAGTGTCGGGTCCTGCACTTGGGTCAGAACAACCCCATGCAGCGCTACAGGCTTGGGGAAGAGTGGCTGGAGAGCAGCCTGGCAGAAAAGGACCTGGGGGTGTTGGTCGACTGTCGGCTGAACACGAGCCAGCAGTGTGCCCAGGTGGCCAAGAAGGCCAACAACATCTTGGCCTGTATCAGGAACAGCATGGTGAGTAGGACTCGGGAGGTGATTGTCCCCCTGTACTCAGCACTGGTGAGGCCCCACCTCGAGTACCATGTCCAGTTTTGGACAAAGACATTGAGGTGCTGGAGCGGATCCAGAGAAGGACAACAAAGCTGGTGGGGAGTCTGGAGAATAAGTCTTATGAGGAAAGGCTGAGGGAGCTGGGATTGTTTAGCCTAGAGAAAAGGAGGCTGAGGAGAAACCTTATTGCTCTCTACAACTACCTGAAAGGAGGTTGTAGAGAGGTGGGGATTGGTCTCTTCTCCCAAGTCACAGGCAATAGGACAAGAGGAGATGGCCTCAAGTTGCACCAGGGGAGGTTCAGATTGGATATTAAGAAAAATTTTTACACTGAAAGGGTTATTAAGCATTGGAATGGGCTGCCCAGGGAAGTGGTTGAGGCACCATCCCTGGAGGTTTTCAAAAGACGGGTTGACATAATGCTTAGAGACATAGTTTAGTAATGTGAGGGTTTTCTTTGTATGGTTTTCTTTTGTTTTTTTATCAGAGTTAGGTTGATGGCTGGACTAGGTGATACTAAAGGTCCCTTCCAACCTAGATGATTCCATGATTCTATGACTCTATTTACTTCCCTTATGGACTCTTTCCTCTCCTCATAAGACTTACTCACCATAAGACTTACCTTCACCAGCTTTGTTGCCCTTCTCTGGACCTGCTCCAGCACCTCAATGTCTTTTCTGTGGTAAGGGGCCGAAAACTGGACACAGTACTATATGTAGAGGTAGTAGTACAGTAGATATT
The DNA here is from genome assembly GCF_964106895.1 of Numenius arquata. Lineage (NCBI taxonomy): Eukaryota > Metazoa > Chordata > Aves > Charadriiformes > Scolopacidae > Numenius > Numenius arquata. Next base: position 47,170,453 of record NC_133616.1, read on the forward strand.
AATCAAGGTCATACTTTGTTTCAGGTTTGCACTGAAAGCCACATGCAGCTGACACTACTAAAATAAGCAATTATTGTTCATTTTAGGAAGAAAAAGTTGGCAAGATGGCATAGCCCTTGTGGCTAATGACTGCAATGACGTGTTTTCTGTCTGTTAGTCTCCTGACTGTGCTAAGATTTGGGTAGACCTTCAACCTCCTGAGGTTATACTGCCCAAGCTTTATTGTTTCAATTTTTTTTTTTTTTAACTTACACCAATTTAATCAATTTTAAACACTTTTTAGAAAATATACACAGTATTTCCCTTCTAATATTGTATAGTAAAAAAATCTGTGAAGAGTATCTAAACTCAGAGGACTCTTGTCAGCAGCATACATATCATATTTCATATAGGAAGCAATAGTGGGCTGTTTGTACTGAACAAGGAATCTGGGATGCCACAGACAGCAAGAAGCACTCAGGGACACAATAAAAAGGGATGTAATTCATCTCAAAAAACCTCTGTGCTGAATGATTTGCAATATTATCTAGCAATTGTGATGTGCAGACAAAATGTAGATCTAGAGGAAAAAAATCCCAGTTGTACCAGCTGAATGCAGCAGATTGATTGTTTATTAGCACTTCAGAGTCATAACATATGGTGTAGGAAGAGAGATTATATGTAACATTTCCATTTTTAGACTTGACGCTAATAAGACTTAGCTAATAAGACCACAAAATACTAATATGGTCATATTCTTCTGTGGTTATATTTCCTTTTGCTACTTTGATGGACTGATCATAATGCACTTACCTCAGAAAATATCACAAATATGGACAATAGCACACGGAATAAACTTGTAGAAGCATTTGATTTCCCTTGGAACAAGTGGGAGATAGTTCTTGATTCTAACCCTCGGTAGACAGACTTAAAAAGAAATTTTGCTGTTGCCACTTTATGTTGTGGATTCAAGTAACCAGAGATAACGCTTAAGTTTGCCATGTGGTGCATGGGGAGAGAGGTGTACTTTAGAATATGATTCACATCTAGGATGCAAAGTAGGAAATGCTGAAAAACAGAGACCAGCTGAAAATCTGGTACTTTTTAAGATTGAGCTGTTGAATGCTAACTGTGAGAAAATGAAAACATATTTTTGTGCCTGAGTTCAGAAAAGGAAAGATAGTATGCTCAATAGCCTACAGATTTTGATAGCCAGGGCACACCTACCCTAGAACAGGTCCATATTGACGGCCATTATTTTTCATGTGATTTGGGGATGAAGACAGAACTAAAACAGCATGGGTTCTGGTGGTACAAACTCTAAGCTATGAGTGTGTGATGATCATCCTACCAAACTACAGGGACCACAGAAGGGGAAAGGGAAGAAGTTGGAGCAAGGCCACAACTAAGATGGTGGCAGAAATATGGGACTGGGCAATGCGGTGAAGAAGCATGGGAGGAGTGGGTAGGTGCTGTGCCGAAGCACGACACCCCAAGCTCTCTGTGAGTCCAATGCCTCAGCAAGTCTTGGCTGAGTTAATTCTGACAGCTCCGAGCTCTTTGATGTTGATGTTGTCAGATTTGCCCAAGACTTGGTCTGTGCACAGGGAGAAAGACCTCTCCTCAAACTGAAAGCTGGGCTCTGGGGCCAGTCTGAGTTGCTAGGATAAGGGACCAGGTGGTAAAAAAAGGACCAGGAGGTAAAGAAGGAGTTGAAGGCTGCCTTCTGCCAATTTTCCTAGTGCATGATAAATACTGTTCTCGCTAGTTCTTATCATTAAATAAACATTAACCAGATATGGCTATTATCTAGTTCAAATTTCCATTCTAAGAGGTGCAAAACAAAGTAATTTATTATAAGAAATCATCTTTTCCAGCAGCAGAAAGATTACTTTATGTCAACAGATGATGCATCTTCATTCCCTGCAGAATCTGGCTATACTGATAATTTTTCAACAAAGTACTACTTTTGTGGTTCTTTACAAGCTGCAATATTCTATGCACATCTGATATCAAATAAATTCATTTTATGGACCAAATATGAGCTGTATTTGCTGTTATCTGATATACTTATTTGTCTGGCTGTATGTTATATATCAGTTATTTCATAAAAAAAAAACCCACCAAAACCAAAACAACAGCCTATCTACATTTCAAAGATTGTAATTGGGATAATTTACTAAAGGTTGCCAGGTTCCCTCCATACAATATTCTCACACAATTTTAGGATGAACTGCTGCCTAACACAATAACACTGTGTTGCACCTCCCTGTGCATTGCACTCTTACCTCAGCAGAAGGGAATTAGTGGAGAACCAGGGGAAAAGGGTTAGAAATACAAGATAAATGCTGTGAAGAATTTGTCTAACAATAACAGAAAAGGAAAACATGCTGATTTGACATTATCTTGAACCATTTTCCCTAGAAAGCTGGAGTGCTGACAGCTGAGACTCACAAGGGCTTAAACACATAGAAATTGTGAAAAACAACTATGCTATCACTAGACCCCAAGAGAAGCTGGTCTACCTCTAAATTTAAATGTGCTTTTTTTTAAAAACAAAAAATAATACAAACCTGCAAACGTTGTTTGTAATATGCAAAGGCTTATACGTTATCCAAGTTATTCTTACTAGGAGACATGTTGCTTATAATAGGAAAAAATACATACGATAACTATACTTTGTGTTATTCTATGCTTAAGCACTTCTATTAGCTGCTTAAGGCACTTAAAGTTTTATTTTCATAAATACTCTTCATGTCATTATTCATATGTGGATAAGATTATGGCTGGAAAATTGTCAAAACCAATGTATTAACCCTATTCCATCAATGGCTGTCCATACTAGACCAACTTTCATATGCATTAACAGCTACAATTTACTAAACAAATTCAGATATTCTGTAATTCATCTAACTACAGCTAGCATCTAAAGCCTTTTATGTTACATAACTATAAGGACTAGGAGTGCTCTCACTATTACCTTTGTAGGTATAGCAGTTCAGAATGAGTAATCCTATAGGAGAAAATTGCCAAGAAAAATGCTAAAAATTTCTAGGTTAGATTTAATATCATTGTGCTTTCAACTGCTAAATGTGCAGTTATATATAAATATTATTGTAGATATGTACCTATTATACAAAAATAGATAGCCATTAATTAAAAGCCTTTAACTGGTGGCCCTTAAAGCACTACCCAGCAAATTCAATGGACTTATTATATTTTATATACATTCAATATCTGAATAAGACTTTAAATAGAAGTAGCATTTTTCAAGGAAACCTTGGTTTCTGCATGAAAATGTTGTGAACTGTGAGTTACAATATCTGGAAATAGGATAGTTTATTATGCTGTAAAATGTATGTATGTTTTAATTTCAAGGCCCATTACATCAGGCAAGAGAATGCAACTAGCCTTGTAGTGTCTCCAGCTGTATGCTGCAGAATTTATTATTTTTTTTTTTAAAAAGCTGCAAATCTCAGGAGAACACACCAAATTACTTAATAAAGGATTTGAAATGTAACTCTTGAAACATCACTGACCCTCAAAATGGTGCACTGGATTCTTATTATGTGAACTTCTATTGACGGCCATTAAACCTTTTTATACTTATGCAAAGTTCATATAAAGTTTTTTTTTAGTCTGAGCTTAATAGCTCGTCAAACTGTTAGGAGATTTTCGAAACTTCTTATTAACCTTTATTTATATAAGTAATTTTCCACTTTTTTTCTTTTCTTATTCATTAAAACAGAAGCAGGTTCTCCAGAGATTATTCTGCAAGACAGAAATGCATAACATTAATACTTACAGATAGTGAAAGATTAAAAGGAAGTGTCTTTGTGTCTTTTCCTTACTTTGTCTGTTTGTCAGTATGCAACTGAATAGGATGAAGTTAACATGCCCTAAAACACGTCCAATTTTTTTTAAAAAATATCATTACGAACATTTAATTGTTACTTGTGTCAAAACTCCTAATTAAATGCATGGAAAATATATGTTTTTTCATAAATTTGACTTTGCAATGTCACTATGATGCCTTCAAAAAAGTGACCTAAAGAAATTACTTTGTTATCTCCATACAAACAGTTTTACTTTAATATCTAAATTTAAGGTTCTTGATCCTTGGCAGAAAAAAAATAATAAAATAAAAACAATTAAGTATTTTACCTTTGTATCCTGCTTAAATGGGACACAAAGGCTGACCACAGGGAGTACAAAAAGTTACTCATAAATCTCTCACAGTTCTGTGTTCTAGAAGAGAAAGAGAAAAAAAAAAAAAAGAGAGAGAGAGAGAGAAAGGAAAAGAAGTAAGGTAGAACTTGCCTCTGGTTTTATTTATCTCAAGATTCTCAGGTTCAGTTTGGTCTGAAACATCTCTTAAATTCAGAAATTAAGATTTAATGGATCTGGAGATGTTCTGTATAAAGGAATGGTAAAGCCCTGATAGCTTTCTTCCTGTTATCAATTTCAAATCAAATAATCCACTAAGAGGTGCTAGTCATTTTAGCTAATTATATTCTTATTTTTTCAAGCATCTAATGCATCCATTTTAATTAATTTGCATTCCAACCCAAGTAATATTCACTGGACTTTGTCTCAAATACAATCATTTTATCTTTTGGATTAGATTAAATTAGAGGGTGGGCTGTATATCTAATTATACTAAATGTTATATTTTAACATCTGCTGCTTTTGGCAAGCCATTAGTCTGGGCTAGAGTTTTTTAGTTGACTCACAGTATATTCCTCTGTGTAAAAGTATCTTGTTATGTACAAAAATAATAGAAGATCATTCCATTAGTGACCTTGCCAAAATGTCCGTTCAAATATTTGCAGTTCCAAAAGTTGCAGCAGGGCAACTTTAAAGTTGCAGGGCTGCAATTTTAAGAAGGGAACTGAACAGAGTCCATGAAAAATCTTTTTTGCCATTGTATTTCAATTATTCAAAATTGTAACTGACATTTCTCACACATAAATGAGAACAGATGCTTGAATGTATAGTATTTCTAAGAGCATTCAGGAAGTACTTGACTTACAGGCCAAGTTCACAACCTTTCCATGCTAAATTGACCTCATCTGTTTAACATTAGACTTTCACACTGTATGTTGATAGCATTACACCTTTCTTATAATTTCTCAGTCAGTGCTTTCACTTTTTGTCTTGCACAGGAAGAAAGGTAAAAATAGTCTTACTGAACAACTGTAGTAGAAGGTAGTGTTGGTGTTATGCAGCTATAGAAGTTTCTACATTCATTCTTAGGATTTTCTACTAACCTTAGTAATCAGCAAAGGACAAAGCAACCTGTAGAAACTGAGGACTTTTGAGTGTAATAAGTTTGCCTAAAGATGAGAATTGTCAAGCTACAGTGACTTGATGCCTTGTGAAATTCCTTCAATATATCCAACATATTAACACCCAGGAGAGGAATATAGGTTTAGTCTTGGAGCAGCTCCTATAGAGTCTAGAGAACAGAATACCATAGAAATTCATAGCTGGGGTATCAGTTGAATAGTAGACTCATTTTGATGTTTCATTGCCTTTGGAAAATCCTGCAGATGTGGAAATGTCACCCACTTGGAAGTTATAATTTAAAAGAAGCTAAAGTTTGTGTCATTCATCTAAGGATAACACTCTTGCTCTTTCTTGCAGTTAGTACTGAAATAATTGAATCACTCTCACAGTTGCATGAAGTGTTCCTAAACATCTACTCAGATAACACCATAGTTCCTTATTACATATGCTTTTTAAGAATGATAATTTTTTGTCACTGTGTTTTCAATGCACAATTTATATTAGCTTATAAAGTGCATTTTCAAACTTTTATTCTAAGGGAGAGAATTCTACGGTTCTTACTCTAACAAAGGGTTCATTAGCCCAGTATTTTTTAAGATCAAAGTGTTGAGTCTGTACCTACCCCCATATTCAGTAGGGGAGATGTAATTATTTAAACTGTAGTAGAATGAAAAAAATGGCAGGGGAACATTATGGTTTGAGAAATGCACAATAATCTATTGTCATTTAGACAGTTATTTTATCACCCGATGACTCTTCCCCACCCAGGAAGGGTAATCAGAAAAAAATAAAGAAACACAAAGGTTGAAATATAAACAGTTTTAATAGAATAAGTCTAAATAGATAACATTAACAATACTAAAGAAACAATATCTCTTTAGTCTGGAGAAGAGAAGGCTGAGGGGAGACCTTATTAATGCCTATAAGTATCTCAAGGGTGGGTTGAAGGAGGAGGGAGCCAGACTCTTTTCAGTGGTTCCCAGTGACAGGACGAGGGGCAACAGGCACAAGTTGGAACATAGGAGGTTCCACTCGAATATGAGAAAGAATTTCTTCACAGTGAGGGTGAGAGAGCCCTGGAACAGGCTGCCCAGGGAGGTTGTGGAGTCCCCTTCTTTGGAGATTTTCAAGACCCACCTGGATGCAGTCCTGAGTAGCATTCTCTAAGCAATCCTGCTTCAGCAGGGGAGTTGGACTAGATGATCTATACGGTCTTTTCCAACTCTAAAAAAAATTCAGTGAAATTCAGTGAAATTCAGTGAAATATTGATCCTGATACCAATATAAAATATATAAGGATTATACTCATCCAATTATATCAGTAGGAAGCTGTGCACTCCCAGCAGTGGACAGCAAATGTTGGACACTCTGAGTGCTATGGCTTCAGGAGGAAGGGGAGGCCTCAGGGTTCCGGCACTGGGGCAAGAATTTTTCTGGATCGCTGCCATTAAAGGGCAAAAACTTTACATCAAACTTTCTAATTTATATTGAATGTGATGTTCATGGTATGAAATAATCCTATTAGCCAGCCTGGGTCAATTGACCAGGTCTTGCTCCTCCTCATCCTCACACCTGGCTACATTTGAAAACATTCAGACCCTTAAACCCACATAGTATAACTGGCTATGAAGTAAATATTTTCACAAGATCAGACACTAGAGGCTTCTAAAAGTGCAGTTTTCCCAAGCATTAGAAGATAAATTAGTCCTGTGTCACTCAAACACGGTCAGGGAGATATTTCTCTCTAAGGAAAATACATGTCTATGTACAAGTGCTCAATAGGATAAAGGAGGAGAAAGCAAAGATTCTTGACTGAGAGAAGATAAAACATTAAAGAGACAATTGGCAAATAATTAGAGCATAATTTGGATTATCAAAATGTCACTTACTTGAACATACACATTATCTGAAATGAATTTGTATTTTCCTTACATTTAGGAAGGAACCAGGTATTGCTTCATCTAACACTGAATCTACTGATGGGCATGTCTGCCGGCACAAGACCTGATGAGAAGAGATCAAAATTGAGGGGATTTTGAGAAGGAAATAGGAAGGTAGAAGTGTGTGTGAAAAAGGTCCTAGCATTGTACGTAAACTGAATCCCCTTCCTGTGTGCAGGTTTTAGCATCTAAAAGCTTAAGTGTATAAACATCACTGTAAGCATTTTGAAAGTCAATATGGGAGATCAATAGCTGCCTAACATGCTTGTAACAGTCGATCTAAGAGTGTATTAGGTTTGCACTCAAATAGATCCACTCAGTGGCAAACTTTGCAACTTTTTAAGAGTATGGAGTCTAAAGTAGACATCATCTAGGTATATCATACAGTGACTATAAAGACAGCTGACTCAGGATTGGTAGCAGTCTTGAAGCAGCGTTACAGAATTTAGTGCAGGCCAATTTTGGTTAAATTGTTTTGCAGTCCACTCCTACACATAGACTCATCTGTGGCCTTGAAATGGGTTCAACCTCTACACAGTGTTACAGTAGTTGGCTGAAGCTGTGGCAGATGTTCCAGCTGTGGCAGTTTCATGGTGGCATAGTGGTGCTAGTTCTACCATTTACCTTTCATTTCAAACTCTGCAAAGTTGTTCTTTCTATATATCTTAAATTACAATGATTAATTTCAGTATTGAAACTAATGATAACAATGCTTTATAAAAAGAAGAAAAAATACCTCTGTAAGCATTTAAGAGGATTTTGGCAGATCAAACATTTGATTAAACCATACTAGCCTTATAGAACTCCTGAAGTAGTAAGATCAAGAGTGTCTTCACTTAGTATTTGGTCAGGCCTAAATCTCGTTTGCTGCTTCTGCATACTAAAAATTTAGAATGCTTCTGTATTGTAAAAATTTGGTGCATTAGAGTTATCTAAATGTTCTGATATTTCGTATCAAGCTGCACCCAACCTTTCTTGATTTCTTAGTCATCAAACTTTGCAATAATAAAAATGTAATTAGAATGTAGAAAATTTCATTAAAATAACTACACAGACCCACTATTTTGAAAATTACTTTGCAATGATAACTGCTGCTGATTAGCAGGCTTACTATAAATCTGGGAGAAGCATTTATACCAAAAAGCATAACCAAAATCAACAACCTCTTTTGAAGTACATTAAAGCTGATGAAATTATCAACAAAATTAACTATTGGATTTCAGACCCCAGGTAAAATAATCAAGGAACATGACCATAGTGTCAAAAGCAGAAGAGAGAGAAGGCTAAAGTCCAAGAAAAGGAAACAAGACAGTAATAGGACAGCAATTGAATATAAAAGGTAGATGAAAATGTTAGACAGTGAAAACTATAATTTCATCGACTTACAATTTGTTCTGAGATGTGTTTTAGGTCAATTTTTATCTTTGGGTAACAGGTCACTGTCACTGAAAAAAGGTAGAAATCATTTTTATATGTTCTGCTTCTCCCTAAGGGAACGAAGTGTTTAGCGTTAAGCAATGAAACAATACATTTCCATCTCTGTTATGAATTCACCTCTCTATTATTCATAGGAAAAAGAAATATTTTACAAGTTTTATTTCTAGGTTTGGTAGATGCTAAAATGCAGCTCTGTGTTTCCTGAACCACAAATAAATCAGGTTCTTCCTTCAATGATAATATAAACTGTGACATCAGAGAGTGTTTTATTTTCACTACTAGTAAAAGGATTGAAACAATTTCATCATATACTGTTACTCATTAAATGTTTTCCACTTGAATGTGGCAATTGCCTGTTAAAAGGCAAGAGATTTCTTTTCTTTATGTAGCTAAGTTCTGACAGCCACTAAAGGAAGCTTACTGAAGTGCAGCTTTAACAGTTATTGATGATTAGCCGTATTTGTATACTTGTACAAATACTTGTACAAATGATCAGAAACATGGTTCTTCATTGCACAGACACAGAAGTGAGAGAAATAGTAATAGACTATGCCTCAGCTCTCTCTTCCGTTGTGCACCTGCTTAGAATGATCATGAGTAGCATTTAAAAAAAAAAAAAAAGTTTATTTTCAGCTGCTGTAAGGTATTAAAATCAGTGGATCTGAAGAGAAGGGTTTGAATCTCAAAATTTTAGCTTAGACTTTTATGTCATTAATAAACTATATATTTTACAAATTCACGAGATTTACAAGGTATGAGGAAGTGTCTGCATCATGTAGGTCTCCCTGGGAAGGTTGGCTGTCATTTTAATAATGTAAAGACATTTTAATCTGTGGCAATGGCCTTTTTCCTCACTTTGTGGTTAACAATATAATTACATAAGGATATGCAAATAGCCAGATTTCCTAACTCCCCACAGTAAATATGACTTAGGTTTTGCTCATTCCAAAACCTTTGTAGAATTCCTTTAAATGTCTTCAATATGTGCTTAAGTATATTAAAAGAAAAAAAAAAGCAGATGAGTAAAAGCCAGAGACACATAAGTGTACCTCTTATTAGCAAAAAACTTTAGTGAGACACATTTAAAACTCCTTAAATTTTAGCTGATAATACCTCTTTCATACTTTTGCAATTACACTGGAGAAATATGATGACATTTTGGTATAAATTTTTGCTTCATTTCTAGTTTTACAGCTTTGAAGGTAAAGGAGGTAAAAATGATCTGAGCTGGTGGAAGTCAGTTCAGTTTCACTAGCTGGTGCAATAATGCCTACTGGATAAGAATCTAGCTCATTATTTTCTTAGGATTGTATTTTCTTTTACAGTTATGATTCTTGCTTAGACATTGTCTAGGTAATGTTCTGTAGGCTGAATATAAACTGTAAAACTGTTATACCAGGTCCATTCTCTCTAGTAAAGTGACTAGTCAGGGGTTACAGACTGAAAATGAGACTTCTCCACTGTTGGCATGCAGCCCAGGCTAGAATCAATCTGCTGGAGTACAAGGAGGGTTGGGGTGGCCTTGTCAGTAATTGCAGTGATCTAATCACACAGCTAGTGCAGAAGCAGTCTGCCATGTTACAGTCAGATATGCTGACTGTGTCCCCTTTCCTCTGATGGCCCACCAGCAGGCACTTCACAGCATGTGCCAGAAAGCTCCTGTGGCTTCCACACAGTGCAGAGAGGTGAGATCCAGGATCAAGTGGATCACATCAAGCCATTCTCTCATGCAAGGTGAGAAGATGGGCTGGAAACGTGGCCATAAGCAGAGCTGAGTGAAACAGCCTGTGTCAGGATGAGTTCAACAGCTCTGTTAATGATCTGGAAGAGGGAGGAGGCAGCAAGACTATTCAATCTGTGAATGATACTAAACTTGGAGAAAGTACTGAGGACAAGAATATATTTCAGGAGGACTGTATGGGCTGACAAGAAAGGAAGATTAAGCTTAGAAACTATAAAGTAATATATCAGAACAACAAAAGACCAAGGAAATATAGGGCCTCATGGTGAAAAACCTGGACAAAAATTGATACCAGCAGCGGGGGGAGGGCGAAGGACATGTGGAGAATGGTGAAACAGTTAGACTACTGACTTTATGAGCCTGAAAATTCCAAATAAATTCTAATATTATATTCTAAGTAAGCAACTGTAGATTTTTTTTTTCCCAGTTTAAACTCACCCGTCTTTCAATTTGTAAATAATCATTCAAATTATAACATGAATCTTTAACAGGAACAAAATTCAAGCCTGTCTTCTATTTCAGCTTGCAGGAAAATTGTTCCTAACCTATGCTCCTCTTCATAGCCTGTGGGAAATGAAGACATCTAACATGTTTTCATCATCATCCCCTGCTCCATCAGTTCCCTGACTCTCTTGACATCTTCTTAGCCTGCCTGGATCAGTTCAGAGTATACCACTTACATTACCTAAAGTGGGAAGACTGGATATTTTGGCATATGGGATGTGGGGGAAGAGAACACCCAGAATAATATGAAATTATCATAAGTAATTAAAAGGATTAAAAATAACTGTTTGAACTGATGGTTCAGTAAGCACTAGTGTACAAACACAGGAATAAGTTACCACTATTTCAGGTTGCCAAAACAACACATCACACCACAGAACTGGAAGGTAAAGTCTTAGATTAGGTGTTAGTAGGACCATGTAAAGTCATTGAATTGTTCAGAATTTGCACCAGAAAATGAGAAAATGAAATGTCTTTCAAAAGTTTCAGACATGAAATATACAACTAAAAGTGTAACAGATCTTTTAGTCAGTGGCAGTGAAGAAGCACAATTTTTTTCGCAGGAATTACTAATTTACAGTATTTTATTGCACTGTTTAAAAAAATTATTTACTGCAGGATCTTCTTTTTTCATGTAAAATATTCTGCAATTTCCTGCATATCAGGAATAATCACAGACAGTGATCTGTGATTTAAACACATATGTAATGCTATGAAAAATAATCTTGTATTCAATGATAAAATTCAAACAGTATTTCTTAAAGTTCAAATTTGCTATTTTATATGTAACTTAAAATTATATAAAGTAGGAGCTGTGCTGTCACTGAGTATTACATTACTCAGAGGAATGCATCACTTCTCATTTTTCTTAGAGATTTACCGTAAGTATCAATAGAAAATACTGAATACAGAAGATAAATTTACATTTTTTACCACATGAATTTTTCAGTATGCATCCTCATAAGAAAGGGCTGATTTGTAAAATACTGAGCAGGTGGAAGATTCAAGAACTTATGTATAAATTTTATAGCCATATATTCAGTATAATTGGATCCTTGATGACATCACCTTTGGATTATGTAAATCCTGCCTTACGAACAATTTATTCCTCAAGGGAGATTCGGTATGAACAAATCTGTACCTCTAATGAAGAGTGTCTAGTTCAACTGGATCGCGCTATTTGTATGACAAATTCAGATTGTCCTTTTCTACTATCTTTCCTTAAAAAAAGAAAATCCATTAACTGGAACAAGCAAACAAAAAAACCCACACCCTATCACCCAGAAAGAAAAATCCTATTTAATTAAAAAAAACTGAGTTTTTAATTTTCAAAATTTTTTTTCAGATCTTTAAGTTCAGCCTCAATCACCTAAATGAGCTGATTTTGGAACTACTGAGTATCTATGGCTCAATCATATCTGTGAGATGCTGAACAATTTTGAAGATTTAGCAGTAAACTGGATTACAGCTTCCTTATTTAAAAATCTTACTAATGTGAATTAATGTGGTTCACTGCCTTTTGAATCTAAATTTTAATTATAGAAACTAGTCTTCTTCAGTTTATGATTATGACTGTCAATTTGCCTCCCCTCTCCCTCATTTTTCACTGGTCTAGTAATTACAACTTATTTTTCCTTAATACCTCTTAATTAGATTCTTTTTTTGTCCTTTTTCATGTCCCTGCAGCTGCTGGCCTATAACACATCTGTCAAAGCAGATGCTCTGCATTCATTTTCAACACAATTTGAAAAATTTCTTTTAGTGTAACTTTGTAGGTAGGAAATCACTGATTTCGCCCTTCTTATAACTTGTTTAATTTCCTACTTGATGTTTTCCTGTGGTGTTTATTACCAAGACATTTATAAAACTTTTTATAACTTTGGCCAGTTTCCAGGTTTATATGCATATGTTAGGGCAATAATAGCACCTCCAAAAGAAGACTCATCTTGGCCTTTATATTTTAATGTTCATTAAGTGATTTCATGCTGGAGAAAGCAACTCCTACATATCTATTATTTCCTTCCAGATATTCCCACTGGCTTGCATATTGCTGTCATAATTTTGTAAATAGATTAATTCTATCTAGCCTTTTGCCTTCTAATAAAATGTTCACATCTGGAATTACCAAAAAACTACCAGAAGGTAGTTTTATATCTATTTATTTCATAGTTGTTTAGAAATCCATCAGCACAATGCAAGCATTTTTTTCTTGCACATTGTTTGAACCATAAGAAATAGTTCATCAGCAAAAATACACTTTCATTTCATTTTGGCTGACATTAATACTGTTGTCTTTGTGCCTGTCTATTAATTCAGATGTGTTCTTTTATTTTCACTGCAATTGCTGAAGATTAGAAGTTGTTTAGAAGATTAGAAAGCAAAATGGCTGGGGCAGGACCATTTGCTGAGAAGTCCAAAGGTCCTTATATAGTGATCACTTAATGAGGAAAAAAAGCTTATAGTAAAATAGTTCTAATCTACCTCTATCTATTAGTCATATAGCGCTTTTGTAGTTTCTTGCCATATAAATCGAATCCAGTTCCAGTCCACAGATTGTTTTCTAAGCACTAAATCCCAGTAGACCACTCACAGAACTAATAAATCAGATGGCGAGAAATAAAGACAGAGACAAGCTAAATGATTTCTCTGATGAGCATTTAGCATAAGAAAATTTAAAGGACTGGAAAGTATAAATATGTCTATAGCACCATAGATAAGATAGGGCATTTTACTATTCAGAAGCAAATGTGTAGCAAATTTGTCAAATTTTGGAAAAAAGCCAAATTTTTCAGTTTGGCTTACCAATTAAAATGAGGAACAAGGTAAGACTTTTAAGAAATTTACAGACAAAAGTGTTAAGGATACCAGAAATAGAAGAAAAATTATATCTGCTTTGGGCCATGTACCAAAAAGAGTGACAAAAAGAAAGGATCACTGAGGATGCCTCCTGGAATAATTTAGGTTACCACTTACAGCTTCTAAATAGATTGATTTTACTTATCACTATTAATAAAAACAAAATCTTTAAATGGTAAAATTTTATAATATTTATCAACTTAATGTGTGTATACAAATTGATACAAAAAAAACTGAGACAAAATATTTTTTTTAAGAATTTATGATGAGAAAATCTAGGAGCCTAAGGCTGAAATTCTGTTACATTTAAATTGTTGCAGTTTCATTTTTTTTTTTTTAAATGAGCATAAAATGTAATACTTTTGTTTGTAATCTTGTCTGTATACTTTAAATATTTACCTACACTTTGAAGTGTACAAGCATTCAAGTAGACACTGCACATGTTATTTGGGAATGTGGTATGGAAGGTAGAATCTTTTTTGGTTTTTGGTTGGTTTTCTTTTGAAAGGGTTGAAGAGAGGTATGCCTTTGATTTCTTGGGGGGAGAAGACATTTTCTCATTATATGATTTGTAGTCTCACCACAGCCTTTGAACGCAACAGGAAAATGTAAGGTCTGAATTTAAGGACAGAAATTGATCAGCCTATCTGGCTGCCTATCTAATGAGGGGATAATTATCCCTATATGTCATAGACTTAACTGTTAAAACTTTATTATTTCTGCTTTTTTTTTGTTGTTGTTTTTATATCCTGATATGACAAGAGTAAAATAATCTAAATACTTATTTGCAGGGAACTTTTTGTTCATTAAACTTGCTGAGAATAACCTTCTGAAAACTGGATGAGAACCTGGATCCTTTCACAAGTCCTAAATACCATGATATGAGAAAATCCCTTGTCTCAAATGAAAGGACAATTCACTAATTCATCTCTTTTCCCAGCGTCTGGATTGTCTAAATTTCCAACACTATTTCATTAACTATAAATATTTGGCTTGTTATTAATATTCACTTCAGACTACCATTACAAATCCCTGCACAGTTGGGAAGTTACCACCTGTGGTAATTATCGTATAGGAGCACTGTAGGAAACACTACCAAAAAAAAATTATGCAAAGAATATTAACCAAATATACATATGTTAAAGTCTCTTACCTTTCGCAAATGAACATTAAAATTTTCTTTCTGATTAATTAATTCTGGTTGCAAATCACATCTGGAATAGAAGAACTAAGAAACTTGTGCAGAAGACATTGTGTTTTTATAGTAATGTTTTCACTTATCCCAGATCAAAACTTTGTTTTATGAGTTTGTAGACATGCATTTTTCTCCTGCACTTTCAGTTCTATGTACTTAGTTTGATATCTTGAAGTTAAATCAGTTATCTGAACAATACTGAAATGAGACATAGTCTTTGTTTGAAAGATTTGTAGGCTTAAAATCAGTCTCCAGAAAGAAGAGGAAAACCATTACCAAAAATATGCTTTATTGACAATCCATTACCCCCAGTTCCATAGTTGGGTTACTCAAGTAGGTTTTTTTTTGAACGTGAGCTTTAAAATAAAGTATTTTTGTTTGTATTCTGAATGGTCCTTCAACTTGAGAACTGTGAAATTACATAGTACAAGGGTAAAACTTGAATCACTGAAAGCTTTAATCACTGAAACACTCATTGATACAGAAAAGCAAAAAAAAAATCAAACAGTTTACTTACAGGGCAATTAAAGTTTAAGATAATAAGGAGTTTACACTTGATTGATATGAGTCGTTACATAATTTAAATCAGAAGAGTATATCGATCACATCTGAGTATTAAGAACATTAGTGAACCATCACAAATAACTTGTAAATAGAAGCAGAACAGATTATTTAATTATTCTGTTGGTGCTATCACAAAGGAAATATTCATTATATGTGTTGGTCAGTGGACGTGACAAGTGGCATGTAAAATACAGAAGAAACAGTTATATGAAACTACTTAATTTTCTTCTCTTTTTAAATCAAATTTTAAAAGTGCTCATATCATGATTCAAGTTGTTCACATAGCTTCAGTGACTTTAGGATCACACTCGTAAAGAGTAGATTGCAGAAGAGAAAGATGAAGACCCATTTTTTAATTTCTTTTATTTTTTATTTAAACCCCCAACTTTGCATTCAGGTCATTCATAGAAAGTTCATTTGCAAGTGAGTATTTTTCAAAGATGGATATGTGAGAGGACTTTAATGGTAATCCTGACCATAACTGGTTAGACTAAATGTAGACTTTACAGATAAGTTCATTTAAGTTTGTTGTACAGGTGTATATCCCTATGCCAGTCATCCCGACTTTATAATCAGTGGAGACAAACAGGAGTTTTGGGGATAGGAAAGGTGTCATTTTGAGCTACTACTTTAGGACAAGATGAATCATCTTATAGAAATATCAGATTCTTTTATCTGTGGAATCTAGACAAGTCATTCACACAAAATTGTCCATAATAGGTGTTAACTATTTGGTACTTGGACCATACCATAGCTTTGCCACAACTGCAAGTTATTACAGTAACAGATATCCAGTAAGAAGATGCTGTTTCAGTTGATAATGCAACCAACTTTCTCAAAACCAACAAAGAAAAATAGTTAAAACAGTAGGAAAGGAAGGTTTATTCACTCTAATTAATAGGAAAAATGAGAGAAGTTTGCCATACAGAAAAACAAACAAGCAAACAAACAAACAAAACTTTTCAAGGAGAACAATGCAGAATGTGGAGAGTCAAGCTCCAAAATTAAAAAGTATAAAACTACTTGAGCCCTCCCTCACACAAAATTAAGCGACCATATTATGAGCATGATTATCAGATGTTATTAAGGTGTTACTAAGAATTTGCTTTGAAACGCTAAGGCAGTTTTGTTTTTTTCAGGAAAGTACTTCGTAAGTTGCTGCATACATTTTAAAAGATGGAGCCAGGAAGTTATTTAAGAAAATTAATAGGCTATTTTAGAACATTACTGCTTATTGTTTAAACTGCTAACTACCACCATATTTCCTATTAATTATTTTGCTAAAATATTGGTTTACTTATTATCTGGATTTATCAAAAGTGATATATGCTCAGCTTGAGGCCAATATTATAAAAAAAAAAAAAAATTTCTATTTAAAAATACATGGTTATGGCTGTGAAATATGCAGACAACTTCTGCTCCAAGATTTATATCCTTTAGCCAAATTAGTGAATCACAATTTGATTCTCATTTGCTTAGATAATGCCATTTCAAATTTTAAAAAGATATAATTTCTGATTGTTTTTACTTTAAATTTATAGCCTAAAGAGCTTAATGTGCATTTAATGATAGTCTCTAAAAATATCAGAGTAACAGTCACTGCTAGGTATGAGTCATAAAAGTTTAACACCACGTTTGCCCGCAGCGTCACTCTTCCAAGCTGCTCCCAGTTCTGGATAAGACCACTGATGAAGACTCATTAATTACTTATGTACCTGTGTTTTTCAAACATTGTTTCAGGTAATTTTTGTATTTAGTTGCAAGGGAATTTTAACACTGATTTCAGTGGGAGTGGGACTGAGGCTTTTTAAAAAGCATCTGTAAAGACGTATGGGTACACTTGGATGACCTGTTTCAGCGGGTTTAAACACTGGCACCATCAGCTATAATGGGAGGGTTTGCTGATTTATCTTATTTCTTGTACTCTTTATAATTTCACAAAGGAAATTGATTTTAGTAAATTAAGAGCTAGCACTTAGCTACAAATATCTAATACAATTTAGTCTTTACAACAACAACAACAACATAATAATAATAGCAACAACAACAACAATAAAAGTAATAGTACAAAATTATGTTGGGGCCATGCAGAACATCTCGAAGATTGATCAAGACCAATTTTAGAACCCTTCTGGACATATGGCAGGTCAAACAAAACTTAATCAGAACTAAGACTATATTGCTTTAAGAATAAGATTTTTTCAAACTGGCTGGACAAAAAAAAAAAAAAAAAAACCAAACCAAAACAAAACAAAAAAAAACATGAAAAAAACCCCAATGTGTGTGGCTGTGAAGGTCAGGCTGGAAAACCACCTGGAGGAACGTATGTAGAGAGAAGTGGCTGAAAACAGTCCCATTCTGTGAGAATGGGAGTGCTCACCCTGCTTGGCAAAACAGCTCAGAAACTAGCTCTCTCTATATATAGCTTTGTGTATGTGAATAAAGGCTGCATCTGGTTCTGCTGCTGCTGCTGCTTCTGCTTCTAGCATACAATTGTGTCCTGATTAATCATCGCTGCATAATTAGTCTTGAAAAATAATAATATGGTACTGGATTTTTTACTTAATGTCTCATTACCTCACAACCAAACCACCTCACCTGTACTAGAACAACCTACTGCATTTTTCTTAAACCCAGCATGGCAAAATGCACTCCAAACCCTCATTGGGGATCATATGTTTAGCCTTTTGACAAAATGATCAGTTAAAATACTTGAAGTGTGAGTATCACCTCCTTAGCACAATAATAGAAGCTGTAGGAAGACTTTGCATGATGTAGCACAAAGGAAGTTATAAAGTGAAAATTGTGGTATATCCTATGCTCAGTGAAAAAAAGCAGGAAGGGCCATAAGTGTAAATTAGGTTTCAGAAAAAGTATTGAGGGCACTAAGAATTACTATTTTCACATGTTTACTGTCCTGTTTGTCAACATTTTATATGCAACATTTTTTTATTTGCAACATTTCAGGACAGATTCTTTCTCAGTATGCCTACCAGGAGATGTCATGATTATACCTTGGGATGATCCATTCATTTATCAAAGATCAGGTTTTGTACAGATCTAGGCTGTATCGAATCAAATTGTGTTTCCAGTGACACTGAGGTGTGATAGTTGCTTCAAAAATAAAATGCCAGCTAGAATGACCTTTGCAAAAGTCTATTTGATAAATTTATTCTGTTAAAGTGAATAGGTGACGAACTAAATTCTTTAAAGCTATTTCATAGGAAGAGCTCTACACAATGGTCTTACTACTGTTTCTTTTCTTGATATTTTATGTTTTCTTCTTTTGTATTTTAGAGTCTTTGCCCTTGCTTTTTTCAGTTTTTTACTCAAAAAAAAATTTAATATTTCTTAATTTAAAACATAGTTTTCCTTTCATCTCACTGATAGGTGGTCAAGACCCTCAATGGCATTGAATTTAATATCTGACCTATCTGAGTTTATGCCCACAGTAACATTTTAATTTTTTTAGCTTTTAAATGAGAGTTAAGTGAAGGCTACTTTGAGTCAATGTACAGTTACTCGTAATACAGCTATTTTTAGTTCTTCCTGCTTCTGCAGTACACTGAGAAGTATTATAAATTGGACAACTTCATAGGTCAGAAAAAGGGCAGTGGCCATTTTGTGACTGGCAGCGTAATGGACTCTGTTCTAAAAATGAATTATAAGCTGCCCAGGATTTAAGCTTCCAGATACATTCCTATCATTTTTGGTCTTCAAGATTGCTATTGGATTTTCATTCTGAACACATTGGTGATCTCAGTAGGTACAGATCCATGGCTTCCACAGCTTGCAAAATTAACAATAAGAAACTGTCTAGTTAGCTCTACAAAAGCCTAACATTTCTCCCTTTGCTTTTGATATATATATCCCTCATGAGTACAAAAATTTTCCTTTTTTTTCTCTCCTGACATCAGGTCTACAAAAAGTTTGTTGACAATTTGCATAGATAATCACAGTGAATCTCAACAAAGTACAGCTTGCATTCAGGACTCGGTCTCTAAGAAACCTGAATTAATATAAAGGCATTTGGAAGCATTTGGAAATGTGAATGCATGAATTTTTACTCTGTAGAGAATAAATGCAGACATGTTAATCAAAAAGTCTGTAAGAAATGAAAATTACATGAAACAGGGTTACTGTCAATCCCATATTTATAATTATTGATTGCCTAGTATGCTGACACTTGGAACTTAACCCAACAGTTAAGCTTAGTGAAACTAAAACCTCCTTCATTGCCAACAGTATTTTGAAATCTCCCCTTTGTGTCTGCCCTATCCTGCAAAATCCAGACCACAAATCCATGCACCCACATAGGGCTGCCTGGTCTACTATTAGATCAGCTGAACATCTGATGCATTCTTCATAAAGATATCCATGGTGCTTCAGTGCAGTTTCAGAACTTTTCCAGGATAATACTGACAGGTACACTTACAACTTATTCCCAGTAAAGTTTAGAATACCTGGATCAGAAGAACTTCAAGACAGAAAGGTATGAGAACAGAGAATTTATTCTTTCAGAAAAGACATGTCATATTTCCTCAGCAATTTCAAATTTTCTATCTCATCTGTATATGTTACTTGTTTGTTAGTAGTGAGCTTACTGTAGTCATCTCACTTTTTTTGGGGAAGGGGGCGGGGGGGGGGAAGGAAAGGGGAAAGTATTTGTATGATTAAAAAAACCCCGCAATAAATAGTAAAAATGTATCAGATAAAAAGCTGTCTAGAAATGCTATACTCAGAATGTATGCTGATTACACTAACAAAATTTACAATGCTTTACAGATATTCAAGTGCTTCCTCTTGAGAGGAATGAAGGGATTTCTTTTTCTTTCAAACTTTCAAACTCTGGAACTCCTATTTGTAATTATACACAAACACAGAGACAATTTTTGTAGGTCTGTTTTCCATTGTTTTGTTCAGTCTTTTTAACTACAAGTGTTTTAGTTGTTTCATATAAGGGAAAAATAATCACAAGGAAAATTCTGCAAAATTAGTATTGTAATACTGATTTTTGTAATTGTTTCATTGGGCAATGTCAGAATATTCTGGAAATTGCAGAATGCGGTGTAGACCCAGGCTTTGATCTTACCTCAAAAACATCCTACAAGCTAATTTGCTATATAAATTTCAGCTTGACAATACATCGTTTTATTGGTGTGCCTGCGGATAGTGTTCCAGTGTCTTGATGCTCCTGTGCTTTCTTCACTTGCTATGCTCTGCAGGCTGCTGGAGGTGAGATGCAGCACAGAAATGTCACTTGATGTAGTGGTGTATGATTAGATATCACTAACAAAATGTTACCACCTAGAACATAGGTGATGATGATCTACTCGCCTTTACTATGCAGATTATTTATTTATTTACATATTTATTTATGGTTACTATTTGTGCCCAGCAGTTCATGTCTTGTAGAAGATACACTCATCTAGTCTAGGTGGGGTCCAATTTTCCTTTTCTTCTGACTTAGGCAATCACCAAAGGATTTTGTTAGAGTAAACAGGCACAGCTAAGGGAAGAGTGCTGTTTGTCTGAAAATTTTTGATAGGAGAGAGACGCAGCTCTCTAATGTGTGTACGTACATCATTTTGCTTATAATTAATATTAATAATGGACATAACAGAAGGATGACAGAAAGAAAAACATGGTAAAAACAATTAAGAATGAGATATAGCTATTCCCTTGTACCAGTACAGGTTCCCCTGTACCAGTACAGGTTGGGGGCTGACCTGCTGGAGAGCAGCTCTGAGGAAAAAGACCTGGGAGTCCTGGTGGATAGTAGGATGACCATGAGCCAGCAATGTGTCCTTGTGACCAACAGGGCCAATGGTGTCCCAGAGTGCATCAAGAGTGTGGCAAGCAGGTCGAGGGAGGTTATCTTCTGCCTCTGCTCTACCCTGGTGAGGTCGCATCTGGAGTACGGTGCCCAGTTCTGGGCTCACCGGTTCAAGAAGGACAGGGAACTGCTGGACAGGGTACAACAAAGGACTACAAAGATGATAAGGGCACTAGAACATTTCTCTTATGAGAAAAGGCTGAGGGACTTGGGTCTTTTTAGCCTGGAGAAGAGAAGACTGAGGGGGGGACCTCATCAATTCTTATAAATACTTAAAGGGTGGGTGTCAGGAGGATGAGGCCAATCTTTTATCAGTGGTGCCCAGTGACAGGACAAGAGGTAATGGGCTTCAATGTAGGAAGTTCCATCTAAACATGAGGACGAACTTCTTTAGAAGTTCTTTAGAAGGTGGCAGAGTACTGGGACAGGCTGCCCAGAGAGGTGGTGGAGTCTCTGTCTCTGAAGACATTCAAAACCCACCTGGACACATTCCTGTGCAACCTGCTCTAGGTGGACATGCTTTGGCAGTGGGGTTGGACTAGATGATGTCCAGAGGTCCTTTCCAACTGCGTATCATTCTGTGATGCTATGATAAGCTGAAGAGTGCAACATTCAAACCAAAGAAAACCAGCAGAATTTACCACTAGGAAAGAAGTAAAATATAAGAAGAGACAATTCAGAAAGAAACGAAGTTTAAAGTTCTTAAATCTTACACATATAGACACCAGCTAGGCTTCTTGGGACAGAAACATCTAGAAAAAGAGCAGGCATAACTCTTTAAATTGAAAAATTGTAAAAGATATGAAGTGTATTCTTTCCCTGTGGAACAAATCTTACCTTTTTTTACCCCCTTGAACCTGTTTTGTAAACAGTTTTCAGAAGAGAAGATCCTTTAATTCTTGAAATATGTTGTTGCTCTTTTAGGTTTTTTCCCTGATCTGTTAGCATCCTTTTTCAATTCATTCCCTTAGCAGACTACTGTGCTAAGAAGATATTATGTTCCTCTACTGCTTGGTATATAACTGTCCTAACACAACCGGACAGTTTTATACCACTAGAAATAAATAGTTACTTTGGGACATCAATGAGCTCTAGGTAACTGACACCAAACTTTTTCCCCTTGGACCAGAACAGTCAGTTAAACTTATATCATAAAGTTGCAAAGTATAATCTCAAGAGCTGTGGGTAAAACTAAATTTTCCCAGGACAATTTTTAGTTGTTTTCTATTCAACTTTTTCAACTATCAGAATATATACCTTTTTCTGGAAGGATAAAATTTCTTCTCCTTTAAATGACTGAGGGATAGTCCCACCACAATAGGAACCCCTTTAACCTTGTAAATGGTACAAGATGCACATTTTTAAGCATCCATGCTTGACTGTTTCACAGAATTTCTCACATTATGCATTTTAGAGTTTTTCAATGTACACTAAGATATCTCAGCCAATAAAATACACTTCTTAAATAAAAAAAGGAATATGATAGATATAGTCTTCGGAATTCTTTGTTATTTTTTGTACATCGCAAACATTTATAGCTACTGGATTTTTTTGTGTGTGCATTTGTTTTCAGTATTTTTTTCTTCAATGTAGCTTCATTTACCTAGGGTTTTCTTTTTGTTTTTCAATATTTACTAGTAGTTCTTTTTGAGGTGCAAAGCAGGGATCTTTTATAATGTTTTGGAAATTATTTTGTTTTAAAAATTTAGTTGAGTTGTTTCATTTTTTTCTTTACTATATATTGAATTCATTTTTAAAAAAGTAGTAACATAGGCAGTACCCTGATTTAAGTAAGGTAAGATAACTGGGCCCTGTACATCACAATTGAAATGGTGTCAAAAAAACTCCATGTATAATAATAAGATTACTTGTTAACAAAATATTAGAATAGTTTTAATGAAAGATGTTGATTAGTGAATGCATAAACCTGTTGATAATAAAGCTTAAAACTGAGAGTAAACCATGTAAATGGTCCATATTTGTGTGGTCTATTATATCTCATGGCAAAGATTATGTGAACTTGTAGATATTGGACAGGCATAAGGGCAAATTTGTCCAAATCAAGAGACTTGGAAATTTTGTTTAAAAGCAAATGTTCCTCCACAGTTTTAATTCTAGTACTTCTTAACTTTTGTGGTGGTTCTATAATCTGAATACTCTTTTAAATTAATAAAGTGTGACAGACAGATGCTTGTATTTTAGATGTCTACTTAATTTATACTTAATATCCTAGAGTAAAATGAGTGGTATTAAAAAGAAAAAAGAAAAAAAAAATAATTACAACAGCAATGAAATTGCTGAAAATAAAATGTATTCAAATTCTTATTTTGATCTGAATTCAGGCTTCATCAAGAAATTATTTGCCTGACCCAGTTAGGTATAATATTCAGTTCTAATTAGGTCTAATATTCAGTTCAAACTGACACTAGATGCAACTATTTCTGCTGTTTACACATATCTTACTTTTCTTGTTCTCCTTCCTTATTTTTGAAGAGAAAGAATAGAGGACAATATTCCATATTCCTTTTTCCATCATGCATATTATTGTTTTCTACTCTTAAGAATATAGTAAAAGATATAAGATATAGTAAAAGATATAAGATCTTTGTACACTCAAATCAGAACTTCAGCAAAAATCGAAACAAGTTTTTGAGTGGACATCTCTTTAAAGTACATGGCTTAGGAGGAGATATTGATTTGAACAGCTTGAGTAATACTTATATACAATATTAGATTATCTTGCCTCAACAATCTTTACACTGACAACCGAAGAGTAAGCAAAGAGTCTACATAATGCAATACACTTAAGATTCTTCATGGAATACATCAATACATCTTTTTTAGATATAGCAAGAACAATAACTGCATAGAATATGTACATCAGGAAAAGAATTAGTTACATTTCCATTTACAGAACTAAAAAAATTCTCTTGAAAGTTGTAACAAAAATATTATTGAGACTTGCTTAACACATTATTTCATATTAGCTGAACTGCAATAAATGCACAATCTTGCTTCACAGTAGAAAAAATATTTTACTGTAGTGCAGGTTACTGCTGGGTAAAATTGTACACAGAGACAATTACCAAGGACTAGCTGATCCACAATAATTTGCTATTTAGATGTAACATGTTCACAGGTCAAAACAAGAGGTCTGAGGAAAAACATTGGTTTCCTTATTAAACCCAAATGAATTGTCTATCCCTATGTTAGGCCCGTAGAAACAATGTTCATTAACCCTTAAAGAATTTTTGTGGATAGAATTCATCCCAGCATAAAGCAGCCTCACAACTAAAACATTTTCTGAAGAGCTGTATATCCACTTAGTAGAGTGTTTCACTAGGCTTATGATTTGAAGCAATTTGCATAATGGCAAATTAGACGAAGGAAAATAGTTTACTGTGGCTTCCAAAAGCATTGCAGTGGATTATAAATGCAGTGCTCTCAGTACTCTGTACTAAGTCAAATACGTGTCTAACTCTAATTGTATGTTTATCTTTTATACACTGCCCTGTGATGATGTACAAACTAGACCTAAAAAGAAAAGCTCATGTGGAAGTATCAAATCAATTCCAGTATAAGGAGGTACATCTTCTGTAAATTTCATGCGGTAATGTTCTTCTTTCTCCCAACATTTAATTTCTGTTGTTTCTTGTGATCTCTTTACACTAATTTGTACCGTTTCCTTCCAACAGACCTTGATCAGTTTTTTCCATATATAAGAACAAAAAAGGACTCAACTAGATAACCTCACTGTTCAGTGGATAAACCCAATGCAAATTTCCAGTCTCTGACAGTGGGCTTTTAAACAGAGGTATGCATAAAACAAAGTAAGCTGTACCTTACCATATACCAAAGTCTGCAGGCACATGCAATGAGGGATTAGAGCTATTACTAATACATGGATTCACAGCCAAATGCTAGGTACTTTGTTTTGCAGAAAAGTGGAATAAACCAGCTCCTTATGGCAGACATTTATTCAGTGAATAACTGTTTTTTAAGCACAGCATTTTATTTTCCTTCAGTTTCAATCAATCTTCTATTACTATGTCCCTATTTTCACTGCTGTCCAGCTCTGGTCTTTCACGTTACAAGGCCTGTTTTCCACAATAAAATATTATCTGCTAGCCCATAGAAGTAGTTTTCAGTTATTTTAAAAGTAAATATGCCTCAATTTCTCACATCAGTTTTTGATAAACCTAAACCTTGAAGTAATACAAATCCAGCTCACATTTATTTTAGTGTCTCATAAAATGGATTCAATCATATTAGAGTAAATTGCTATGGCTACTGAAATTTTAGGGTACTCTAATAGACTCAGAAGAATATGGATGTGGTATTCAAGAACATAATGGAAACCATAAAACCACCACAAAAATCCAACCAATCTATTCTGTGAATAAACAATCAAGAATAAAACTAAAAAAAATGGGGAAAAGAATCTTGCTGTAAACCAACTTAAGCTTTTTGAGACTTATGCTACTATGTGTCATTGGATTACATTGCTGTTGGATAGCCTCAGAAATCAATAACACTGTTTCCAAAATTCCTTATATTCACAATGTACTTGTATAATTGCCATTACACCTGTGATGATAACAGATTTTTTTTTTTTTTTTTTTTTTTTAATTCTCTAGTTCTAGAAAAGATTCCAAAGTCATTTTAAGGGAATCCAGCATCTCGGACACAATACCTTATTTTGGATTACATGACAGTTAGATATATTTAAATATTCTATTATTTTTTCAGAATAAAAACTAAATAATATAAAATAATTTTAATTTTTAATTGATATTTCAGTAGAAATTATTGGAATAGTGCAACTTAATAAACACAGAAAACATTAAAACATAGACTGTTAGTAAAAAATATTTTGCTCTAACAATTCTGCTTACAAAATAAGTATTCACTTAAGATACAAACCAATTCATCATGAATTAATTTGGTTCTGAATTCTAAAAATAGGCAAATGCTCTAGAATTTCATTAAAGTGATTTCTCAAGTATATTTAAGTTTCAAATAGATACAATAGATATAATGTTTTGGGCTTTTTCCTTTCACTTGTAACCTGAAGCAGCACCCTATTGTCTACAGAAGCCTCCAAAGACTGCAATTTGGGCTAACAAAGCAATCTGCCTGTGGAAACACCGAAAGCTTCATTTTAGCTAAGTGTTTGTCTTTTGAACTATTTCAAAATCATCTTCATTATCTGCCCGCTCATTGGAAAGGTGTCACTCAATAGCTGATTCCTCAAGCATGTTGACAGATGCCTGCTTTGAAATGCCTGCTGGATGACCAATGCATCAGCAAGATGTTAAATTATGTTGTCATCTGGAGAGAAGCACTAAGCTGGTAAACTAGCTGCTAAGACTGGCTGCCTAGTGATCTTTGCATAGAAATAGTGCTTCTACCCATAAATATTTTAAGGTCATGGGATTTATTCTAGTTCCTCACAAAGGCTGACATTTTGCAAAAGCCAGGAGCAACTCTGTACTGATTTTTGTTACCTAGGAAATACCTCCCTTTGGTATCTATTAGTATGGGTCAAACTAATTCAGACTGTAATGCCATTAGACCCGTTAAAGTTTCAGAGTGAAAGGATTTTTAGAGCTACAGATGGTAGAGTTGTACCAAGAATATTTTTTCCCTCATTTTGTTTTATATAGCAGCTCATGAGAATTTATACCCTGAACACTCTGATAATCAATTTTCCTTAAAAATACAATGTCACACAGAAAACTAGTAGCTTGTCCTCCTCCCACTGTCACTTTGGTATTCTGCTATTGGGGCAATAGCAAGTATGTTTCACTTGCAAGAAAATTGGTCAGAATCAAAATAGATACTACAGAAGGGCCTGTATGTAGCCATGCCCCTACTGCTCAGCAACAATTGTTCCCCACCAAACTGTTCCCCACCCGCACTTTGTGTAAATTCTCCCCAACATGTGCATCAACTCTTATGGGAACACAGATTTGTATCCTGATGCATTAGAGTATTAGAAGTTTAGTTTTATTTTTTTATGACACAGGTAGAACCTTTGCTTACAGACTCCAAATACAGCTAAAATACAGTAAGTTGTGTATATACTAATCCTAAAGAAAACATTGCTGGAAAAAGTGTATAGAACTTTTAAAAGTGTATAGAACCTAAACATTATTTATTATTTTGTCACATATCCTTGCCCATTTGAAAAATAATGGCCCAACTGTTATTGGTGGAAGTTAATGTTAACATGAGAACCCAAGAGAGGTGTGGAAGTCAGTATTTTGATTTGTCCAAATCAAAATTAAGTTAAGAACATAAACTCAAAACACCAACAAATTACTTAATGGCATACTTATTTCTCCTTTTTTTCTTTTCCATTTCTCATCATTCTCTACCTTCGTTATCAGGCCAAGTAATATGATGAAGCGTATAGAATTCAGTACAGTTAGAATGGTTCTGAAGGGTCTGACCCTGAGTTTTGTACTGTCTCTGAGTTTTGTAATCTTATTAATGAATCAAACTGTGAACCATAAAATAAACTTGTACAATTGTAAGCTCATGTAGGGTGCTTTATAGCTCACTTTGTAAAGCTCTATGTTAAATAGGAGACTAACGTCATTGAATATCCTGGGATTAATATATCTAATATGCATAAAGATCTGATAAAAATGAATCTTGAACCCCACATTACTCTAGTAGTGAGTGAAGTGAAATGTCATGCTGAATGCCGAGAAGAAGATCTGACTCTCTGGAGTACAACCACTACGATTAAAATTAATACCTTAGGACACTACATATCTTCAGCATTGTTGATACATGGATTAAGATCACCTTTAAGCTTAATAAAAAAAAAATAGCATCTTCAAATCAAAAAGAGCATCTTCAGTATAAAAACTGAAACTCTTTAAATAATCTCAGCCCAGATTCTTGCTGTGCACAAAATCCCTTCAAATACCTAAATATTTGTACCCGGAGATTTAACTTGGATATATTTGTAATAGAGATTTTACCATTAACCTAGCTCTATTCCCTATGAAATGTACTACATCATCATTTTTATAAATGGAAATGTAGCTATAAAATACCATTATTGTGTTTTGTCAGATAAGCTTCCAGACGCTTTAATATTTGTTCTTTGTATATTTTCTGCATTTCTGAGAATTTTCTGATATATAGGTTTGTGTCAACAAAAATAAATTCTTGGAAGTAGTTACAGAATATTAAGTCTTCAGGACTTCAGAGGGCTGCTTCAGAGGGGTGCTCCAACATTCCTATGAAGACACTCTGAGAGAGTTGGGGTTGTTCAACCTGGAGAAGAGAAGGCTTCTGGGAGACCTTATGGTAGTTTTCCAATACGTAAAGGCAGCCTGCAGTAAAAATGGGGAGGGACTCTTTATCAGGGAGTGTAACGATAGGATGGGGGAGGGGGGGGAGGGGGGGAGATGGTTTTAAACCGAAAGAGGGGAGATTTAGATTAGAGATTTAGAAGAAATTCTTTACTGTCAGGGTGGTGAAGCACTGTAACAGGTTTCCCAGAGAAGTTGTGGATGCCCCTTCCCTGGAAGTGTTCAAGACCAGGCTTGGATGGGTCTTTGAGCAACTTGGTCTAGTGAAACTCCCTGCCCATGTCAGGGGGATTGGAACTCGATGATCTTTAAGGTCCCTGCCAACGCAAACCACTCTATGATTCTATGATTCAGACTCCATGGAAGTGGAATTGCTCTTAAAACCTCACTTCCTGCAGTTCTGCATTACAAAATTCAATTTGTAAGGTGTTTTTCCTTCCCTGTAAACTTACTTATGGAATAAAGTTTTTGATTGCTTTTTTAATTGATGTACAGGATAAACTGACATTTGATAACAAGAAAACACTGTACTCAAATGTATATGCACATTATGGTGTTAAGTATTTATAAATATGCATGCATATGCCCAAATTTGATGAAGAAATTTTTTGGAGGGGTTGTGATTTTTGTGTTTGTTTATTTTATTTCTCTGCTCATACTCTACAAAATGCCAAACTGGGCAAAGAGAAGTTTTATTAACTCTGAAACCATAGAAACAAATTCTTATGTTACAAATATAGATGTCTGATTTCTGAGAATATCTAAGAAAAAATGGATGTTCAGCTGTGTTAACAGTTAAAATTTTGGAAACTTAATATACGTTATGGTCATTCCATTGCAAAATATTTCTCCTAAAAAGCAGTTTTCACAAGACAGAGTATGTTACGCATGCACTCACAAGTGGACAAAGAGTGAACATGACCAATGAATCGGAAACTTAGTTTAAATCATAATATCTTTGGAAATCATTGATCAGCACATTTAGAAATATTGAGTGCTGTACATCTAAAAATAAAACTAATGAAGCCTATTGACTATTTTAGGTGCCATCACAAAATGAGTAGGTTTTGGACCCCATTCTGCAAACTTCTTTACACTGATGGAGGACCTTATGGAATTTCCTAGCATTTTTGTAGACCTGACATGCATGTGGATATGAAATGTTGTCATATGCCAAAATGTGTTTCTTGTGTAACTATTATCTGATGCAGAAGGTGTGATTCAAGACCTTGGAAAGCAACAGAAAAATTGCCTCTCCTTTTAAAGAATTTTTCCAGAGCACAACTTTAAGTCAAATATGCACAAATTCTGGTAGGAGAGGAAGGAGAAATTACTTCAGAAGCCTGTAACTTCCTCTTATACTTAAATGAAATGAAATTATTTGCATTATATATTATAAAATGCTTAAATGAAATGAAATTATTCGTATTACAAATTTTAATACAATATATCATAACATAAAATATTAAGCATCTGAATGGGAAAAGAGCCTGTTAAAAATGGAATGCTAGTATTTTTTCTATAATAATTTTTATAAAAACCAAATAAACTTCAACGGTTATATCTTTGTCTACAAGTCATGAATAGTATAAATATATTGGCCAAAATGAGGAAGAAAACAAAAATGGCAGTTATCCTTTGTTAGTTTACTTTGAATCAAACTCAGTGGTTTCTAAATGCAATGCTAATTTTTGCTTCTTCTAGCTGAATACTCTTCTGATAATGAAATTTCCTGTTTACTCCAATGAGGTAGTCATATGCCTCATATCTCCTCTTATCACCTTGTACAAGTCCTCTTTCGATTTTTATGGTTTCCAGTTTCTTTCTAAAAAGGGGATTCTTGCTGAAATTTATTCCTCTTGCTAAATCCTCATTAATTTCCTTTCTTTTAATCCAGAGCCAATACTGGAAACATATGATTTGAGACTAATAGAGATTTATTGTTACTATTGTTTCCAGACCTCTTTTGTCAGCTGTTCCCTATTCTTTTTTTTTTTTTTTCATCTTCTGCTCTCTGACTCTTTCTGCTCATTTACCAGACTTTTCATAACTGAAATGTTAAAACTCTGGGGTTCAAGTACTCCAATACTTCAGAAATTAGGCAGAAGTTACAGAGCAAGGGAAAGTAATTTTAAAACTTATTCATTAGAGGAGCAATCATTATTCTTATTAAGGTTAGTCTAGCATGGCATCTTAAAAGTTAAACTCACAGCATCATACATATTAATTTTGTGTCCTATTTTTTCCCCATTTGTGCTCAAATTCATTGATCTTGTTTTGAGAACCAATCTAACAAACAAACAAAAACCCAGCCCCCTCCCCATCAATATTTATGTTTAAAAGAAAAACTTCACACTTTTTTTTTTACTGCAGACATAAAAAGAGATTTACAAGATTTTTTGAGGTGAAAGATAATAGAAGTATCCTAAAATGCTACAGGGTATGGCAGAGATATGGTATGTTTTCATGAGTTGATAAGACCATGAGACAAGTGAATCATCAGGAACAGGAAGGTCAATAATCATCCACTGGAAATATATGGGGAATTTCAGTCATTCATGGAATTTATATATATATAATTGGCTAAGAATAGGGAAAGAACATAACTGTTATGGAAAAGAGCGAAGATGCAGAAGCCAGGGATTTTTTTTTTCTGCTAAGGTGTCTAGTTTTCTGGTAAACAGACATGGAAACAGACTACAGACACAGCATTTACCCCAAAAACCTAGGGAAAAGTCCAGAAATCTCCAGGTCTTGTAGAATAAGGAGGCAGATCCCCTTTTTCCTGTCTTTTACCTCATTTGAGGGCACAATAGTGGGATGTCAACAATGGATTGAGGGTTGACATTAGAGAAAAAAATGAAGACTTTTATAGTTATTGCTGCAGAGTATTAAAAAAGACAAACATTTCCAAAGTTAAAGTCCATCAGTTAAGCCACTTTATCTTGACTCCATTCCATTTTCTCCAGCATGAAGGAAAAAAAATATTGGAGGGACAAAGGAGATTTGTACTCAAAGATGAAGCCAAAGCTAATGCAAAGGTTCTATGGCATTAAAATTTTCTTCTAAGTATATTATATACTACTGCTATACACTACAGAACTACAAAAGAATAGAGCACTGATTTATCTGAAGTAATCTCAAACAAATCAGCGGTCCCCATATATACTCCTGCAATATCATACATCAGCGGCTCCAGACTACAACTAAAAATAAATCACAGTAGACTTTCCAAGGAGTGTGTGTAATGCCCAGAGATAATGTGTGCATGTTGCAGAACTGATGTTTCCATGACTTTGGCTATTATAGATGTATGCTGTATTTCATATTACTTCAGGTTTAAGATAATTGTTTTATCAGCTGCATGTTATTTATCATTTAGAAACCTACTGACAATGATACAGTATTATGTAGAGGTAGGTACTTCTGATAAAGTACCTGTGTAGGCATAAGTGCACACATACTAAGATTTTTGCGTTACATTTCTGAATAAGGAAAATTAAATTTAGTTTTAGTTTCCTAAACCAGAAGTGCAATGTTTTTCACTCACTTCTGAAAAAGATTTTTGTACTTAAGTTGGCACACTTTTTCCTGTAATGTTCAAGAGGTTAAGACCATCTGTATTCATATAAAACGTACCTGTCAAAAGCCTGAAAATATTTCTAGAGAGATTGGTAAAGTTACTATCAGCATACAATGCCTAAAGATAACACAGAAAGAAAAACTGGATAAAAATAAAAGTGATATTAAATGTGAAAATATGCAAATTAGTGCAAAGTTTTCCCTCGTGGCTATTTCCAAATGAGATTTATAAAATTCATTTTTAACTTTCTATAAATTTCATTTATTTTCCCTGTACTGCCATGTACTAGCATTTCTTCTTGATCTTAATTCATTTCCCATTAGTCTCTTGGCTTCCAGAACTTTATTTTCTCCTTCTAATTTTCAATTTAGGAATATAACATGTATGTCTGAGGTCACAATCCACGCTCAGTCAGCAGTCTTTTGTTTCACTAAGATTTAATTAGCCAGCCCAGTGGCATAGAAGAAATGGACCAAATTACTAATTTACAATCCAAAATTTAGGATTGGTAGCAGAATACCACTCTGTGCAACTCTACTTACAAAGCATCCATCATTGTTTTTCATGGGTAAATGAAGATTACAACACATGCATACAAATTTTTACTCACATATTGAGGTTTGCTGACCATGTAGAAGTACCTTTTCTTGGAAGTAGGATTTGTTGGAGTTATTTTTAAACCTTTTTATTTTATTGTAGTTGGTTGTAATTAGTCTTTTCCTTGGAAATAAATATGCATGTAGTCTCTGTTTACAAAAGATTTTAAAACTTCATATAATTTTCTGCTCTTACGGTATTGAGAAAAATCAGTTTAGTAGGTTTGACTTGAAAAGTTGTAATTGATTTATGTTGCAGTGAATTAAATCAACTAGTCATTTTTACTTGTGAGTACAGTCCCAAAACAATTTTTAAACTGAAGTTACACTATTTTTTTTCTCCCTTGAATAAGATCAATATGTAGATATGAATAGCAAAAATAACAACTCTCATCTGCCCTAGTTCTAATGACACTTCAGAAAGGTCACTATAATCTACAATGCTGGAAGTCAAGTGTGAGGTTGACCTGTCCCAATAGCTGAGCCCCTCTGAAATCATTAGCACATTTTAAACATTCTCAGACAAGGTATTATCTTCAGAAATATATTCAAGCAGATTTAATGTTATTTGCAGTGCTTCTAAGAGCCTGCTCCACATAACATTTGTTACACTGGAAAGTTGGGTAAGCTACTTGTTGCAGATGTGACTCTTCATATTTGACTTTCTTATTCAAGTCTTGAAGTATTTGGTTTTTTTTGAAGTATGAAATAATTTTTATTTTGTTTGCTGTTGATGGTTGTACTACTTTTCCTTCTTTCGAAACCTTAAATGACTTAGTCTTTAAATGATTTAGTCCTTAAAGTCTTCCTCTTGAAATCTATTAGCACTGGATTGATTTGATGTGCAAGTTAATTTAAATAAAAATAAAATTCTAAAAGCCAAATGCTTTTAGATTGAGTATTTTTCTGCACTTTATTTTCCTCTGAATTGTTCATTTAAATGATGCCAAGTGAGGGTAGCGGAGAAGTATACTCCTATGTAATTGCTAAATACTAATACTAGAGTAAAAGTTCCTCTGCTTTCTGCGGGGGTGGGGGGTGGGAGGGGAAGATTGATTCTTATAAAGCAACAACAATAACATCTATCAGAAGAATTGACCTAAACCTGAAAAAAGTTTTGTATTTTCTTAAAACTGACATATTATTTACAAAGCCTTGCAGGAGCATATAAATGCTATGCTCAGAAGCATTTAAAGTCACCTAGTCATCTTTCTACTTTTGCTCTCAGCTTTGGATGATACTAACTCACATTTTTTCATTTATTTTAGTGACAGGAACAGAAGGAGGCCTCATGCTGTGCAAGGAGAGGCTGAAGCAGTGAAAAAAGCCTTCCTTATTTAGAAGAAAAGAGGGCCAGGGGGAGAGCTTACTGCTGTGGGAAGGTTCAGAAAACTAAGAGACAGATTCATCCTGAGGTACACAGAGGCAGAAAGAGAGGCTGAAGCATGGGAAATCCCAGTTTGATATTAGAAATGTTTCACAGCGTTGATACTCAAACCACCAAAGGGGATTGCTGAGAAAGACTGGGATTCCCACTCCTTGGAGATACTGAAAAATCAGCCGGATGAAGCCACATGTAACATGTTATAAATTGTCCCTGCTCTGCACGGCTAGTTGGATGGTGTGACCAGAGGTCCTTTCTTACCTAAATTACTGTAACATTCTAGGAATTATCTAGGAATTGTCACCAAGTTGGTGAGGGGTCTAGACAACAAGTCATATGAGGAGAGGCTGACGGAACTGGACATGTTTAGTTTGGAGAAGAGGAGGCTGAGGGGAGACCTCATTGCCCTCCAAAACTACCTGAAAGGAGGTTGTAGAGAGGGTGGGTGTTGCCCTCTTCTCCCAAATGAATGATGACAGGACCAGAGGAAATGGTCTGAAGTTGCAGCAGGGGAGGTTTAGATTAGATATTAGGAAGAATTACTTTACTGAAGGAGTGGTCAGGCACTGGAACAGCCTGCCCAGGGAGGTGGTTGGGTGACCATCCCTGGAGGTATTTAAGAAACGTGTAGATGTGGCATTTCAGGGCATGCTCTAGAGGCCTGCTCTACTGGCCAAGCTTGTAAGGAGTTTTTTTGTGTGTGTATGGTTGGACTCAGTGATCTCAGAGGTCCTTTCCAAACATGATGATTCTGTGATTCTGTGGTTATATATATGCTTCATTTCCTGAAATCTGACTGCTCGTTTCCAGGTGAGCATACAAATCTAGCCCTATTGCCTCATGCTAGTGGATTTAATAAAGTCAAGGTTCAGACCTGCTTTCACAGGAATAGGTACTTGTAGCTTTTCCTTTGATTTCGAGTGGGGTACATACTAGAGACATTTCCTCAAAGTAAGTCTTATGTTAGAGAATCCACTTAAATCTCAGGTGAATGTGAAAATAGAAAGTAATTAGCTTGTTTTTCTATTGAGCCAACTCCCCAAAATTATATTCTTCCCAAAAGAGCTGTAAACAATAATTAGCTCTCTAGAATCTCATCCATTTGTGTACTTGTGATTATAAAAATTTTACTTCCATTTTCATTTTAGATCGTAAGTGGAGATGTCATTTAGCAGTGAATTCCTTTTACATATAAACGACTGCACAAGTGCTTCAATATTCACTCTCAGTTGCTCTACTTTGAAATGACTGTAGTTCAAATGCAAGTATGTATCAAAAAATTAAAAGCTGTAGTGTCAGAAATCCCCTGAGATGGGTATGTTCTTAAAGGCACATACTTCCTTTTCACAATTTTCTCCAGTTTCTTAGAAAAGTTCTGTAGCTAAGCTATGATGATGACTCAAGATAGTCTCCAGGAAAAAGATGAGTTTCCTAAAGAGAA
Organism: Numenius arquata; assembly: GCF_964106895.1. NCBI lineage: Eukaryota > Metazoa > Chordata > Aves > Charadriiformes > Scolopacidae > Numenius > Numenius arquata. Next base: position 47,206,129 of record NC_133616.1, read on the forward strand.
GTTCATCTAGCACTAATGAACCTGGTGAGCTTTGAATAAAAGAAGGACATTATTCCTATTGCTTGCAGTGATCTCAGCTTTTGCAGGGGAAAGTACCCATATGCAAAAATGAATGAAGTTCTGCTGGAACATCTTATATGTGTCTCTGTTAGTGTTTAGATATATTAGTGTAGAAGTTTTGATGCTATATACAGCATATTTTGTCTGAACTTCTCTAGCTAAGAAATATCCTTTTACAGAAAATTCAATGAAAATATTTTGTTGGGGTGTTACAGCATAGCTGTAATTTGGCATTGTAATAGAGCTTTGTGCCCCTTTGGTGCTCATGGAATGGCAATGGACAAATACAATGAGCTTGTGAAAAGGCTTGAACGAGTACCACAGCCTGAAGTCTTTGAAACTTGAGCAGCAGTTTACAAGCGTGCATTGGGTTAAAGTAGTATTTGTCAAAAATTGGAGGCTCAAGGTAGGAGATAGGCACAAAAATTGCATGTGGAACATTAAATAATCATGTCTGCTACAAAGAACTTAGTTCACATCTTTGGTCTTGCTTCTGAAAATCCTTAATTCCAAATTCAAGTGCATATTTTGTAGCAAAGACCTTTTTCCACAGTGTGGACCTCCTTTCAGTGCTGAGAATCTCCCATGAATTATCTCTCAGTCAGGGCTTTCTGTAAAAGTCATCCCATTGGCTCTGAGTCAGCTACTGTGCTGGATATCATCTCAAATACACCCAAATGTAGGTTAATCTTCAGTGGTGGACTACAATGACTCTCTTTTGTCCTTTTTAAAGATAACACAGTTCACTGCACCATTCATAGAATCATAGAATCATTGAATGGTTAGAGTTGGAAGGGACCTTAAAGATCATCTGGTTCCAACACCCCTGCCACGGGCAGGGACACCTCCACTAGACCAGGTTGCTCAAAGCCCCATCCAGCCTGGCCTTAAACACTTCCAGGGATGGGGAATCCACAACTTCCCTGGGCAACCTGTTCCAGTGTCTCACCACCCTCACAGTAAAGAATTTACTCCTAATATCTAATCTAAATCTCCCCTCTTCCAATTTAAAACCGTTACCCCTTTTCCTGTCACTACATTTCCTGACAAAGAGTCCCTTGCCAGCTCTCCTGTAGGCTCCCTTCAGATATTGGAAGACTGCTATGAGGTCTCGGCAGAGCCTTCTCTTCTCCAGGCTGAACAACCCCAGCTCTCTCAGCCTGTCTTCATCGGAGAGGTGCTCTATCCCTCTGATCATCTTCATGGCCCTCCACTGGACCCGTTCCAACAGGTCCATGTCCTTCCTGTGTTGAGGACTCCAAAGCTAGATATAGTACTCCAGGTGGGGTCTCACAAGCGCAGAGTAAAGGGGTAGAACCACCTCCCGCGACCTGCTGGCCACACTTGATGCAGCCCAGGATGCAGTTGGGTTTCTGGGCTGCCAGAGCACATTGCCGGCTCATGTTGAGCTTCTCATCTACCAACGTTCCCAAGTCCTTCTCCTCAGGGCTGCTCCCAATCCATTCTCTGCCCAACCTGTATTTGTGCCTGGGATTGCCATCTCCCAGGTGCAGGACCCTACACTTGGCCTGGTTGAACTTCATGCGATTTGCATGAGCCCACCTCTCAAGCCTGTCCAGGTTCCTCTGGATGACATCCCTTCCCTCCAGCGTGTCAACCATGCCACCGAGCTTGGTGTCGTCAGCAAACTTGCTGAGGGTGCACTCTATCCCACTGTCCATGTCTCCGACAAAGATGTTGAACAGCACTGGTCCCAGTACCGACCCCTGAGGAACACCAGTCATCACTGGCCACCACTTGGACATTGAGCCATTGACCACAACCCTTTGAGTGTAGCCATTCAGTCAGTTCCTTATCCACCGAGTGGTCCATCCATTGAATCCATGACTTTCCAATTTTGAGACCAGGATGTTGTGTGGGACAGTGTCAAATGCTTTGCATAAGTCCAGGTAGATGATGTCTTGTTGCTCTGCCCTTGTCCACCAATTTTTTGGTGAATACTGTGGCAGTGTTGTAAAAGGCCACCAAATTTGTCAGGCATGATTTGCCCTTGGTGAAGCCATGCTTGTTGTCTCCAATCACCTCTTTATTTTCCACGTGCCTTAGCAGAGATTCCAGGAGGATTTACTCCGTGATCTTGCCAGGCACAGACGTGAGGCTGACTGGCCTATAGTTCCCTGGGTCTCCTTTTTTTCCGTTTTTGAATATCGGGGTTATGTTCCCCTTTTTCGCGTCAGAAGGAACTTTCACCAGATTGCCACGATTTCTCAAACATGATGGAAAGCAGCTTAGCAACTTCATCCACCAGCTCCCTTAGGACCCATGGATGGATCAGGTCCCATGGACTTATGCACCTTCAGGTTCCTTAAGAGGTCTCGAACTTCATCTTCTCCTACTGTGGGCAGTTCTTCATTCACAGAGCCCCTGTTTTTGCCTTCCGTGACTTAGACAGTGTGGTTGGAGCCCTTGCCAGTGAAGACTGAGGCAAAAAAGTTGTTCGGTAACTCAGCCTTATCCATATCCTGGGAAGCCAGGTCTCCCGTTTCCTTCCAGAGAGGGCCCACAACTTCCCTAGTCTTGCCTTTGTCCCTGACATATCTATAGAAGTTTTTCTTATTTTTTTTTATGTTCCTGGCTAGATTTAGTTCTGCTTGGGCTCTCGCTTGCCTGATTTGGTTCCTGGCCACTCAGACAGTTTCTTTATATTCTGCCCATTCTACCCGTCCCTGCTTCCACCCTCTATAAGCCTCCTTTTTGGTCCTGAGCTTGTCCAGCAGTTCCTTGTTCATCCACACAGGCCTGCTGGCTATTTTGCCTGACTGTATTCTGTATTTTATTTCAGGGTGATGCTTTTTTCAGCTTCCAGTGCAGCAGCTACCTTTTCTTCTTTTTCAGTCACTGAAAATTAACTCCAAAGCCAGTTGTCCACTTTTAAACCCACGCTAATCAAGTTTATCTCTCAGAAAAAAATCCATTCATTGCATGCACTCAAGCTATTTTCAATTCTCATCAATAATCACCTGAAAATAGACACGCTCTCATAACCACTTCCTAGCCCCTAACATTAAATTCTGCTTTTGCCCTTATGTTCACAACCAGTTCCCTGCTCTGTAATAAATTCTATGTGATTTTTTAAAAAATAAATTAACTTACCTTCTCCCAAGAAAAATCATAATACATTCATTCTCCACAATCAAAATAATGTTCATCATACTGAACCTGGAATCCGTTTCCCTGTATACTTAATGTGTGCTTAGCACTAATTTCAACCAATCACATTAAGCACTTCAGAAAGGTATGAACTGCAGAGTAACAGTGATTTATTTACTGTTAGGGGAGAAGGTAGTTTGTTTCTTGGAGGAAAGATTTTGCTGGGTTTTTTGTTTGGCTTTGAGGGCTTTTCTTTTGCAACCAGGACAGGCAGTTGGGTGGCCTGCTGTAACAGCCAACTTCTCCCACCTTTAGAATCCTAAATCTGCCACTGCTCAGGAGAAAGATCATTCATATAAACTGTACTAAGATGTTGCTGCCAGTCCTTTTGATCAAATTCTAACTCCTCTTTTCTTGGAGAGTAAGCTCCAAGCTCACATATGTTAAATTATACCTTTACCCTTTAATCTTAAGCCATGTCTAGGTCTGTGGTCTGCCCCTTATTGCACACACATTTTTCATTTTCCAGTTGCTCATGTTCCCTTCCTCCCCTGCATATTATCATTATTGTGCTAATGCTATTTATCACTTTCATGCATGAGAGTTCTCCATCTCCAACAATTTTTAGATTTTCTCCTGTTACTTGGCCACCTTTTTGTCACCTCTTGATTCACAACTCTGCAGCTCTCCTTTGTTTTCTTGTATGCATGTGAAAACCAGCATGTGACTAGGATTATGACAGAGTTATTGGATGACACTGTTATATGATACTTCTGCTAGTAGTAGAGACCCTGCTGTCATGGCTTTTAATAAAAATAATGCTTTTCTTCAGCAAAGAAGGGATCTTGACACATTTAAGTGTCAAATTGTCACCAGAGTTGACTCTAGTTATCTTCTACTTCTGAATTCTATAACATTCCTTAAATAGGATTTTGGACATCACTATGCTTGTATTCTCTGCTGACAAAGGAGATAAGTCCAGGTAAGGATTTGTGCACATGGTAAGTCAAAATAGTGCAGAGCAGAAGATGCAGAGTTTGGGGAGAGGGGAGGAGTTGGAGTTTTGCTCTCTTCCCTATCCCTCTAAAGAAACATTTAGACAACTGGGGGAAAGAAGCAGCTTTCAGGGCCACATGGTCTCTTTTGGTTGCTTCAAGCTACCTCACAAAATTCAGTTTCATCTGGAAACCTACATGTCTTTCAGTCCTATGTTACTGCACTTTTTTTTATTCACACCCTCTGCATTCCAATTACGCCTCCCACAGCAAAGGTTGCAATGCCAAAGAACAACTACAGAAACTGACCAAAAACGCCCAGATCTTCAACATAGTTGTCACCCAGTTTCATCAAGAAAAATGTTTCAATTATATATCTTTTATTAGAAAAGTTTCTTTTTTTTTTCAGTTCCCTTTCTTTCATAATTCCTTCTTAGTCATATAACGTGTCTAGACAAAGATAACATTTGGCAATAATAGAATCAATGCATACTGTATACTCAAATTTTTTTGTTTTTATCTCACAATAATAATAATAATATTTATATTATTTAATAATATAATAATAATAATTATTTAATAATATATTAGTCTTTAATAATTAGTTTGCTTTCTCATATTTAAATTTGATTGGCTAGGAAATATTTAGACATAAATCTAAACATGCTTTATATAAATTCAACTCCTGGATATTTAATTCTCATCTTGAAACTGTTTCAGTAAACAGATATCTTTAAATGACTCTTTGTTCACAAAAAATGCAAGCTTCTAACATTTAGCTGATTTTTTTCTAAATCAATAAAAGGTATAGTTTCATTAGCATTAAAAACAAACAAACAAACTAACAAAAGAAGCAACAAAAACCCCATAACAGACAACAAAACCCCAACAGAAATAAACACAGTCTCTAGGTGCTAAAATATAATGTATGAATTTTAAGAGTTTACATGTCATCTTAGATTTGCAGATACTAGAGAAAAGAAAAATTTACACATTGTGTATCTGGATTTGGATTCTTAAAAGACTTGATTAGGCAAATGAACTAGTAATCATAGACTAAATATGTTCTGTCTGCTTGGGTAGTTGCTTTAGTAGGTGGAGAGAGGTGGCAGTAGGTGTCAGAATTCAGCATCCATTTTCAACCTGTACTGGGAGCAATATGAAAAGCAGAAATGGGAGTTGGTTTTTAAAAGCAAGTCGTATTATACCTTTGAAGATATCCCCACCAATAAAGAAAAGATCATGTATGTCCTTGACAAGAAAGGTAATATTGTTGAATTACCCATTAGAAAAAAAGAATCATTACTTAAGGAAAATGGTTATTCAGTGACAAAAACTATGTGATTTTTTTTTTTTTTTAAACCAGTGTTATAATTGTTTACAAGATAAATGCCTTGTTTGGTGCATTTCTGAACGAGTACTAGTTCAGATTTCACAGGTCAATTGCTAGAAGAATAGTGATAGCTGCAATTAAAATGGATTGGCAAAATGGGGGTGGAGAACATAACCATCATAATTACTTTAAAGTCTGTTTTTATTTTCAGACTAATATAAATAGTCTGTTGAGTTGAAATCATTAATATGCATACTTACATTAACCTAAATTAAGAACAATTAAAATAAAAGTAGTGCTATACCAGTCAATTTGACATTACACTAAGTAACAAGCATATTCTTGTACCACTAACTTCTAAGAACAGCTATATATGGCTTATAAATTATTAGTGATACAGAAACATAAGAACTATGCTTTCCTTTTATCTTTGTACAACGAAGACAGATGCCAAAACAAAGACTGCAGATATTTAAATATTACATGCAACTATCTGCCTAGATTTTTCCTTTTCTCTCAAGTTTATTTGCAACCTGTGAAAAAAGTTCAAAAACGTGAGTGCAAACATTGACAATGGATACATAAATAGGATGACCACACAAGCTCCGTTTCCTTACAAAGCCAAGGGGAAAATTATATTTTAGCTGGTGCTGACATATAAAAGTTATGGCCTACACAAAATAGTGTGGATTGCAGTAATACACAAATAAAGATAAAAAAGGCAGGAAGTTTGAAGTAGAAACCATACAAAGGGATGAATAAACACTTAAAAGTGGTCAATGTGTCTAAGAATATTAAGATTATTTAGCTTGTATAAAGCACTGATTTTTATGATATATATAAATGCCAAAAATGGATGGAAATACAGAAGTAGCGGAACAAATTCCATGTAATTTATTAGTAAATTTCACCTCAGTCTTTTTGCAAGATGTTTACTGTCATTGCCATATTCAAAACCACTAATTATTTCAAGCAATCTGTGAATGTACCTATGAAGATATTTCTGACTGGAGTGAAGAGGTGCTGCTAGGTAAATAGAACAAAAATTTTGAAAATGGTTCATACTTTTAAATATGTGTTAAGAACTGAGGATTTTATAGCTCTGATAGCTTCAGAATAGTCTCTGTTTTTAGGAAAAAATCCCCACTATAATCTGACAAACACTGGGAGAAAAAGCATAATGTTGTGTTAGAAGAGCATGTCAGCATTATAGTCTTCGAAAAAGTAATTTTTCTCACATTTCATCTTAGAAACTCTTAAATTGCTATTCTGAAAACAAACACTGTCCTTGTCATCAGACTTCTTTCTTGTCTATTCTAGAAAAACTACGTATTTGCTAGTTGAATCAAACAAGCAGCGGATACTATATTGTATATCACAAAACCACATTTATTATTACTAAATTTTCAATCAGAGAGCAATAAGTATTTTTTTTTAGTTTTGTTGGTTCAGTGTGTCATTTAATTTGCATTGATTAATTTATTCACTATATACTGAAGACCATGTAGAGGAAGAGTGAAGTAGGTTTAAAAGACATCTCAAAGAGAGTGGCTTTGCTTTGTGTGAATTGACAAATGTTTATCCTATAAGGCAAAACTAAACAGTTTTTGCTGTTAAATTGTTTTGGGTTTTACCTTTTCATAATGCTTGTTGAGTGTTAGCTACATGTTATTAATTTGATTCTTGTGCTCTCAGTTTGAGTTTTTATTTTATTTTAAAACTGGGATGTTAGTTGTCAAGTTAAAAGAATAAGAGCGATTTACAGGTATACCAGATCTGAAATAGAGAGTTCTAGATAATAGGCTTTTAAAAAAACACCTTAAAGAGGAGGGTTTAAATAAGAAATTGGGCAAAATGAAAAGCAAAGGGGATCCCTTGGGATTGCTTTAGGCAAGGCCTCAGCTCACCCTGCTTTCGCAAACCCTCTGTCACCTGTCAGAGGGACTGTACCGCATACCTGTCTCTTGTGCCTTGGGGTCATCCTTCCACTGATACACCTTCCCTCTCTGCCCCTCCCAAACCTTCTCTTCTTCTTTTCTCTTTCCTTAGAATAATTTATTCTTCTTCAGGCAAGGACAGGAGACAACTTTCTTATACACATGATAAGACATAACAAAATACTTTCAAAGCACATGAAACAGCCACGTAAGTCACAATATTCCCACCTGACCCCGAAAGTTTGGCCTCATGAGGCCCTTCCTCCTGCAGGGTGGCTGTGAGCCTGCTGGTGAACACAGTGGCTGGACATCAACAGGACAGAGAACCCAACCTCATTCATGGGGAGGTGACCTCCATCAAGGTTAGAAGCAGGGTCCTATGGCCCAAGAAATAGGTGGGCCACAGAGTGCAAAAGTGGCAGGTGTGTGAGTAACCATGCCCTGAAGTAACAGAGGAGGAATTTGAGCTCTTCCCTATCTCAGGGTACAAGGAGGACCATTAGCACACAAAATTCTTCTTCATGTACTGGAACATCTAATTTAGAAATGCTGCATATATTCAGAAACACAGACAAACCCAAGCACATGGATGCAAAGAAGTACCTGGACCACAGCAATGCTTGCAGAAGTCAGATTAATATACCTTGCTGGGTACTGATTTCAAAGCACATTTGAGGCAACTTTTTGCTTGTCATTTCTCCTGGTGGTTTTTCCATTCAACTGCATGGCAAAGTGGCCGAGATCTGATAGCCATCTCTGGAGACTACCTAGTCCAATCCCCTGCTCAGAGTACGATTGTCCAGATCAGGTTGCTCTAGATCACATCCAGTCCAGTTTTGAGTATCTTCAGGGGTGTAGATGCCTCACGCTCCCTGGGCTCCCTGGGCTTCCTGGGTGCTTGTGTTCAATCACCCTTACAGTAAAAAATATCCTCTATACATTCTTATACAGTTCTCTGAAGTATATTTTTGTTGTGGTTTAGTTGGTTTTATACTTTTGAGGAAGAATGTTTGACCTTGTAAATATAAAGAATGTAGCACTACTGAGTTTATTCTCCATTGACCCGATATAAGAAATTACTAACAAAGTCCAAAGCTGATGTACGATGGTACAAAATCAAGACAATCCAAAGCTTGATTTTGAAAACGAAGGAAATACAGAGCTTTGGTCCTTATTTGTCTAAAAAAATGGAGAAAAAATTAAGCAGGATTTTTCACTCAAAATAACTAAATGCAACATGTTTATAACATAAGCTGACTGTAATGAAAACAGTGGAGACATACTGTCCAGCTAGAGGGACCCTTGATCTGACTAATTATTATAGATCTTTTGAAAAATCTGGTTAAAGTAGAGATCTTGTGAAAAATTTTTGCATATAGGTCAGATTTTCAAAGGCAAAATGATATCTAAAAATGAAGGTAAGCACCTGTTTGGCTTTTCAAAAGTACTTATATCAAAGTACTTGCAAATTTGGAAAAAATCCTGCTTAAGTCTACTGTAGTTAAAAATCTGACTGTCATGGCATGAAAAGTCGGAGTAATCTTAGTCAGCCACAAGATAAGGGTCCACTCAGGATCTGGTTTGTGATTATGCTGGTGGACCAAGAGCACTTCCCAGCTTCCAGTGTCTTAGCATGTCTCAGCCACCACTGGGCTGGTAAGCAGCTGGGCTACCGTAAGTCATGATTTCTGCAGGAAGGAAATCCAGATGTTCTCCAGTCCTACTGTAAGAAGGCAAAAGGCTAGGACTCCCTGAGAGTACATCAGCTGGTCACATTAGATAAATCCTGCAAGTAAACAGAGAGAAGTATTTAGAGAATTATTCTGTTACAAGGATCAAAGTACAAGGAAGGTAATTAATTGAAAAGAGAAAATAACACAAACTTTTTCTTAATTTTTCTAATCTATTTATTTATGAAAGTCTTTATGTAATCTTGTTGTTCAAGTTCTAAGATCATGTGAATAACCTTGCAGACCCTGATTTAACATCTACATTCACCAACAGTAGTTATATCAGTATGGGATCAGAATACAGTCCTGAAAATAAGAAAGGTATAACTCTTTATTTGGCCTTGTTTACTCTGGATTGGATGTTAAATTTCCTTCTTGAAGCTGAAATAAATCCAATTAGTATTTTAAGCAGATGTTGAGACTCACATACATAAAAATTACACAGACAAAATATTTTTCCCCTTAAGGGATGTAAGATCATAGTGCTGTTATTTGTTCTCTCCTCTGCATAGAACACCCAACCAGCAATTATTTTATGTTTCTCCAAGTCACTATCTCAACAGAAGATGAAAGCTGAACCGTCCTGTTAACACACTACTCTAAAAAATTACTTAAGATGTTAGCATTCGGCAGATTGGCAACCTTTCTTCTTTTGAGATATACCACTTTACTACCTGTGATAAGTTATGCTAAGATTTTTCTTTCTGTAAACCAGAAGCGCTAAAGCAAATTAAAATAATTAAAATAAAATTAAAATAAAACCGGCAGCAGGGTAGGCAGATCTTATTGCCTTCTTTCAGCTGGATGGTTTTTGCAAGGTTATATTGGGTTGCTACTTACTCTTGCAATAATTATTTTTTTTAATTATACCCAAAAAGTTGAATGGAGTACTTTTTAAAACTTTAACCAGGTTGTGAAACCTTTAGTCCACCCACCCCCAGATATATAATTCTACACACACACACTTTTCACAGGAACCTGATCTATTACTTGTGTACTCAGGATAGATTGAAAGAATACATGCTTTTGGTTTGGTTTGGTTTGGTTTTCCTAATTGATATCTCCACATTTTTTCTTGTCGCCACAAGATTAGTCTTTGAGGAAATAACAACCATTTATAATTAAGAGTATAATTACTGGTTATAAAAAAAACCCAAACAAATCACAAAGCCACCAACCCACAAACCTCTAAGTATTTACCTTTTACTTTAGTTGGCTCAGGGAAAAAAGTATAAAACAGATTATTTTGATCCTTCTCAGCTGAACTGACCCCGCTATTTTCCCCTTGTTTTCTTTGTCTTTAATGTCTTCAAATAACCTCTAAAGTGTTCCCATTCATAAAAATGTACAGAAGTATTTGGCCTCACCTTCTTTGCTGTTTTATTTTTCAGTTCCTTTAGACAAGTAAGCTTTGCAAAAATAAGTTAACAGTTCTAAAAATACATTTATAGATTTCCTGAGTGTGTGTAAAGACAGGTACATTTTTCATCTGCAAGTGAGTCAGTAGAAGTGAACAATTTACTGTCGAATCAAAACAAATAACAACCCAAAGAGAATTTTTCTGTGCATTCAGACTATGGTAAAAATTGTTACAATTAAATCATTAATTTGTAATAACATTAAAAATACATGTAAAGTTAAAAATTATATTTTTATGTGCTATCTACTTGGGATTTATCTAAGAAAAGATGGGATTCTAATTACGTGTCATGCTGATTAGAAAGTAAAGCCATGCTGCCTGAAAAACAGGGTATCTTCAGTACTGCAGTTGTGCAATAAAATTGGGAAGGTGCCTGAAAGTAAGACGGATCAGCAGCTCATTAATAGACTAATCAGGAGGACATCTGTATTCAGGAATAACCTGAAAATATTTACATGTTCCTACATTATTATACAATAGCAATATTTAGACTAAAAAAATGCACTTATGAACTGATTACATGTTGTTGTAAATGCTGGACTTTGGGTCCATGCTTAGTAAATAGGTAAATTGACCAATTAAGATATGCATAGTAAAAGATAAATAGAAAACTAATAACATCTAAAGTGGAATTTTATTTCTTGGGCTAGCACACACTGGAAGCATGTTTTATTACATGGGCATCTCTCGTGACACACTGCCTGATTAAAGAAATCTATGTTTAGGCTTTTTTGACTCATCAGAGCTGAGTTGTTCCTCTGTCTGGAACAGGTGGGGTTAGAAACACTCTGATGGAACCAACTGGGGCTTTTCTCTCTTCTGAACTGAAATTGTAGTCTGCAGTTGCTGTAGCAGTGAGAGGGCTATGACCGCCATTGGCAAAGGCAGTCCATACTTGGAGCATTTGTTATCATTGTATCTTACTTTTTGTATTACTTATTTATCCAGGTCTCTTAAGACTTGCTTTGTTACTGGAGTGGGAACTTAGGGAGAAATACAGACATCTTTTCTTCCTATATACCCACTGTTTAAGCTTTCTTATGAGAGCTTTTGTTTTAAAGATAACACAGACAATAGCAGAAACAGAATGCAAGGTTACGAAAAAGTTTCTGAACAAATATTAATACTGTCACAGCAGTAGTAATTAATTTATTTAAAGGACTCAAGGAAAACATTACCTTGAGCTTGTCAGTCCTTTGCCTTATGACACTTTCAGATCTTCTCTGTTAAGAGGAAACCCTGTGTTGCATGAGGAAATAAATGATATTCCCTGATGCTTTGATCCAAGCTCTGTATAGATTAGGATGGTCTGGGGATTGCTCTAACCTATGTTAGACAGCTACGGTCCCTAAGAAACAGACTGTCATCTGTGGATAGCTGGATCAAAATACACACTTGTCTTTCCTTTTGATAAACAAGGAACTGCAAAGTATGGTGAAATATTATCCAGCTACTCCTGTTGTCTAGCTTTTTTTCCTGAACAAGAAATACAAGGCTTTTTTTCTCTCTCTTTTTAAAAACATACATGCACATATGCACACATCTATACATACCATATTTACATAAAAGAAATGGAACAGGTCAATAGGTTGTCCATTATTCTTCATACACTTAACAACACTAACCAACACCAGAACCTAAAACATGGTGGCTTCAAATTAGCATCAAATTATAATTTCAAATAGAAGCACACTCTCTTCAGACATCTGACAGACAATTCAAGAAAGATGAATTATATTTTGCAAGAAGCATTACATGCAAAGAAGCAATTACTAAAATCCTCAGTATTTATACAGTATACCAGTCAAATTATCTGACAAGTTGAAAAACTTCTGTCATATTCCTTTATATGAAATATTCCATAGCACTGAAATTTATTTCAGAATAATTTAGCAAGTATGAATAATGGATTACTGTGGGCAAAATCTTATTTCCTAAATCAACATGATAAAGTCAGTCCTTTCTTCATAAGTTATAATGGGAAGTTTTCAGTTTCAAAACCGTAAAGGTCAATGAACTAATAATGAAAATATGTCTTATTTGAAAGCTAGAGTGCTCATTCACATGTATATTCTATTATAGGTTCAGAACTGCAGTTTGTTATCATAAATAAAAACCAGATTGGTCCTCCAAACTCCATATATATAAAACAAACCCCAAATAATTCACCTCAAAATTATTGATTGTAGTGGTGAGTAATCTCAATCAAGAGCCCAGATATGAGCTACAGCCACTTACATCTCTTGACATATTTTTATCATGTATATTTTTAGTGCATCTATATTTTGGGAATATAAGGCTCTACATAAAAGTAATTTCACAGTAAAGCAAAGACTTGAAGATGTGAGGAGTTGCTTAATAATCTGCTGAGTAAAGAAAACCACTCCCTGTCTAATAAGTATTTGCATAACTAAAAAAAGGAAAGAATACTTATAAAAAAAAAAAAAAGTTAAATCATGATGTTCTTGAGGAGGACTAGAATGGAAATATAAAACAGTGAAGGAGTAAATCGACTTGGATTCATACGAATGACACACAATGTCAAAAGAGCGCTATGAAGTTTCTGCCAGGACAGGGACTGGCAGATTCTTTCAGGAGGTGCCCAAAGGTTGCTATGGAAAATTATCCCATTACCAGGGGAAAACAGAAACATCTTCTGGAAGTTTCTAAATATCACTCTGTTTAGTAAATTTAATTATTATGTTTCTAATAAATAAGTCTCTTTAATAAACATGAAGGAATACCTAAGTGGTAAAAATGACAACTTAAAAAAAGAATCCCAAAACAGCCCATAATGACAAAATTCTATTTGTGTTCAAATGGCCTGACCTTAATATTAAAGCATTTTTTTAAGTCAATAAAAACATTAGTCAAAAAATAATTCCAAAATTTGATTTTCATCTGAATTAATTAAAATGTTGAGCTAAAATAAACTGACAAAAACACCCTGGATAATTGCTGCTAATAAGATGGCTCTTCCTTCTGCCAGCGACAAACTGAGATTTCTAGCCTTATAGTTTAAGTTACAAGGACGGGTCTAAAGTTATTTTTCACATGGCTCTTTGGAGTTAAAAGAGAACCACTGAAATGATACCACCCTGTGCAGGCTCCATATCTAGGACTGTATGTGCCTGAGGATTTGAAGAAACTCTTACCTGGAAATCAAGAGACGAAGATACATGAATTTAATCCTGAAACAACAAATACTGGCATGGTTCATTGAAAGAAAAGAGAATTCTCCTAGGTAGATGGAAACTGTATGGCAACCTACATACTAGCAAATAATTTATTTTCTATTTTTTCCACTAGATAACTCACTACTTAGTTTATATATCTTAAATCAATAAGGGTCCTGCAACCATTAGGGAATCTCCTTCGATTTAATAGGTTTTCTGACTCTCTTGCTTTGTCAAACAATGGAGAGTTGGGCAGACCATTGCTATTGATGACAGGGTTACAGTGTCCCTCAGAGGCCATCAAGTGCATGTGATAAGGATGACCATTTTGAGATGATTAGTACCTCAAAACCTACCAGTCCAGCAATATTAACAGCACTTTCAGATTTTTAAGGCAGTTCTCTGACAAAGCACTTCACCTTTTATTTCTGAATCATGGACAACCATGACTAGTTCCTCTGCTAGGACATCATGATTTTTTTCCGGTGTTGCTGAAAACACTGAGGTGGCTCTACAGTAACTTTGGTCTTTTTATAGGAGACATGTGTCCTATCCCCTGGCATGCTGGAGCCAACAGCATTTCAGGGTTCTTGAGCTGGCTTACTTTAAAAATTAAAAAGTGGAGAAGTTTTCTGAAGAAATGTATATTCCATATATTTCCATTATTTCCAAAACATCTGCCATTAAAGAAATAATTAACATTACTTACTTTAGACAGTAGGGGATCTTAATTTATTTTTACTTTTTTTTCAAAGCATCATTTAGTATAGCAAGAGACTACATGAAAAGACCTATATGTTTCTCCAACAACCTATCCAACCCTTGTTCCTTTTACCATACTTTGTTTTATCAGCTTTCCAGTAGGTTGTTTCCTTCCACCATAAAAATATATTTATTGAAAAAGTTTATTCAGGTACATTTTTTTTAAGTGTGGAAAAAAAATATCTTTTCTTCTACAGTTGGAGAGACTCAATGCATTGATATGTGAATATATTAAGTTATACAAAGCAGCTGTGGTGAAATTATTTGTTAAGGAAATAGCACATGTTAAGCTTCATGATAACTTTCTTTCATAGGATTGAAATAGAAAATTATATGCTAATTTTCTTTCCAAGTTATTTCATTATGTTCTGTGCAGAAGAGAAAAATTCTCTTTTCAAACTTGCACAGAGGATCTTGATTCCTATGTTATAATAATTTTACTTCAGTGCAAATCTTGATTAAACTTTATGAGAAAATTTAAATTCAATACACATTTCCTTCCAACCATGCTCACCCACTGATAGAAACTATATTTGAAAATTAAAGGCTTTGTCATCTGAACCAAAGCTTCATCCTCTGTAAGAAAGACATCATATTGAAAACCATACAGTTTTCCTCACTTATTTTCTAGGGCTTGCTTCCTTCTTAGAAAAAGAGTATTTCTTAGCTAGAACTCAGATCATTGTACAAGCTATTACAGTCCTCTGTATTTGTCCATAACATTTTTTTGCACAAAAATCTGTGGGCAAGTTACTAAGAGCACACCAAGCACCTAAAATCTCAAAACTTGTTTAAGCCTGTAAAATCCTAGTGGTTCTCAGTCTTAGGTAATAAAATCTTCTAAGTGTCTGAATGTGTGCTGATGGGCAGATCTCCTGCATTAAGAACAAAAAGATGTCTGTGCCTTCCTCAGGTTAGCATGCCAGTGGGATTCACTGCCTGCCTTCACAATGGGCCCTATAGCCTACCTCCTGCCATATCCAAGGGAACAGCAGTCCCAGAATTTCACTGAATTTCACTGAATTTTTTAGAGTTGGAAGGGACCGTATAGATCATCTAGTCCAACTCCCCTGCTGAAGCAGGATTGCTTAGAGAATGCTACTCAGGACTGCATCCAGGCGGGTCTTGAAAATCTCCAAAGAAGGGGACTCCACAACCTCCCTGGGCAGCCTGTTCCAGGGCTCTGTCACCCTCACCGTGAAGAAATTCTTTCTCATATTCGAGTGGAACCTCTTATGTTCCTGTTAAGGAACATAACATATGAACCTGTTAAGTTCTTGACCGTGACTGTTAAACAAAGATTCAAACCCACATTTTTACTCAGCACTAATTTTCTTGGCAAGTGAACGGGTTTCACTTTGTGCAGTGAGCTGGAAGACCTCCTTCTGGCACATGAAAGTCCTCCCTAGCCCTGTCAGACCCTCCAGCGAGCTCCAGTCTGTTCCCTACCCACATGAACACCGCTGTGTGACAGGGTTGTCAAAATATTAGCACCACTTTGAACCTAGACTCTCCATAACCTTGACCTCCATCTTTTTATTTGACTAAATAAATTTGCCTTTGTTTACCTTGTGTGAAACTGCAAATGTGTTGGATGTAGAACAGAGAAACCTGGGGAGAAGGAGGGAGGGCTTCTGGGACATGTACGACCAGCCCATGGGACTTACTGCCATAAGAGATCATAGGCATTGTGATTAAGGGTATTGAAAAAGGATTTGGCATTCACATGTAAATTGAGAACATAAATAATTGCTTTAGATAAGATAAACATGTAGATCCTCATACCTCAGAGCATAAGCCAGTCATTGCCACTTCTGTCACAGGAAACTCCCTATGCAAGAAAATCCACCAACAGGCAGGTTGGCAGTTTGCTGTGCCTTCCTCTGGAGAATCTGTCACTGTCAGGGTCATGCCACCGAGTCAGACGTGGCACTCGCCTAATCCAGAGAGGCCATTATTTCATTTTTATGTTCCCTCTATTTAGACATAATAAGGTCTCTGATCCTCTTTGGCAAAATCAGTCTCTTGTTAAATTTAAGTAAGTGTTCATTAAACTGTGTTACAGTATCACTCTAATGTTGCCTAAATCTGCTTGTACCCAAATTTAGGCCCCTAGAGATGCTCAGCTGATTACACATTCTGTTGAGACACAACCTTTTTCCCCTTTTATCTACATATTTTAGCGCTGCTGACAAGTCAAAGGTTCTAGCTCTTCAACCCTTCATTTACTTGCAGAAATTGCTTGACAGCACTTCGAGCTCAGAGAGGGGACTGCCGGGCACCAGAATCTCTGGCAGCACTTGCGTCTCTGCCTCTGGGAACAGCCACACAGGCACCTCACAACCACCTCACCGTAGGTCTGAGATGAACATGGGGCTTGGTAAACCTACAAGCAAGGGGTCAGATTATTACAGAAGTAATAAGGCTTCAGAAATAAAAATGAACCAAATTTTCAGTCACTGTAACTTGATATCCATCTAACTACACATCTTAAAGCAACAGGGGATTGGCTTTCACTTCTCTCTAACTCTTCCAAGTTTACATTGTGCATAAATGGACTGTTGTGATTGCTCTTGGAAGAAGTTCAATTCTTATTATCCAGCCACTAAACTCTATAACTTTTTTTTTCTTTCTTTTTGTATTGCAATAAAACATCAAAGCTGCAGTTAGGGATGAGAATATTGTTATACTGTGCACTGTGTGTACATGTGCACACACACACACATAGGCACACACAAAATGTATGTGTGTACATACAGCAAAAATTCTTAAATAGCTTACTTGTCAAATTGATACCAAAAAAAGCATTTGATAAACTAAATATTTGTTTGTGTGATACCTGCAAAAAAGTTCCCTCAGCCACAAACACATCCAGATGACCAGATGCATACAGATATGTCACTTGCAAATCTTACACCCTGATTTGGATTATTTAGCCTTATTTTCTATTTTGCTAGCAAAAGTAGACCTTGAAAACCACTTCATGCAGAATGACCTTGTCACTGGAAGAGCTCATAAAAAAAATCATTTATTCCCATATTTGCGTTTAGTATCTGTCATATTTGTAGCACTTGCTAGTAGTCTTAAAGTCCATGAGCAAATATTTAAACATTTCTTCTTTTAAAAAATAACAGATGAAGGTGAAAGCGCTCTGCTTTAGAATCATGTAGATTAAATATTTATTGGGCAAATATTTAAATATTTGCACCCCAAGAAAAGCAATCTGGCAGCATACTATTTCAATTAGCTATCTCAATCAACAAGAGCATTAAACTAATTTACAAACATCCTCATAAGAGAAGACATTGATATTCTCATATTAGACATTTAGGCTAAAAAATTACAAATGAAACTTTTAACAAAGCAGTTGTATTAACCTTTATCTGTTATGAAATTATCTGCTATTTTTAGCTGTCTGGCAAAGAATGAAACAGCAGTATCTATTTTTAAAATAGTGTTAAGTGGAAAGGAACAAAAGAAAACCTCAGCTTGGTTAAGCAATTGAAACAATGTAAGGAAATAATAAAATATTTGCCTCAAAAATAATGTAGAATAAACTCATTGTCTGTAAACAGCATTAAAGTTTCATACAGCAATGGTGTTTGGGTACTTACAGAATAAAAATTCTTGTTATAACTAGGCATTAAAGACTTTCAAAAACTTCAGCAAGGAAAAGTTTTCATGACAGTTGGAAAAGGTTGTCTTTAATGTTTGACAGCCATTACTAGGCAAGTAATTTGGCAAGAGGTGGCATTCAGTTGCCTAGACGTTAATGTGTTAAAGTTATTTGAGATCCTCCAGTGCAATCAGTCAGGTCTTTAGATGACATTTCAGAAGGGTTGGGGTCTCTCTTGAGCCATCTTTTATCATACAGTCCCATGTTTCTCAGACATTGCTAGGTTGGCAGCTGAATTCCACCCAGAAGTCAGTGTGGTAAACTCCTGATGGCTAACCATTTTAATTTCTGAGACTTTTTAATATTTTTGTATTACCATCATGTGCTTCCATAGTTTACAGGTCATTAAACAAGGACTAGTAAATAAATAAATAGAATATAAAGTTACACAAATAAATCCTGTCCATTGTCATCATCCAAGAACAGGGCTGATGTAGATTGTCTGTATTTTATATCATGGCCAGAGTTTCCTTATGCAAAGGGATGGCAGATGGTATGAAGTACTTTAACATTGCAGGGACTAAGCTCCTTCTTCCACTAGGCCGCTTCTGCCTTTAAGGATTTCAAAGTACCTGAGATACATCAAAATCAAGAGGTGATGAATCTGTTGCTTAGATATCTCCTGGAAGATTTGTGGAGATAATAAAAATGAAAGAAACTGCAACACTATTGGACGTGGAAGCTGATAACAGAACTAACTGTCCAGGGGCCAGAGAAATACATTCAGACTGGATATTTAACCACAGAGAAATTACTGTAGCTATTAGGATGTGGAGAAATTATCCACTGACAGCACTGTAATTTGTCTTTAATAGTCAGAAGTTTCTTTGAAAATTTGGTAAACTGTGAATTAAATATATGTCAGCTTTCCTGTTGAGGAGATTTTAGTCAATTACATATCAGTGTTAAATTCTGGTACAGACATAGGGCTTTCTAGGACCTAGTCAAGGCAGAGTTTTGTTAAATTGACTTTAAACTATAGAATGACGTAATTTTATGGAATAAGTTTTCAAATGGCCAAGTAAGAAGGGATGCTGATGTTCTCATTGAAATGAGAACGGCTGAAGCTATTTCAGCTAACAAACTCTCAGCCATTTGAGAATTGAAGGACTTGTCGCTCTGTGTTAATTTGCTATTTATTATGTGTTTCCATAAAGAAGAATATGCAGCACCCTATTTGCTTAGGGTCAGGCAATCTGAGTAAATGGTATATACAGTAGACTTGTCTCCTTGGTCTCCACTGGCCTCATATTGGTATATACACGTGAGAGGAAAAGAAAACAAACAAACAAACAAAACCTCAAAACAAAACAAAAAGAAAAAAAAAGAGGTTGAGCATGACATCATTCTGTTTGCCCTTTTATCCTATATATGTGCACTCAGTATGATCCCTAAGATTGCACACTACCTCAGGGGCAAGTAACGTAAGGCTGGTTTTCTATTTTGCGTCAAGGATAAGAAAGCACACAGCAATAATACCGGTGAAAATTGATGTAATCTATTACTAAGCAATAATGGTGAGGGCCTAGTAACTGGTAAGATGATAATATTCTTTTGTTTAAAGGTGTCTATAATGACCTATCTTTTAAGGAAACTATTAAGTTGTTGGGTTTTGGGGGTTTTTTTAATATTAATTTTCTGCAGTAAAATTGTTACCCAAGTTCAGATCTCAATTTTGAATAATACACATAAGAGATCAATACTTCCCAGCTACACTTATTTCCTACTGCCTGCAGAACTCATTGGCATATCTGTTTATACAGACATATTTTCAGATGCATAGTGTATTTTGCAATGAAGCTGACTTACAGTTTTTCACAACTGAGTCTTCAGAGTTTTTTTCTCCTTTTGCAGACTTTCTTTTTCTGCTATTATACATGAGAGAGGACATCATGTCAGATTGGAAAAAAAAATATACTTAGAGAAGTCAAGCTAGTTAGAGGAGGGGTAATTTAGGAATTCTAATTAGTGACTCATGAGAGCCTTTAATTCTGACAGCATCAAAACCAAATCTGGCATAAAGTCACTAGACTTAGATTGCAATACAGCTGATGAGGAGGAGCATGATCCTGGTGCACCTTTCCTTCCTCCCTAACCTTGGCTCTCATCTCTAAATTACAAGAACTGACAGCAGCAACAGTAAATCAGGAAGTAACAACCACATTTCTGTATTCTCTGACCAGACTGCTGTCCTGGCTCCGGAGGCAGTGCTGATGGTAAGAGCTACTCCATGCCCAAAACCGTTGGACCGTCTTCTCTTCTGGATCCTCTTTTTCAGTTTACTACTGTGTCAGGATCAGATCCTTTACTTATGAACAGACTAGCAAAATGACAATGAAATGAATGACTGAAATGTCACTAAGAGGAAACATTTTTAAGGAGATAAATTCCCATCAATTGTGGTTTTAAAGATTCCAGAGATGTATTTTGAATTTTTCAGGGAGAAGTCACTATAAAATTCAGATCCAAAATGAGATGTGAATAGGTGAGACCTCTGCATTTGCACTGAATTAGGCTTGCACCATAAGAAAAGGGTCATTTCCAAAACTTAGATTCCCAGAATTAAGACAAGTCTGGAAAAAATTACAAGTAGTATGCAGTCACTATATATGTATTTAAGTCTCAGCTTAAGTCTAAAGAGCTCCTCAAAAGCTTTGCCTCTCTCTTCTTTTCTGAGTGGTAGATAGTAACAAAGGCTTGCCAGATGTTTATTTGTAATTTTAGATAGCTACCAAGTAACTCACAGGATTTTTTTTTTTTTTTTTTAAGGGTTAAGTACAGACATGACATTCCAGTCAGTGAAATAGTTTCATGTCATTGTACATGAAGTTCTTCAGAAGAAACAGGTCAGCATTTGAATACACGATACTGCAGCACATTGCACAGGTTACTTGTTTAAAGACCTGACAGTGTTATGGATATGGGTGTAGGTTATTAGAACTAGCTGTCAGAGGTACAAAGCAGGAGCAAACTGATAATCTGTAGGAATGATGAAATATGGAATTAATCTAGTAGAAAAATACATTAGGAGAAACCGTATAACCTTGTCAAGAGTGTTCTTTTTTTGCATACATGTAGGGACAAAGTTTTGCATTATAAATTCAAGGAACATTTATATTTAGCATTGCATTTGCAATTTACTGAGAGTGAAATTTGAATCTAGACAGAGATGAACAGTGAATTCTTATTTAAATTGATCAGATTAACCTGAAACACAACCTCTTTTGTAAACAGGTATTTTAGGTGGGCCTAATCCTTTTTCATCTATTATAAAGATAATGAAAAGTTTGTCTAATGTTAGTTTAGTACTCTTTTAAATAACCTGAATATTTTTACAAATGTCTAAGACTATAGTCTATATTGTTCCAGGGAAATCATATGCCAGCTCATTGACCAAAGGAAATGAAAAGGATTCAAACACATTTCCATTTTTTGCACCATTTTGTAGCAGCTACTGAATAATACGTCTATGATTTAAGCAAATGGTCTAGTTAATCCCAGCAGATAGGGTGTTTGGATCAGAAATCCAATTGACCTGCATATTTTCCTGCAGTATAAAATGTTACTTGTTCTTTTTATAATGTCAATAGAAATAACTGCTTGGTGCTTTAATCAAAATAGTAATATTCTGTACTATATAATCAAAATAGTAATACTATGTACTATAATATCATAATATATTACACTGCAATATATTATATTTACAATATACTACATAGAATTATCATACAATTTACTGTATAATATATCACAGAATCATAGAATCGTCTAGGTTGGAAGGGACCCTTAAGATCATCCAGTCCAACCATCAACTTAACTTTGGTAGAAAAACCCATCACTAAACCATGTCACTAAGCACTATGTCAACACGTCTTTTGAATACCTCCAGGAATGGTGCCTCAACCACTTCCCTGGGCAGCCCATTCCAATGCTTAATAACCCTTTCAGTGAAGAAAGCTTTCCTAATATCCAATCTGAACCTCCCCTGGCGCAACTTGAGGCCATTTCCTCTTGTCCTATTGCCTGTGACTTGGGAGAAGAGACCAATCCTCCTTTCAGGTAGTTGTAGAGAGCAATAAGGTTTCTCCTCAGCCTCCTTTTCTCTAGGCTAAACAATCCCAGCTCCCTCAGCCTTTCCTCATAAGACTTATTCTCCAGACCCTTTGTTGCCCTTCTCTGGATCCGCTCCAGCACTTCAATGTCTTTGTCCAAAACTGGACACGGTACTCGAGGTGGGACCTCACCAGTGCTGAGTACAGGGGGACAATCACCTCCCGAGTCCTACTCACCATGCTGTTCCTGATACAGGCCAAGATGCTGTTGGCCTTCTTGGCCACCTGGGCACACTGCTGGCTCATGTTCAGCTGACCGAATTTATAGAAATTCTTTTTGTTATTTTTAATATCCAAGGCCAGGTTAAGTTCTAGTTGAGCTTTGGCCTTTCTAATCTTTTCCCTACATAGCCTTGCAGCACCTTTGTAATCTTCCTGAGTGGCCTGCCCCTTTTTCCAAAGACCATAAACTCTCCTTTTTTCCCTGAGTTGTGACAATACCTCTTTGTTCAGCCAGGCTGGTCTTTTCCCCGACAGCTCGCTTTACAGCACACAGGGATGGCCTGTTCCTGCACTTCTAAGACTTCCACCTTGAAAAACGTCCAGCTTTCCTGGACTTCTTTGCCCTTCAGGGCTGCCTCCCAAGGGGCTCTGTCGAGCAGGGTCTTGAAAAGACCAAAATCCGTTGTCCAGAATTCCATGATGGCAGTCCTGCTGGCTCCCCTTCTTGCTTCCCTGAGAACTGAGAACTCCATCATTTCATGGTCACTGTGCCCAAGATGGGCTCCAACCGTCACATCCCCCACAAGTCCTTCTCTATTTACAAATAGCAGATCCAGTAATGTTCCCTCCCTAATGGGCTCCTTCACCAGTTGTGTCAGGAAGTTATCCCCGACACACTCCAGGAACCTCCTAGACTGTTCCCTCTCAGCTGTATTGTCTGCCTAGCTGATATCTGGTAGGTTGAAGTCTCCCACCAGGACAAGGGCAAGCGATCTTGAGACCTCTCCCAGCTGCTTATAGAATATTTCATCTATATCTACATTCTAATTGGGCAGTCCCACCATGATATCAGCCTTGCTGGCCCTCCCCCTGATTCTTCCCCGTAGGCACTCAACCCTACTATTACCCTCAATTAGTTCTTGACATTCATAACTCTCCCTAACATACAGGGCCACACCTCCTTCTCTCCTTTCTTGCCTGTCCCTTCTGAAGAATTTGTAGCTATCCATTGCAGCACTCCAGTCATGCGTCATCACACCATGTTTCTGTGATGGTGACTACATCATAGCTTTCCTGCTGCACAATAACTTCTAGGTCCTCCTGTTTGTTGCCCACACTGTGTGCGTTAGTGTAAAAGCACTTCAGCTGGGCTACCGGTCCCACCACCTCTTTGGTATAGGAAGGCCTGACTTCTACGTGACCATTCCCAGGCACAGACATAGTTCCTAATCCATCAATGACCCTTGCGTCTCTGCTGATGGATTCCCCCCTTTTCCCCTTCAAAGTTAGTTTAGAGGCTGTTTGATGAGGCCTGCCAACTCCAGTGCAAAGACCCTCTTCCCCTTTGAGACAGGTGTACCCTGTCTGTCTCCATTAGGCCTGGTGTCATGTAAACCTTCCAGTTCTCAAAAAACCCAAAGTTGTGCCTCGGAGCCAGGTATTGATCTGCTTGCTCTTCTTGTTACTTTCCTCCTGCTTCCCTGGGACTGGGATGACAGAGGAGAACACTACCTGTGCTCCTGACCCGTTGACCACTTGTCCCAAGGCTCAGCAGTCTCTTTTGATTGCCCTTGGGTTTCTTGTTAACAGCTTGTCTCTGCCTGCCTGAAAAATGAGTAAGGGGTAATAATCTGAGAGGCCTACCAGTGAGGGAAGTTTTCTTTTTATGTCTTTAACCCAGGCCCCAGGGAGGCAGCAGACCTCCCTGAGAAGTGGGTCAGATCTGCATATCGGGCCTTCTGCTCCCTTCAGGATGGAGTTGCCAACAATGACCCGTCTTTTTTTCTGGACTGAAGATGTTTTAATGCTGGGTTTACTGACTTAACCCTGGCGACACCTCCGTAGACAGTGAATTATCCTTTCCATCGTGATCGGGTTCCCTTTGCAGAGCGTCATATTTTTTTTTTTAAGATACCTGGGGAATACAATATTTTACTATAAGTTCATAGTATTAGCTTAGCTTGCACACTGAAAACTACTGTAAAGTACCTGAGGAAGTTTAGGGAAGAAGGAAAGACAAACTCCAGTAGTGCTGATTGCACCATGTACCTGAGATTACTTTCTGTTACTCAGAGCTGGTTTTATCCTATGCATTTATTTACAAGATAATTGAAAGCAATTACCTTGGCCACAGATAGGTTCTTCTTAGTTTGCTCCAGAAAATATCTTATCTCTGGGAATGGAACAGGAAACATCTACTGACTGGAGAGATCAGGTGCCAAGGTGCATTTCTTTCTTATTCCTATCGAGTTTTATTTACCCCCTCAGACTCACATTTTCTTCTCCATTTGTCTTTCTATGTCTTTTCTAAACGGACAACATATAATAGACAAAAATATATTCTTTCTAGTACCCATTTAAGTCACTAAATCCTCACTGGCAAAAAGAAAAATTGACCTTTGGCTACTGGTTCTCTTTTAATATTTCACAGTATCTCCTCTTGCAAGTAAGATAGAAGTAACAAAATGTATGCTCTATAGACAAATGTGTTTTGTGTATTTTCAGATTCTCAGCTGCAAAATAGACAAAAGAGCTTTTAAGTGTATTTTCTAGGGTGACTCTGAGTCCTTGTTTAAAATGAACTCTGGATTTCTTTCTTTATTTTTTTGCACAGAAGACTGAGATGAGCCTGGTAATACGTCTGAAGTATAGAGCCAAGGAATAGCAATGTTGCTGCTGGCAAGTGCCATTTGTTTACTATTAAGGTTAGCTGAGAAAAAGATTTTCAATATTTGTATCTCCCCTTAAGGTAAAAAGTATCATAAACCTTTTTCCTTCTCACCCATGACAGCACAGCAGGGTATTTTTTATTTTCTTTTCCTACTGCCTGAGAATTTGTAAACTATACAATAAATAACTGGAAATAAGCTAGTATCTACTTAATTTTGACTAAAACACATATTTGCAACTACCACTATGTGTTCATAATGTGAACTTAGACTCAGCATTAACATATAGTATCCCTACCCCAGCACTCTTTTTTAATGTTTGGGGGTTTTGTTGTTGGTGGTGGTTGTTTGTTTTTTTTTCTCGTAGAAAGTCCAGAGACAGGGATACATTACTGACTTGCAAACACATCTTCTCTGGTGCTTGCTTGCTCTCTGTCACAGGTTTTATTTTGAAGCCCATTAGCCTTAGTCTGTATGTAGAATTATTTATTTGTATTATCCCATTCTCACTTGGCTAAACCAAAATCTCAGCCCTTCTCTCCAAAACTTACATCAGCAATGAGGTTGGCAAGTCTTACTTTATTTTTTAAACTTTTTGTTTCAACATAATGAAGGATGAGCTTTCAAAGCCCCCCAGATGTACAGCCAGAGGAAATTAGTAGAAGAGGAAATTTTTAGAGACCACTATGTTGCATGTAAGATTGAAAGACAAACCTCCACTGGGAATCAGCAGTGTTTGAAAGCCTAGTTTTATTTTTAGATTATTTTTTCTTCCCTGCAGGCAGCCCAGTGAACTCTGTTCTTACTTCCAAAGTCTGCTCTGGGGCAGTGAACACCACCTCTGATAACAGGAAAAAGGTCCTGACTGCAAGCAAGTGAAGCAGTCAGCTGAACTGCTGTCTTGATCGTCTCCCTCTTGACTTTTACCATGACATGCTACTTTGGCTTTTGTTCCTGTATATTTGAAAACTGGGAAACAGTACTGAGAAAAACACATTTTTGGTGCCATTTTTTTTGAAGAACAGTAGCAACACATGCTGCATTGCTAGCAACAGAATCTAGCAACAGAATAGTTTTACTATGTGTGTTTTCTAGCTCTTACTACAATAAGCCAATGCTAAATGAAAAGTCAATATTATAGCCATGTGACTACAATATTTTTGTTTATATGTTTATGTGCTACAATGCCATTTGCAGGTACTACTTCACAAACTAATCACTTTCTGTTTTTACATATAGGATCTTTCTAACTTAACCTGGCAAGGTGTTTTTCAGTTTTCAGTTGTATAAGATGAAAAGATGTATTAAGAAATTTGAAATTCCATTAGAACTCACACTGAGCACTGCAGGGAGAGAATGCATTTTTCAAAATAAAGCTCTCTTTTTTTGGGGGGGGTGAGAGAGAAGGATGGGGTTTTTTTTTTCCCGTGATAGAAAGTTACAAAATCATCATGCCTTCTCTAACCACAAAATGCTTTTAAGTGAGGGAACAGAAAACATTTTGCCTTTGATGTAGTGAAAGGGAGGCAAAAACTAAAGCACAGCAGGGGCAAGAAACCAAGACACGATAGGACTCAAGCTGTTTTACATTATATATACTTATAATTAAAAAAAAAAATGAACCTGTATTACTGAGGTCTTGAAGAAACATTGATAATTAAATCCTAAAGAGAGACAGTTTTATTGTGTCATTTGCAAGTTTTTCTTAAAGTTGTGAACTTTTAACCTTTTTTAGATAAACCTGGGAGACTGTTAAATTTTTGTTCCAGTCTCTGCCTCTGATGTTAGTACTGATGGTTCTTACAATGGCCTACACTAACCTGAGCTTGCTGCCCTATCTTGATTTGCTTAGGATGACACTGGTTAAGACTTTAGTTAGCCTTCACCAGTGCTTTTCATGAGGGACTACTTGTAAAAAGTATCACCAGCAGGTCTCAGAACACGCCCACAGGCAAGGTCAGCTCCTTAGGGCAGCAACGACTTGTGAACTACATTAGGAAAAGAAAACTATTATTACAGAATGTAGGAGAGCTAAACCAGGAGTGTCGTACTTGAAAATGTAAACTTCTTACCCATAAAATAAATTATCCAGAGTGGCTTGGTTAACAGATCCCTTTTTATGTAACGTACAAACTCACATGTAATTCAGGGATGATTATTTTAACATTTTCTTTTAAATATTCATACATCAAAATGTGTATGATCTGCATTAAAAAAACAGGAACAACTGTTACCATTGTGCTAGCAACAACAGTTTTGCCATTGACACTTTCTTGATGGTTTTAATCTCTTATTCCCATAGAAGATCAGGCATAAAATCTTTATATCCCAGAATTATTATTCCAGTGCATTTTAGGGGAACAAATCCTGAATTACAAGGGAACCATTACGGTAAATTCCCAAGGTACAGATAAAATTTAGCTCTTGTTATCCCAAATATTGAATGGTATAGCCCGATGAGAGTGAGCACCAGCTTGTAATCATTCTATATGAATTTTTCTCATTATTGCCCTCAGTTTTCATAAATTGCTTTCAATGCTCCTGGGGTCTACAATGTCATCAAAGAATCCAATTCATTTACGACTCACTCCCAACATTCTGAGAAAGTGAGAAATAGAGACAAATAAACATGGACAGCACACAATAATATTTTTAAAATATTCTTTTCTAGTGTTTAAAGAACTCTGGCTAAGGGCAGTCTTTTAGTTTTATAATTTGAAAAACTTTTTCGATATTTCCATTAGAAGCAGATAAAAAATAAAGGTTAAGGTTTTTATTTTCTCTTTCTATCTGAAAATACTGCATTAGAGGAGGTGCAATTGGATAGCATTTCCTGTCTATTGGATCAGAGGAGATGATACCAGTATAAGACAAATTAAATAAAAAATGTTCTGTGTGGAGGCAAATTGAGCTGGTAATTACAGAGAAGAAATGGAGTAATGGGATCAATTTCCGTCCTTGCAAGTGTTTCTTGTGTTTAGGTCAATTAATTTACTCTGACTGTGTCTACCATTTAGTTGGCAGGCTGTTCCAGACAGTATCCATCTCATACTGTATGTCTTTATGTGTGTATATTTTTCCATCCCTGCAACAAGTTCATTGTCTAAGTTGGAATCTCTTGGCACAACTAAGATGAAAATAATAATGTAGACAGTTTAAATTTTCTGTAAGACTACAGGCAATAAAACAACAAAAAAATCCCCAATAAAAATCTGGAAAGAATGATGTATTAAACAAGAAATACATGATCTAGGGAAATGCACTGTTACAATTGTTAAACCATCAGATATACTAATCTCCTTAGCTCTGTATGAGTATCAACTGCACCTCAAGCTGTTTACATTGTGCAAGATAGTTTGTGCTTCTGTTGTGGGAGTTTTTTACCGAAATGATATGACTGACGGTTTAGAATAAATATTATTTTAAAAAAACTCAAATAGAATCTTGAAACTTGCTAGAGTATTAAATATCTATTTCAAAGTCTTTTGTTCTTTATCTTATGTTACTGACTATATCCTAAAGATATGTAGATATTTGGCAGTCTATTATTTCATATTGCTCTGATTTTTTTCAACAGGGCTTTTTCTTAGCTTTTAATCAACTATTCCTTTTATTGTAGCTTATCTAATTTTATATTATGTTGAAACAATGCCATAAAATTTGATATATGCAACGTATTCACAAACTAACTCAGTCAAGAATTTAGAGCAAGGTGACCATTTTTATAAATTAAACTGTAAAAAAAAAAAGCAAAACTGTGTGATATGCTTTGGTTTGCCATTGCCATAGCTCTATTTTAATAGCTATTGGTGAGGGAGAGCCTGACATCTAGAATCTACATAAAGAAAACAGGTAGTGACCATTGGACTAACCTTGTTCCCTACATTTCATGCAGCCAGATCACTTCTAACACTGAGAAGCTCCCACTTTAAAGAAAATAAAAAGTTGGAGATCTGATTACAGCCAAAATAATAAGCAGAACATTACTCTTCACTCTACCATTCAGTCTCACACAGACGTATGGAAAACAATAGCAAAAATACCTCTGAAATCTAATGATTACTGTTTGTCTTTTGATTGCTTTTGCTGAAATACTCTTTTTATACAACCTACTTAGATATTTATACAATAAACTAAATTTTGCTATTTTGAGAAAAAAAAAACCACCAAACAAGGTAGTGCCTCAAACAGCAATAAGGAGGAGTACCAGCAAGTGCATTTTAAGACTTTTGAAGAAATTTGTCTGATTAATGATGTTTATAAAGTTAATGCTGTGAATATCAAAATATCTTATCCATTTACATGATCAGTTTATGGATACAAACTCCATTCATGGGGACGAATAACCCCATGCACTAGTACACACCAGGACCACCCAGCTGGAAAGCAGTTTTGCTGAAAATGACCTGGAGGTCCTGGTGGACACCAAGAAGAACATGAACAAGCAAAGTGTACCTTCCACGGGGAAGGGCAGAAGTATTTTGGCTGCATTAGGCAACGCATTTCCAGCAGGTTGTGGGAAGTGATCATTCTCTCTCTCCGCAGCACTAGTGAGTCCAAGAAAGGGCCACAAAGATGGTTAAGGGACTGGAGATCTCTCCCATGATGAAAGTTGGGACTGTTCAGCCTGGAGAAGAGAAGACTCAGGGGGGTAAATGCATTGATATATATAAAAATGCCTGAAGGGATGGTGTAAAGAAGGCTCTTTGCCTTGCTGCCCAGTGACAAGATAAGAGGCAGTGAGCACAAACTGATACATGGGATGTTCTTCCTGAACATCAGGAAACACTTTTTTACTGTGAGGGTGACTAAGCACTGACAGAGGTTGCCCAAAGAATTTGTGGACTCTGCATCTTTGGAGACATTCAAAGTCGTCTGGACATGGTACCAGGCAACCAGCTTTAGGAGGCCCTGCTTAAGCAAAGATGTTGGACCAGGTCACCTTTAGAGATCCCTTCCAATCTCAACCAATATTCTGTGATTCTGTGAACTGAATGTTTAGGAATTTTGTTCAGAATGCTGAACAGGTACCTGCTCTCTGAATCAACATAAATGTTTTTGTAAAGCTTGCTTATCCTGTCTGAGGGAGGATGACTGACTTGTGGGAGCATGTTCTTAAGGCATTATGAGGTATTAGTTTCTTGCCTCATATTTCTGTCTCTGGAGTACAGCCAGGTACTCTTTGACATTTGTCTCCTGGAGCAAGAACAAACAGTTTTGAGTGAGATGTCTCAGTTCTCAGCAGGAGCTAAGTAGCTAGCATGCTGTAAGCCTGTTGACCTAACCTAACGAATAGACAGCATACCACAGAGATTTCTTAAATAATACCACCCCAGGTTGGAGATTCGAGGATGGTAAAAGAACTATAACTTCCCATCAAATGTACTGTGTTACACGTTCTGGATAGGCTGTATTGCATCATTGTTCTGCCACTGTGGGTTGTCAATTACAGGGACAGAGGTGTGCCCAGCCGAGGTATGTAGTTCCTAATTTTTTTAATTTTCTCTAGAAATGCCTTCAAAGACTGTACCAAAGGTCACATTGCTGTTTTTCTCTCCACTAACAGGAGGAGAAGCCATCATCTCCTGCTCCTGCTTTGCACCTTTCCCCTCAGCACCCTGGGCAGACCAGGTCATTGCCAGCCACAGCCCACACTGCAGCCTCCCTGCTGACAGCCTGTCAGGTCATGTGCCTCCTTTCTGGGGCTTGAGCAGAAGTTGCAGGCCTTGACTTTCATATTCTTTTTGTTTAGCATGTAATAAGAAAAAGTTACCAGGCTAGGTATATCAATATGTGGCTGCTGTAGGTGGCTTGCAGTATTATGTCCTGTAGAAAGAGCAGTATGCACACTTCCTCCCAGCTTCCAGCTGGGATTAGAATTGCAGAGGAACTCTATGTTTGATTAGCTAGAATGGATCATGCTGTGCTGGGGAGACCTGTGCACTAAAGATAGGTGATGGTATTTTCCCAGGAATTCAGCCCAGAGGCACTGAAATGCACACGTTTTGGCAGGACGCAGTTCAGCAAGATGGAAATAGGACACCTGTGCTGGCTAACAGTGCAGGGGAATTCTCACAGATCTGACCTATTATGACCTAGCTGATGGTACAACAGTCACCTAATGGAAAAGCAACCTCTATTGCAGCAACCTTATATGTAATTACAATTATAAATTCTCCACTAGTTATGTGATTATGAACATAACACTGGACAAATTCCTTGATGAAGTAAAAAGACTAGTATGAAGCAGTAAGACGTTTACTGCAAACATGTTTAGTTTTTAAGGATATTACAGTATATTACAGAATCCTAAAGTGAATCTGGTAATGGAGAAATGGCTGTTAATCATGAGTAAGTACCACAGTGGGTAAGAAGGTACTGCACCAGGGCAGCATGACTACCATAATATGCTTTATTTGACTCATTTAAAAAAACATTTCATTTCTCAAATGTAGCACTTAACCATTCTAGAGTAATGAATAACAAGCATCTACAAATAATTTCCTAATTAGATTATAACTAAATAGATTTACTTATAATCATAAAATAAGACCTTCAAGGCAACTCTAGACACTCAAAGACCTCATTGTTTCAGGGGACTGCTAATTATTGCTATCATTGTCCAGACAGAAGGTACATACTAGATGTTTCATGCTGTGCTTAATATACAGATTGAAATACTTTATTGAGGCAAACAGACAGCTAGATATCAGCTAGAAACTAAAATTACTGTCAGCTTGTTTTTACAAAAGAAATAATTGAAAGGAGATGTGCTTGATAACATGATCCCAACTAAACACTTCATATGAATTGAAAAATAGCTATAGAAGACCACCATAAAAACAGATTTTTAGGACTTTTAGAAAAACAGTTTTGTTAACAAAGAAAATTTCTGGTTTATTTTCTTCTCCTTTTCTATGAATTTTGCTCTTTTATTCCCATTATGTGGTCTAATATCCATCGTGTATCCATCACACTATCTTCTGTAAATCAAATTAACCTCATAAATGTATAATGTAAAGGAATGTATGACTTATTTTAGAAATCCTATTCTATACTTAACTGCTATTTTTTAGTAGAATTTGTTTGTAAGACACTTGAAACATAACACTTTTACGTTTATGACAAGAATTAATGAAAAATTACATTGAATCAGACATGGCCATATTATGAACGTGAACACCAAAGAGATAAAATCATAGCTACATAACACCAATAATTCAAATATGAGTTGATGACTTAGAGATCACAACAGTAAACAATCCTTTTAAATAATAATTTTATGGGGAGTTTTTGTTGTGCAAGAATGAGGCCCTGCATGTTTTGCAGTAAAAACACAGTAACTGCTAAAGGACTGCCTGACTGTATCTACACAGAATCATAGAATGGTTTGGGTTGGAAGGGACCTTAAACATCATCAAGTTCCAATCCCCCTGACATGGGCAGGGACACCTCCCACTAGAACAGGTTGCTCAAAACCCCATCCAGCCTGGTTTTGAACATTTCCAGGGAGGGGGCATCCACAACTTCTCTGGGCAACCTGTTCCAGTGCCTTACCACCCTCACACAAATGAATTTCTTCCAATATCTCATCTAAATCTCCCCTCTTTCAGTTTAAAAATATTACCCCTCATCCTATCACTCCATTCCCTGAAAAAGAGTCCCTCCCCCTCTCTCCTATAGGCTCGCTTTAGGTACTGGAAGGCTGCTATAAGGTCTCCCAGGAGCCTCCTCTTCTCCAGGCTGAACAACCCCAACTCTCTCAGCCTGTTTTAATAGCATAGGTGCTCCAGCCCTCTGATCATCATCTTTGTGGCCCTTTTAATTTTCTATTGACTAAGAGCACTTGCACAAGTAGCTGCCTTTGTTTAGCTGAGAAAGATATTCTGCCTAAGTCTAATTCCTTAGGATACTTATGACTACTTTATAACAAAAATATGAAGCGGCAATTTGAGTAAGGAGAGTAGGTAACTTCCCATGTAGAATGAATCAGATATTACAGCACTCAACTGAACAAGGTTTTGAGGATAGACCAATATGCTTTACTTCTTATTTATAAATAAGAAAACTCATAGAATCCACCTAGAGTTGTTGTCATTACTATAAGATGGCACGAATTTTCTGCCAGAGCTATTCTGAATCAACACCACCTACTGTATTATCTGTAAATATCAAATCATTTTACAGGTAAAATTTTTGAATTTCCATGCTAAGGGGACCATGACTGACTGGTTACTCTTTTTGAGATGGTGTAAACCTCTATTTCTAGTGCCACTGAATGTACTGGGGGAGAAAAGTTATATAATATAAGGAATATTTACTAATATTTTCAATTAGAAAAGAGAAAAGCTATATCTCGAGGATTCAACTACTGAAAAATTCTGAATTCTTTCTTACTAAGAGTGTCTATAGTTTTAAAATTAAATATTAACATCCTGTAGCACCCTTTCAAAATACTTTTTTCACAACCAGTATGTAATTAAGCTAAAAGTAACAACCCACTCTTTGTTTACCTGGGAGGGTGGGCACCAAAAAAAACCCCAATAAAACAGCAACCCAAACCCCAAACCAGTATACATTTACTTTTAGATTTGTTACTTCATGTAGAACGTGTATGTTAATAAACAATAGTATTTTATCTAGATAAGGAGTATATATATGTCCGATAGATTTAGAGGCATTAGAACACAGTCAATTTTTTATCCTCTCATCTAAAAAATAAAATATGGCAAGCCTAACAGTTATTGATGGCTAGAAGAGTAACTCTGTGGTAATTAAAAATAACAACAAATAGGATTAATGAAGCAGCTGAAGCTACTAAGAAGGAACCGAAGTTTACACTTAAAATATATATACATGATGTTCCATTTGAGCTAACCAATTAGCCAGAGACATTTTGTAAGAATGTAGATGTGTTGTTATAATGCATGGCTTGTGTTTAACTATATGCTACCTATCTTGTCTATTTCAACTATAACCCATATAGTTAGATGAAACGTTCTAGGCTCTAGCTTACTGATAAAAGAAGACATGCCATCAAATCTATACACATCAAGGTCTGTTTTTCTCCTCTTTTTTCATGTGTCACTGTATCTTTATGCATAAAAGAACAGGAAAATGTTATTATTTCTGACTGAAAGAAAAAGGACCATGTCCTCAAATAAATGTATTAAAATAAATACAGATAATTAATGTTACTTACCATAACATTATTGGCTAAATAAACGATAGAATCTCATTTTATTATGATGCTGTCCATTCAGATAAAGGCTTCCATCTTCAAAGGCCTTCAAAGCAAGATCATCAAAACTTCAGTATTTTCTCCATATTGTACAAATGGAATATAAAGGTTAATGGCTTTTTTCAAGGCGTACACTTAAGGATGAGATATTCCTGGGCTCCTCACAGCTCAATCCACACACTTCTGTTATTGGAAAAGTGTGCTGAAAGTTTGTTAATTACTTAAATAATTTATGAGCAGACATCTGTCACTGAATTTATATTATGTAGTAACAGATATTTTTGCAACCTTTACTTTTTGAGTCCAGAAGATTTAATGATGGCTGCTTTCAGTACAATTAACATTGGCCTTATAAACAGCTTGCAAGGTACTTCTGCTTTTCAAAAAAAATAATCATCTGTTCATAGACTCCAAAAAGATTGCATTGTATTTGAAATAATAAGTTCTTGCAAATATCAGAATAAGCTAGAAAACCCAAAGACTATGTTGTACTAAAAAGTATAATGTACAAACATGTATAATATAAAAAAGTATAATGTACAAACATCTGTCTGCTGAATAATGTATATATTATTTTAAAAGTTCTCTTTATGATGTCATGACTAGTTTCTTGATGACAAATGTGTATTTGTGAAATCTGATGTAATCCTTTGACAAATCCTCTTTCATTTTCTTGGACTTCAGAAGGATTTTGAGTAGTTGTTTCTCTTCTGCAGATGCCCATTGCCTCACCTAATCTGAAGGTATGAGTTCTGATGCTTCCTAAAAGCCATTTAACTGACTAGGAGAATTACATCTCAAGTTCATTGGTAAAGGACATATTAGTTATAATTAGTAAAAAAAAATGAATTGGTTAATGTTTTTCCAAGACACATATTAGGTAGTGGCTAAAATATGCTGTTCAATGTAGTGATTTTGTGTATGTCTGTGAAATAAAATTTTATTTTGCTATCAAATTATTGCTCAAGTCCTGGATGTCACTAGGGGGAAAAAAAAAAAAAGGGAAAAAGAAGGACAACAAGCCTCGAGGAACCTACTACAGCACTGTGTCTGTCTGAGAGATACTATAACATTTTCTCTTCCCATTGGAAGCCTGGTTGTCTACCTCTTACTGTTCTGGAAGAAACTGCAAGCTCCAATTCCTGCACCACCACCACCCCCCTACCCTGGCCCATTCCCTCCCTTCCCCCTCCTTGAACAAACCCTTTGAAATCTTAAATATTTTGTGACATGGGAGAATGGGTGGGATATTTTCTTAACATTACGGAGGGTGGTGTTTCTGACCTCTGGACTTTTCGGTATTTGACACAACACAAAGAAAATGGTAAATTCTAAAGCATCTTAGCTCTGACTACATAGCTCATTTCCGTGTGTGTGTGTGTGCACATGCATTTACTCACATGCTTATGGAGATTTTTACTGCGGATTTACTGCTCTATTTAATAAGGACTTTAGGCATGATTAATAAAAAAATGTGAGCAATATCAGAATTTCATCATAGATGGAATCAGTGAGGTGGATGAAGCTTTCTATAAGCAGTTGGGAGAAATCTTGCAGTCACTTGCCGTTGTTCTTGTGGGGGACTTTAACCTCCTGGATATCTGCTGGGAATACAACACAGCAGAGAGGGAACAATCCAGGAGGTTCCTGGAATGTGTGGAGGATAACTTCCTCACACAGCTGGTAAGTGAGCCGACCCGGGAAGATGCCTTCCTGGACCTGCTTCTTGTGCACAGGGAAGAACTTGTGGGGGAAGTAAAGGTTGGAGGGCATCTAGGGCACAGTAATCATGAGATGATTGAGTTTTCGATTCTTGGAGAAACAAGTAGAGGGGTTAGTAAAACTGCTACCTTAGACTTCTGGAGGGCAAACTTTGACCTGTTCAGAAGACTGCTTGACAAAATCCCTTGGGAGGCTGCCCTGAAAGATATAGGAGTCCAGGAAGGCTGGACATACTTCAGGAGAGAAGTCTTGAAGGCACAGGAGCAGGCTGTCCCTGTGTGCGGAAAAACAAGTAGGTGGGGAAGGAGACTGGCCTGGCTAAATAGGGACCTTTGGACCTTCTCAAGCACAAAAGGAGGGTCTATGACCTTTGGAAGAGAGGGCAGGTCTCTCATGAAGACTATAAAGATGTAGTGAAGCTATGCAGGGAGAAAATTAGGAGAGCCAAAGCACAGCTAGAGCTCAGCCTAGCTACAGCTGTTAAGGATAATAAAAAATGTTTCTATGAATTCATTAACAACAAAAGGAGGATTAGGGAAAATCTCCCTCCCTTATTGGATGCAGAGGGAAACATAGTCACAAAGGATGAGGAAAAGGCTGAGGTGCTCAACGCCTACTTTGCCTCAGTCTTTAGCAGTGGAACTAGCTGTTCCCTGGACATCCAGCCTCATGAGCTAGGAGACAGGGAGGGGAAGCAGAATGAGGTAATCGCAATTATAGAGTAAGTGATCAGTGACCTGCGACACTGCTTGGATGCACACAAGTCTATGGGACCGGATGGGTTACACCCAAGAGTGCTAAAAGAGCTAGCAGATGTGCTAACCAAGCCACTTTCCGTTATTTACCTGAAGTCATGGCTAACTGGAGAGGTCCCAATGCACTGGAGAGGTCCCAATGCACTGGAGAGTAGCAAATGTAACACCCATCTACAAGAAAGGCAGCAAGGAGGATCCAGGAAACTATAGACCTGTCAGTCTGACCTCAGTACCAGGGAAGATCATGGAGCAGATCATCTTGAGTGCCATTACAAGCCATATAATGGACAACCAGGGGATCAGGCCTAGTCAGCATGGGTTTATGAAAGGCAGGTCCTGCCTGATGAACCTGATCTCTTTCTATGACAAGATAACCCGATTATTGGACGAGGGAAAGGCTGTGGATATTGTCTACCTAGACTTTGGAAAAGCATTTGACACTGTTCCCCATAAAATTCTCATGGAAAAACTGGCTTCTTATGGCCTGGATGAGCATACGATCTGCTGGATCAAGCGCTGGCTGGATGGACAGTCCCAAAGAGTGGTGGTCAATGGAGTTAAATCCGGCTGGTGGCCAGTCACAAGTGATGTTCCTCAGGGTTCAGTGTTGGGACCATTTCTGTTTAACATCTTTATTGATGAACTTGATAAGGACATAGAGTGTATCATCAGTAAGTTCGCAGATGACACCAAGTTAAGCAGGAGTGTTGATCTGCATGAGGATAGGGAGGCTCCACAGAGAGACCTAGACAGATTGGATCGATGGGCCAACGTTAACAGTATGAGCTTCAATAAAGCCAAGTGCCAGGTCCTGCACTTGGGCCACAACCATCCCATGCAGCGCTACAGGCTTGGGGAAGTGTGGCTGGAAAGCTGCCTGGCAGAAAAGGACCTGCGGGTTCTAATTGACAAGCAGCTGAATATGAGCCAGCAGTGTGCCCAGGTTGCCAAGAAAGGCAATGGCATCCTGGCTCGTATTAGAAATAGTGTGACCAGCAGAAGTAGTGAGGTTATTGTGCCCCTGTACTCAGCACTAGTGAGGCCAGGCCTTGAGTATTGTGTCCAGTTTTGGGCACCTCAATACAAGAGAGATATCGAGGTGCTGGAGTGAGTGCAGAGGAGGGCAACGAAGCTGGTGAAGGGCCTGGACAATAAATCTTGTGAAGAGCGATTGAAGAAGCTGGGACTGTTTAGTTTGAGGAAGAGGAGTCTGAGGGGACACCTCATCACTCTCTACAACTACTTGAAAGGACATTGTAGAGGGGTTGGTGCTGGTCTCTTCTCACAGGTAATTAGCGATAGAACAAGAGGGAAAGGCTTCAAGCTGCAGCAGAGTAGGTTTAGACTGGACATTACGAAAAAATTCTTCACAGAAAGAGTGGTCAGACACTGCAATAGACTGCCCAGGGAGGTGGTTGAGTCACCATCCCTGAATGTGTTTAAGAGCCGTTTAGATGCAGTGCTGGGGAATATGGCATAGGGGAGAACTTTGTAGAGTAGGGTTGATGGTGGACTCGATGATCTCAAGGGTCTTTTCCAACCTGAATGATTCTATGATTCTATGAAGCTAGAAATTAAATGAGATTTTATGTCAATGTTTGAACGAAAGTCATCCGTCTCCCTGAAATGCAGTTGTGATGTTTGTTTCCTTTCTTGACAATGGCAAGATCAAAGTTTAAGAGGTTTGGACAATGTATCCAAAGAACCCTGCCAGTTCTTGTCAAAAATTACTTTTCAGACAGCCCTTCAAGAATGAGGAGGAGCATGGCTTCTTAGCAAAACACAGTCTATAAGCACCTTTGGTTTTTTGCTTCTGTTTCTCATATTAGCTTTAACACTTTCTGTACATAAACCCCTTAAACCTTTCCTTCCCACCACCACCAAAAAGCCCCAAATGAAGGTTCTGAAAAGAGTAAATTTCAAGGAAAGTTCCTTTATTTTCCTATTCTTTTAAGAATGTACTTAAAAAAGCCCACTGAAATTACTTCAGTACCTTCATACCCCTACCTTTTTATTTAGCTCTGATTTCTTTAGGATTTTTCATTTTTATTCCTTCTTGATATGGCACAATCTCATTGAATGATCAAAACCACTATGGATTAATTATACTTTTGGCTGCAAAATTAGGAGCTAGATTTGATTAAATTATGCAGCATTTCTCCATGACCACTACAGAGAATGTGCATTGTACCCCAAAGACTAGGGTACATGTTTTTTCAGCATGGATTTTCTGACTTAGCAAATATTTTTCTGTTAGGAAGATGGTTCTTCCCCTGTGGCATCACATGGCTTATACAGCTACAGCTCTGCCTTGAGTGTAAACTGTTGCAATTGCTTCTCAAGGTAATTAAATTCATTTCAAAAGGGTATTTTCTTATCAATCGTCTACTGATCTGCATTAGTTGCATTTTCTGATTTTATCTCACACTGGTGCTGCAGGCATCCTGGCATCTAAATATGAATCTGTGTTCTCTAGTCTACACAGCAGATTCCTCCCAGGAATTCTCTCTCTTTTGTCATTCATACATTTTTTTCCTTGTATGTCACGGCCATGAATAATGGTTCTGTACATGTATTTTGACTGTTAGTACATTTCATGTTAAGTTGTGTGCTAAGCTTATTACGTATTCTTCATCTACACAACAGTGGAAGTATTGGAAAACGTTTTCCCAAAACCTAACTAAATTGTACATATACGCTAAATGTTGAGTACATAAATAATTATAAGCCCTCTGTAGTTAGCACCCACACAAAGTTTTAAAAATGTACACACTGCTATTTATTTTCTAGTGTACTTAAGAAAAATATGTTTACCATGGAAAATGTGTTGATGTGTAGTAAATTTGTTACATTAGCAGTCTGTAATATCTATAAATAACCACACTCACCAATAGATTGTGTGCACTTCTACATATTTTTACTGTTTAAAAAAAATCAGTATATTGTTGTCAGGTCTAAACATTTTAATACAAATTTTTTAAAAAATATTTTCCTCAGTTTATTTTTAAAAAGTGTTTATTAACAGGGAGGTGAAAGGGCACACATCGGAATAGAGAATCAAAAAAGGGACAGCACAATGTTGTATGATGTCTCAGTGCACTTTGGTGTCACCATTATTTTGTACCCATAGAAATGCAGCAAATAATGGAAAATGCTACCTCATTGATTATGAACCTGTATATTTCGGATTCAGGTGACAAGTATATGTTCACTCTTCCTACAGATGAAAATGGGCATTTGCATCTTCAGAGACACACAATTAGTGTATGCTACAAATCTTAAGATAGGTGTGCATTCAACAAAAGTGATTTCTGGTTTTCCCCTTAGATTCCTTCACATGAAAAAATGCTGTAAAAAGGTCTTTGAATGAAATAATGTGCCATTCACACGGGTGTTTATACCCTCCCCCCTCTTTTTTCAATTAATCTGAAATAGGGGGTTTACTCAGCTTTTCCCTTCCTGTTGCTTTAAAAAATTCTAAGGAATAGGGAAAGAAAATATTTATTCATTTGGAAGGAAAAAGTAAAGGAAGAGACCTTTCTCTCCATTAAGACACACAATAAAAACTAACAAGGAAATAGAAGTAAAAGCAAGTGATTGAGAAGTTAGATTTCCATACTTCCACCTTCTCCTGGTGTGGGTACCCTTTAGGTATTATTAGGTTAGTATATGGGTAACTCTTATATGAATAGTCTGTCTTTTATCATTCAATCAATGATTTTGGTGATCTAATGCATTACAATCATTACAATTAACACTGTCATACAAGTTTTGTCCCACAAGGTTACTACATCCCACATTGATAAAAACAGAGTAGACTGATCACTGTGGATAGATTTGTTGATATCAGTGACACAAAAAGCTGGACGCTAACATATCTATCATGGGAAGGGAAATCCTCTTGAGATGCAGGGGGTTTTGAGTTACAATGAAGCCCATGGAAGGATTCTTCTTGAATTCAATGCAATTTAGGCCAGACCCTTGAAAAGGAGTCATAATTTTCACTTTAAAGTAACTAACTAGACTGAGAGAGTCCAAAATAGC
This sequence comes from Numenius arquata, assembly GCF_964106895.1. Classification (NCBI taxonomy): domain Eukaryota; kingdom Metazoa; phylum Chordata; class Aves; order Charadriiformes; family Scolopacidae; genus Numenius; species Numenius arquata. The sequence continues at coordinate 47,247,034 of NC_133616.1, forward strand.
AAACTTAACAATTCAAGGTCTTCTTCTCATGACCCATGTGAGGCTTTTGTCTCCTCCACTCCACAGCCACAAAATAGGGTATTCTCATCCATATAACTTGTTGGCAACAGTACACTGCCATTCTTTCCCCATGTTCTGTCCTTTCTAAAGGTGACCTATTGTCATCGACCAAACAGTGTATCAATGAATATACTAACATATACATGACATGGATACCCAGTTCTTGTTCCTAGGTCTGCAGCCTGTTTAATCTACCATAGATCCATGTAGAATTGCAAAAGTGAGAACAAGCAGAAAGCAGTGCACCTTAATCTGAACAATTTCTGATTGCAGAGCCTCCAGATACCAAAAAAAAAAAAGGAAATAATTTGTTCCTAAAAAGGAAGTTAAGCAGTACAGGAGGAAGCAGAAAAGGAACTGTAGAATTTTGAAAATAGAAAGTAAGGATTGATGGAAGAAAATAAGCTTTAAAAGATTATATCTGATAGACATTTACATTTACAAATACCATTTCTGTAAATAATTTTACATATTAAAGGTTTTGGCACATTATATCAGGTTTCCATGTCTTCATAACGTTCTTGGCCATCTATCATAAACATTTTCTAAATTTCACAGTCTAGGGTCTATCTTTGATTCTCCTCAGTGAAAGAGGAGGAAAACAATGACTAATATCATTGCTTTCAATGGAAGCAGATTAAAAATCAGTTCTGAAAGGTGTTTAAATTTTAAGCTGAAGTCTACAAGGACACAGAATTCCTGATTTTTTTCTTAGATCCAAGATGTAGGCACACAGTTTTCTGTCTGGAGAAAAAAAGAATATCCTTTGTGTGGGGATCAGTTACCTAAATATTGGCATCTAGTGCCACTTTCAATGCCTTTGCTATTCTACCCAATTCCCAGATGTGTCTTCCAAAAGCCACATATTTTCTGTAGAATTTATAACATTCCCACCAGGCCACATGGGTTTTTCAAGTACCCTGTGGTGTCTAAAGCAACATTACAATCTTCTGCTTAGACAACTTAAACCTACCCTTCATATCTGGCAATTTGTTTATATATCAGAGACAGCTCTCATTTACTCTGTCAGGATAGTAAGAACCTGTTTAATTTTGTGTGGTATAATCAGACCTTATCACACAGAGGTATAGTAGGTACTATTAAAGGTGAAGAACAAAAGTATTTGAGTAGCAGACACTGTACTAGACCCTAAATGTCCTAATTCTATTGTCATAATAACCATAAATAGTTTCTATAATTTAGAACAACTTAATCTTAAGGTCTGGAGCAGATCATAGATACAATGTTTTCAGAGAATGCATTCTAGATAGTGCATAAAGCATAACTTGACAGAAGAAGCATTACTAATTTCCAGGGACAATAACTTTGATCATCTTTTGGTGTTTTTATTCATGATAATTTAACTATTGTTAATATGTTACTTGATCTTTCCAAGCAAACATCTTGGGTTTTGTGATCTAAATTCTAGTTAAAATGCCTAAAATGTGCATGACTCTCTTGGTGCCGTCACTTGATTATAAGTGAAAACCTATTGCAAAAGTGATTTTACAGCATTTCAACACAATGTTCACCCTTCAGCTCTAAGTCCTGCTAGGCTTTCCAAAAAGAAGGGATAGTGATGATGTTGGTCACATCCCAGGGGAAAGAAGTATAGTTTCTTTTGGACACCAAACTCCATGGCTCACAAGCAGATGCTGACACCAGTCAACAGCAGTTCAAAAGGGCATTTTCAGTTTGAGGAAGTAAGAGGGATCACTATAATGCAAGCAGCATTTCTTTGTAACAGAAAGTTTTAGAATCCATCTTTCACCTTGAACAAAACTCCAGAATCAAATTTTAAAGAAAAGGACAGGAATAACTTCATAGCAATTTTCCCACTCAAAAATCATATGTAGTATGTACGTTAAACTTCAGCTGTAGAAGGTCACATCAGTACAGTCAGAAACTACCAACAATGAAATTGGTTACAATATCTAATTCACTGTTACATAAAATGCATTTATGGAATAATAGCTAAGGAATGCATGTAATAAGAGGCCCCCTGTAGCAATCACTGAGACTGAACATATGCAGTATGATAAGTCTCAAATCTGTTGCATTTACTGTAGAGTGCAAGAGCTTTTTCTGTCCATTGAGAGCCCCCGGCTTAGCAAGGAAGTCAGACTGTCATATTATGATGTTAATTTAAATCATGAATGTCGATCAGAAGAAGTATTCCTTTTGATTTTCATTGGCTGTGTTTTGCATGCTGAGCTCACTTTTCAGTGCAGATTCAGCACTGTCTTCATTTTCAGATCCTTTTGCTTCATTTTTTGAGTGTATGCCTTTTTTTTTATAAATGCGGATGGCTATGGCGGTGATGCAAAGTAGGATGAATATCACAACTGCTATCACACCTAGGAGAAGAAAAGAGAAAAAAGTCAAGAGAAAGGATAGTAACTCAAGTGACAGAGAGTAGGACAAAGAAGGAATGAATCCATCACGTAATGGAGGGGGTTACAGCGAAGCCCCAGAAATAAGAAGTCATAGCTACTATCAAACCAGAAACAACATTGTAGTATTAGCTCCATGTGATTGTTTTGAAATTTTGCACGCTATTAATAAAAATTTAAAATAATGCCATAGGATACTATCATTTTTGAAAGTTTGAAATGGAAGACCAGTAGAGGCCTTAGGGTAGTATAGATAAGAGGGTGTCTTTTCCTCCTGCACCATCAACCCCTAGCTCTCTGCCAGGCTGGGAATTCAAGCCAGTGAACGTTTGAGGAGGCTTTCCTGCCAAACAATGGCTACTATGACTTTCTGCTCTTCCCCAACTCTTATGAGTAATGGACTAAGTACTCTCCCTTTTCTCAGTCACTCATGTCACTCAGGACGCTTTCTCACGCCATATACCATCAGGAGGGAAGGGGACGTGTCCCATCATCAGCTTTCACCTGCCAATCATCTCTCCTATCACTATTTCAGGTCTGGGGAAGGAATCTGGAGAGCAAAAGCAGAGCAGAACAGGTGAGGACAAAAGTACCAATCGGGAATTCTGAACCAAGTTGTCTATCAGCTCTGCCTGTGTATACCACAAAGTCCAAGACTTAGACCCCTTGCAGTCGCATTCACAGAATTAGTTCCATTCACATCCATTACTCCATACAAATTAGCTCAGACCACAGATCATAGAATCACAGATGACTGGTTCTGACTGAACAATGCCGTTAATGAGGAGAATTTATAAAAAAAATGTAAAATAGTTCACCACAGGAACACCAATGCAAATCGACCAGTATTTATACCCAGCTATTGTCAAGTCAAATGGGACATAAATTCTAATGGTTATTGTGCCTCACCGAAGAAAATCCCATCTCTGTTTATCTGTATTATTTGGCACATAATAATAAATTGAAGAGGTTTAGTGATCTATATTAACTAGGGCTCACATTTCTGTAACTGCATCATTGTAATGGATCTACAATGGTTATAATACTAAAATCAAGGCTTACTTCATGTTCAGGTTGAAATAATATAAATTTGACCCCTTCCCTTCTCTTCCCTTCCCTTTCCATTAGTGGCACTTGTTCTGACATCATAGGTGTATTTTTGCTTTGCATGGCTATGTGGCCTTGGGTACACAAGTAAAGGTCTCACTGCAGACGGTAGTGAGCAAGCTTCCTTTTCCAAGAGTTTTAACAGCCCCATATGATAAGGTAACATCATCATCAATACAGCCACCTGCTTATGGTGTTCTAGCTGATCTGTTAGAAAGCGAATGGGCAGGAACATAAGCTTTACAAGGGGACTCATCAGGTACCATATGTGCCACATACCCAACACAGACTAAATGTAATGGGCACTTTTTTAAATTTTAAAGGCAACTATTTAAGATTTACTGAACTGTTACCTGGGCACGCTGCTCCTAGCGCAGCAGATTACAAACAGTAAGGAAACAGATACCTCCCACAGAGATAATCATGACTTTACAGACTTCCAACCCACCTCCTCTCTTCCTCATTCTTCCTCTCCTGATGGTCTCAGACCCTCAAGTTTATGAGTCAGAGGTTGGTCAGGAAAGGAATTTGAGGAGAAATGAAACATAAAGGAAGCAGAAAGTAAGACTAGGCTGCATGGAGGAAAAAAAGCACGAAACAGTCCGGGAAACAGTTGTAATGCAGTGGCTCAGCTATACTAGATGAAGGAACAATCTGCTGCATATCTTGGCCACTACTACAAGAAAAAGGAAAATACATAGTCCCTTAGAGATGTAAATAAAAACGGACCATATAAAATTCAGCACTTGCCATGTTTTTCACTCTCTAATATAAGCAGCCATTCTTAATGGTAGCAATATAAACTTTTTTGTGTGGTATCTTCTTCTCTGGAATAGATTCTATAATCTTGTTTTCTTATTTAGATTAAATGGAACAGTCATTCCTTTGTTTCATAGTCACAGTACATGTCCCCTGCAAGGGCTTGTCGACAAACTTGCCTTGTCTGAAGTAGCTGTATTCGTACAATTCTGTTATACTCATTTAAGGGTATTTACATTAAACTTTTAGTGAATGTTGTACAGCCTGCTATATTTTGGCTTTTAAACAACCATAGCTAAGCAACAGAAAAAATGTAAGTGCATATTCTCAAATGTTTTAATAACAATAAAATTGTGAGGTTATTATTATCTTAAAAATACTCTAACTATTGTAGCTTGATGTTCAAAAATGATTTTGTTGTTAGTATACCTAAAAATCCCCACCCATGCTAAATTACCTGGTACATAAAGTGATCTCCATGTACAGATGTGTATGTAAAATAATATTTCTCTTTTGAAACAGCAAAGTAATTTTTGAGACATTTGGACATAGAAGAATTCAGAGACTATGTTTTTAAATTCTTACTTCACTGAATTCAGTTGTAAAATTCTCCAAGTTTGTGTGTATAATAGTATACAGACTTATATATCACTTTACAAGCAAGGGAACTTCTAGGTTTTATTACCTCTTATTTTAGTATCTTTATTAAAGGTCACTGACCATGCAGTGTGCTGTTGGCAAGCGCTGACCATAGCAGGTACCATTATTTAAATAGTAGACACACAGGTGACTGCAGGTTCTTATCTTAACTCCACTTTCCATAGACGTAAATGTTTTTAACCTCAGCGAGAAGCTTTGGCAACTTTATTCTGCTAAATACCACCATGTCATTCATCTGCTGAGGCTTTAAAAACCCTTAGAAAGGAAACCTATTCAGAATTTAGAAGATGAAGGGGTTGAACTTTCCCTCCCCCTGCCCTCTTTCTGTTGACTAATGAAATTGATTTTTGGGTAATTTTTACAATAAAATTATTAAACAAATTGATTGAAATTGAAATTGAAGTGACTAATGGAAGTTGAAACAATGAATTATACTGCTAAAATATCATCTTCATGAGTGAAAACAAGTTCCCCTTTTCCCGAGAGAAGAAATACCACCAGATATTGTCACAGGGGAAGATTGTCACAAGAGACAAAACTATTCCTTGAAAGAAAAACACTGAACTGATACAGCAATCCAGGGTCCCAATACCAAACTCTCCTTATTAAGGCTCACTTGAGTACTCTTCATTCATGTTAAAGAAACAGAACTCATAGGCTTCCCCACTACAACAGTGATGGATCCTGGCTTAAGATCCATCTTGACTTATTACTTTAACATACTTTTTATTTTTAAGTTCTAAACCAGTGCAAGTGATAGTCTAAGAGTACCTTGCTTTCCAAACGCAGAACCAGAATAAAACTTGTCTTTGTCAAAGGATTGATTCAAGAAGCCAGATGTCATTTTCTCGAGAAAAATCTCTGTTGCTCAGATCAATTAAAGAAGATTTTGAAAGTGACTGTGTAGCAAAACATGATTTTTTGGCATAGTCAAGGAGCAATGATTGTTCTTTCTTAAATATATGCTATTTGTCTCATTTTCAAGTATTTTTTTAAGTCATAGACACTAGTATTAGGCAAGTTGGAAACCCTGCTGTTAGTATCTTGTGCTTCAGCAGAATGTTCCAATGTATAGAAACAATGATGGCATAAATATATATAATAAGAAAATATGAAAGTTATTGATTGCATTTTAAAACAATGTTTGATTTTTGTCTGTCTACTACTTGTAGTAAAATGAAGCCTTTTTATTAGTTTCCTTATGCATAAAAAACTAAACTGACTTCACTTCAGCATTGAAAGACTCACAGTTATAGGAAAAAACAGTTCCTGTAGAATTGTTACAGTCCCTATTACCTCCAATAATTGCAGCATCACTTCTAATTGCATTAGCTAAGTGCTCTCGCTCATCTGTTGGTCCAGAGTGATCTGCAGCAGGAAAAAAAGAACATGACAGAAAAATAAAGAAAAGTTTTCAAGAAGACCCAATAAGGGTTTTCAAGGAATTCAAAAAATAAAAGAAATGTACATGGTTACAGCTCATGTACAGTACAGTACAGTGGCAGTAGCATGGGTCTATAAGCATGCAAAGAAGAATAGTGATGTAGACAATACTTTGCAGAGATAAAGAGAAAAATATAAACATTTAAAAGAAAATAGAAAGGCTAGAGAAAAGGAAGTAAGCACATATAAAAGAGAATTGTTTTTCAAACGTCTTCTGAGATGTTAACCCACATATTAAAAAAAAAAAAAAAACCAAAGTTGTAATTCAGGTCATAAGTACTCTATCTAGACTTTTCTTCAGAGATAGAATAAGTGATAACCATATGCTACCTGCAAATGAATGGGTTGTTTCGCTTGATGTTGAGTCAGCTCCAGTTAAAATACCACAGTTGGATTCAGTGAAGCGTCCCCTTACAATGACAGGGGCTGAGCTGCTGTGGTGCAGTGCAGCCTTCAAAGGAGCAATGTGGTTGAACTGCACTGAAGAGAGACATCCAATAAACCCCTGAGCGTTTGCCTTCATAGTCTCCTCATCTATGTCACTGTTTACTGCTAATCAAAAGGAACAGAACACAATTAATCATAGGGCAAATGTACAAAATAAAGTGACAGAAGAATAAATTAATAATTAACCTGTGTTCCTCTGAGTATATTTGAGTTACAGCAACATACGTAGATTCACTGAATCATTTTCTTGTCTGTCTTTACCAAAAAGGAAGTCAGATACATTCAGCCTTTTTTTTTTTTTTTTTTTAACATATGATGGTAGTCTGTTGAGGAAAATGCTTTTAATTTACTATAGCAAGTGTCAAAGCAAAAAGATTCAAATGTAACTAAAATATTTAAATTAAAATGCAACACTTTTTCATTCTGCATAACGATAAGTGAAGCATGCATTCATGAAAAATACATATTTTATTAGATTTCTTCTCATAAATATGAACATTATTGGATCATATTCTTTCCACAGATTTATATATCTACTGTATCCCATCACCATCCAGTCTGTCATAACAAAAACTCTCTGAAGACCTGGAAATCCACCAAGATATTTTCTGTGAAATTCTAAAAAAATGAATGTTGTTCCAATTTACTACACATTTGAAACATGATAACATTATCTTTCCCACGAAGGGAAAAAAAAAAAGGCAAACAAAACATACCACCCCCTTACTCCCCATATTTCTTGAGCTGCTTTTCTGAGTGTATATACCCTGTCAGACCTCTCAATTTATTCACCAGTTAATACTCACTAATGCACTACTTTGGAAATGGAAAACAGTTTACTTACTTTGACAGTTCTAATTTAAGCAAAACTCTTGAAGTACTAATTATTGATAGAGGAATCTTAAGGGAATTAAGCACTCAACCTTTGTGCTAATGCAATGGGAATTTCATCTCATTCATTTCCACCTCCAGCTTATTCTAGAACCCATGAATGAACTTGTGATCTTTACAATAGCTACTGTAGCGATTTTAAATACCAATGTACAATGCACCCCTCAATACAATTAGGTTAATAGTGAAAATTGAGCTAATGTGTTTTGGCAGAATGTTGCAAAATAACACACCATCATTTTCCTCAACTATTCTCTTCCTTTTGCAATGACGATGTGCTATTAGATGGATGTCAGCCAAAATCTGCTCACCTACACTGATGGATCACATAAAGTGTTGGATGTTTAACTGCCTCTGTTCTCTCTGTACCATACCCTTCTTCAGATGATTGCCTCACTGCACTGAAGTCTCTGCTAGACCTCGATGTCTTAAGAAAAAGACACACCTGAGGTGGCAAGAAAAAAATGTCCAAACCCCTTTGTGATAAATATATATCTCTAATTATAAGTAGGATTGAAAACCACAAGAGTGAAGTGTTCTTTATTATTTTCTAGGTTTCTATAAAAATCATTTCATTAACATCGTATATGTATAATATGAAAAGAAAATAGATATTTTAAATCCTTAGAGTAGAGTGGGGTAATCCTTGTTATATGAACAAACTGGGGGATGAGAGACTGGAGAGCAGCCCCTTGGAAGAGGGCTGGGTTGATGGCGAGTTGCATGTAAGTCAACAGTGTGCCCTGGCAGCCAAAAGGGCCAATTGAGTCCTGGGGTCCATCAGGCACAGCATAGCTAGCTAGTTGAGGCACGTGATTGTCCCACTCTACAATGGGCTGGTGCAGCCTCACCTTGAGTACTGTGTAGAGTTTTGGGTGCCTCAACACAAGAAGGACATGAAACTATTATAATAGGGTGTGTCAAGAGGAGAGCAACCGAGATGCTGAAAGGTCTTGAAGAAAAGACTTATGAGGTCATTTGATTTGCTCAGCTTGGAGAAGAGAAGGCTGGGAGGTGACCTCATCACAGCCTACAGCTTCCACAAGGTGGGCAGCAGAGGGGGAGATGCTGATCTCTTCGCTCTGGTAACCAGCAATAGGACACAAGGAAATTGAAAGAAGCTGTGTCAGGGGAAGTTCAGATTGGACATTAGGAAAAGGTTCTTCACTGAGAGGGTGGTTGGTCACTGGAACAGACTCTCCATGGAAATGTTCATGGCACCAAGCCTGTCAGAGTTCAAGGAACATCTGGACAATGCTTTTAGTCTAATGGTTTAGTATTAGGTAGTCCTGTGAGGAGCAGGGAGTTAGACTTGATGATCCTTACGGGTCCCTTCCAACTCAGGCTATTAAATGATTCTATGATTCTATGTATCCACTCAGTAGAAAAAAATTAACGAAAATTTGACTTTCACTGTTAAACTCCCAGCCGGAGGTACTAACAATGTGCTTGGAATGGCCTGCCACAAAATTTCACAACATCTTGTGCAACAAGACTGTGTTGCTATGAAAATTTTATGATGGCCAGGTTTTTTACATTTACTTATTATAGTTAAAACTAATTACATCTATACATCCACTGATTTCGGTAGAATCGTATATCCTTAGTTGTTTGGGTTTTTTTCCTTGTGGTTAATGTGACCACATAAATGCCATTAATATTTTTTTTTTTAATATGAAGAAATACAACATTATTTTACTGAAGTTTACTTGTGATTCAGATTGAAGTGATCAGGAGGTGATAAATTACCAAAAATATGTCATTAAACAATTATTTTTCTGATTTTTGCACACAAAAGAATACCCTTTAAAAACAGTTCAAAATGGTCTAGGCCACTTTTCCTTAATTTTTTATTCATTTCAGCAGTTTAATGCTGAAAAAAAGAAAATCCAGTAAAGAAATAAATTTGTTTAACAGAAAGTAATAGATAATTCCGTCATTGAGACTTTTTTGCTGCTTTTTCAATGCAAACCAGAAGTCACAAGTAGGTGTTATTTGTAGAACTGCCAATTGTCACACTGCTGAGACTGAGTAGAAAAAAGCTTTAAAACAAAACATCAGAAATCAAATATTTTGCCAACAGAATTATTTCATCAAACTAAAGTATTTCCATTCAATCCCTGAATACTGATTTTTTTCAAGGTTCCAAGACTTTGGAAACTTTCTTTTTCCCCAAATAATTATCCTGAAAAGCTTCTTGTGGAAGGGTGAAAATAATCAGTCTAACTACAACATGGTCAGTGTAGCCTTAGTTACTATATATCATGAACTGTACTAGCTCTGTTTTCATATTTTTGTGACAATGCACAAATGGACCTCTACTTGATATATGAATGTAGCAACAACCACTCTAAATTACTTTATTGGAAATAGAAATGTATTTAGTTTTTCACAGGCACCATGCCTTCTCTTATCATCGAGTTTTCTCAGTACAACAAATATGAAAATAATAAGATTTTGAGATTTTTAGTTCAGGCTATTTTATTCTAACAAAATTGACAAAATGGTAATTGTAGATAGGTAAATTCCATTTTGATCATTACTACAGTGAAACAGACAGCATTTGTTGAATCGTCACTGGACAAAATATTTCGTCATAGCTTAACTCCAACAAATCAAGCATCGAATACTAATCACAGAAAGTTTTTCAAATACGGTACATTAATAGTATTCTATGGTCTTTGTATATGATTTCACAGTGATTTTTTTTTTTTCCCGAGTGTAGGAATAAGTGGTGTTCTATAATGCTTGATTTCAAAATGAGAGAGGTTGTGAAATTATTTTTAATGGAACCCACTGGGTCATTTTGCAGGAAGCACTTGCCCATGATTGTATTTGTATTTCAAGAAGACTGAAGATTCAACCTTGATTGTGACTCAGTGTCTAATTAAATCCAAGACAACAAATGTCTTTCAATGAGATTAGGGTTATTATGCTGTGATGACATTTTGATCTATGTTTTAGAAAACCCTGTGGTATTCCACTTACCTAAAATCTTACCAAGCGTGAGAGACTTGATTGCATTGAATTCTGTGCCTGAAGACAGAATAAACTTCATTCTTTCATTCTGGTTAACCTGCAGAATGGTATGGTAAAGAACGAAGTAGAATAATGAGAAAGATGTTAGTCAAAGTTTGCAAAAAAACCAGATAACATCAGGGTTAAAAATAAAAGGAGCTGAGGGAAGAATTTTTTAGTTATAGCACAAAAACTAATTAGGAAATACATTGTCAGCTTCCTCAGGTCACTGATTATAGCCGTGATACTTCTTAACCATCCCACTTACTAAGCCTTTATTTATCTTATTGATTTGGCTGATTCCTTCTTTTTCATCTATACGATGAATTAAAATGGTAAACCTTCAAAAACATAAAAAAGGTTCTTTTCATTAAAAAGGCACTCAACATTTAGTTCATAAAGGTCAAATATTATACTGTAAATGCTCTGCCCCCCAGGGTACCTCTAGAACTACTTGCCTTCAAGCCTTATATCAATGCATAATTTAGCAAACTCAGGTCTAGCCTCAAAATACTAAATTGTAACATCAATTTTTTAAAATTTTTAATTAAAAATAATTAAGACTTCTTTACTCATATGCTCATATATCTACTATTAACAAAATAAATATTTCTATTTTATCGCCAAATTTCTACAAAAAGTAACAAAAATCTTTTCCTTAATAGTCACATACCTTTGATGTAAAATGGACCAAAGAAAATTAGACAAATAAGCTTAAATTCTTATCTAGATGGTAATACATTTGTACTGTAGTTTTATACATAATTTGGAACAAAATCAAAATGCAAGACCCAAAACAAATGGTAGCAGTCATTAACACGTTGCAAATTGTGAAAAATTAGCTATCAAAAAATTCATTGTATTTTCATATAAAATAATGAGGCAATACCGACCTTTTGAATTGGAAAAGATGAAAACCAAAGAAATTGTCTTTAGACTTTCACTGTGGATCATTAGTCTGCTAACCTTTCTTGTTCACTTGAGATACTAAAACACAGTTTATTTGGGGGTAATTGCCTTGTTGTAACTATTTCCTTTGATTTGCTTTGGATCTTATACTTTTTTATGATAATCCATGTTTTTTGTGGGTTTGGGTTTTTTTGGCTAACTGAATTACCTCCACAAAGAGCATTTCCTCCTCTCTGTTAATCTTCACTTGTTGCAGTTGTCCATCAGCCATGCTTTTGATATAGATGCTGAAGACATCAGGATCTTGATGGATATCTAGCTTGTACCTGATCTGTAAGCTTCCTGCAGGGACAAATAGAGTATAGTATACTACACAAAAGTAGTGTACAAAAGTATAGTATACTACATACACAATAGGCAGTGTTAGATCATATGCAATGCATCCTGCTTCACAGGTGCATTTGAAGAGCAGAAAAAATGCTTATTTAAGGAATTTAACTATGATAAATGGACATAAGAGAGAAATGAAAGAAGGCAAAAGGAAAGTAATAGCAATGTTGAAAGTAGGATGTAGTGGCAAAGATAGACATGAACTGTCACAAAACTGAATAATGAGTTAAAATTTGTGCAGAAATTTTAGTAAGTACTTTCATAATTCATCTGAGAAAGACTTGGTCAGGTGGCTCATATCAATGTGAGTTACCAAATAAAAGTCAATACCTTACAAGTACTGTTGTTTTATAATGTTTACACTGTCCAGACCTGTTAACCTCTGATCAGTTGACAGTTCAGTAGGACGCAGTTAATAACTTCTAGTTCATTTCCCATTTCTTGTTAACTCCCAGCATACCGTCTGTACACATATAACTCTTTCACAGCAGAAAACAGAGGCAGTGCTGTTTACTTGTCAGAGATTCTTTTCTAGCTATAGATGGACTACAACTTTCTACTCATTAACATTTAACATTCATCTTAAGTGGAAACATCAATTACATTATGTGTATTTTCACAAGAGTATGTGTGTATTCTCATAGGTATATAAGTAGTTTATTAAATTAGTTGAATGAAATGACATCTGATTAATTCAGAAAATAGAAAGTGCACTTTGAAAAACTAGTTTATTTGATTATTTATCACAAAAATGGCAAATACTATGCTGTGTCAGTAGCAAACAAATCAGATACATTTTGAGTTTCATTTCAAAACTTTAAAATAAATTATTTTGAAATATTTTACTGCATTTCTAACAGATTTCCAGAATTAAATATTTTTGCCATTGTGATAAAAAAAAAAAAAAAGTAGTAAAATTTGAAATTACAATAGCCGGAACATTTTTCATGTGGAAAGCATTGCTTGGTGCAGCTGAAAAATAAATATATGATTTACAGCAACAACAGGACAATGCTTAGCTTGTGATTCAGGTCTGGGAATCAGAGTGAATCTGAGTTGGTAGCTATGACATTCATTAGCATTTCCAGACAGCCTATCTGAACACTCACCACTTCTGGTAAGAATGACAGAGAGGTATTCCTTGTAGAAGGAGCTGATATAAAGTAGTAAGCTTGGTGTCTGTGTTGTTCGAAAGGCAAATGTAATTTCTTCCCTGTTTAGGGTCATGTCAGCATAGAAAGAAGAAGCATGAGAACTGGAATTTTTAGCTAAGGTGTAGTATTCTTGAAAATTGTATGTCACAGAAGTGCCAGTCTCAAAATAGGCAGAGATCTCTGAAACAAAAAGTAATATAGTTTTTAAATATTATGCAAAACAGGACTAAAGTTCTCTTTTTTTTTGTTCTGCCACAGAACAAAATAAAATGCATTCTTAACTGTTGTGTTAAAGATGAAAAAGAAATGTAAATGGAAATAGTATTTAGAACTACAGAGAAAGATAAGACCCAACCTGGGCTAGCGCAAAAGTACAGTTAGACATGTGTCTTAATATCTGCTGCATGAAGAAGTGCTTCTTTTTGTCTAGTTTTAAACATGCTTTCTGCTTTTTTCCTGTTTATGTATGTCCTCAAGCTTAATATGTCCTGTCTTGTATGTACACTGCTCCTGCAGAGAAATCAGTGCAGCAGTTTGAATCCAAACATATTTATTAAACTTGGCCACACCTGAAACATGTATGTGGGAAAAGAAAGTAGTCAGGTGAGAGAAAGAAAAGGACAATACAAACTGGACTAAGGTCTTCTTACACATAATCACTCATAAAGGGCCTCTGTATCTCTGTGATATTTCATAGCCATTTTCTGCTAAAGGTAACTTGGACTATGCGGTTTTCACACACAATCTCCACACTCCAGGAAAAAAATGTGTAAATTTCTGTAATCTGGCTCAGTATCTTTGACAGAAGGTGACTGAAAGTTATTAGTATGGGACATCCACACTTTTCAGCAACAGGAGCCACTTTGCCCCTGCAGAATAATAAACATGGAGTGTGACCCTTAGCCTCTTCTGCCATTTGCAGGGGAGGAGGAAAGTACCATTCCTCTCTCAATGGTAGATACATTAGCTCTACAGTGGTAGATACAGAGGGACTTCCCCAAGTCCTTTACTCTTGTGGTAGCAGTGGTGGCTGGACAGATGCTGTGCTCACTAATTTAGAGGAACATGGAGTTACAGCATTTTAGCCAATTAGTACTCTGCAGAATGCATTTAATATATGAAGGAAGGAAGTAATTTTTAGCCTATCAGAATTATATGCAAATACCAAATGTTCTAGATAAACTTATGTTCTTAAAATTCAAACTTGGTGACTTGTGATCATCTACCACTATGACACCATTTAAAATGACTGAAAACATAGTCTCAGTCCTGTTTCCAACAATGTCACTTAGTCTTAGTTTTGAGATTAAGACTTGAAAGACAGAAATCCGAAAGTTCATTCATAAAGATATGGTTCCCAGCTTTAGTATAGTATAAAAGAATCAAAAGAGTTGCCTAACATTAAAGAAAAGATGCTGATACTCTCAGGTAAGATGGTTCCTGCTTTAAATAGTGTATGTTGAACATATCTCTAGTAGATAGTGTTTAACAAAAGTTACGCTTACTGTATGAATTCAACTGAATGTTTCTCTATGTTAAATAAAACATAAATATTTTGCAAGCACTTAAACATATCTTAAAAGGGCTGTAAAGATCTTGTTCTGGACTGCATGGTCCTGTTTTCAATTACTGATAAAACTAAAAGACTTGCTTGCCTTTCTTACAGAATGGCCCAGAATAGGCAGACAAAGTGCAGTCACAGGAGAATCCACTGTATTTCTCTCTACATTTTCCACCATTGTGACACAGGTTACCATAGCTGCTACAGTGGCCAGGACAGCCTGGTTCAACTCCTGGCGTTATCTTTGCTCTTTCTTCCAGGTCAAGGGCCATTCCATTCAACTGTAATGAACGAATGCATCCCAAAAATCCTTTCTGCCTGGATGCTGTCCCACCTGAAAATAAATTAATATGAACCTTTAAAAATTTAAAAAATTTTTTGTGTAAAAACCTCTTCATGTTTTACATCCCCTGAACAGTCTACTTTGAATTTTGAAGATACAGGCATGTGAAAATACTTATAAATAACTTTAAAATCATATCTGATTGCTTTTGTCAAGTACAGTGAACACTTGAAGCTTTTAATGGGAAACCTAAATTTTGCACAGTAAGATAGCAAGAAATGATGCATACTTCTATTAACTAACAAAGGAGTAACATTCAGAAATGAAGTGGATTTCTTTCTTTCTCTTTTTTCTTTTTGAAAGAGAGAAAGTCTAAGCAAGGTGGGAAGGGGTAAGAAGGGAAGGGAAGGGAAGGGAAGGGAAGGGAAGGGAAGGGAAGGGAAGGGAAGGGAAGGGAAGGGAAGGGAAGGGAAGGGAAGGGAAGGGAAGGGAAGGGAAGGGAAGGGAAGGGAAGGGAAGGGAAGGGAAGGGAAGGGAAGGGAAGGGAAGGGAAGAGAAGAGAAGAGAAGAGAAGAGAAGAGAAGAGAAGAGAAGAGAAGAGAAGAGAAGAGAAGAGAAGAGAAGAGAAGAGAAGAGAAGAGAAGAGAAGAGAAGAGAAGAGAAGAGAAGAGAAGAGAAGAGAAGAGAAGAGAAGAGAAGAGGAAAAAACAAGAAAGAAAAAAGGAAAAAAAGCAAGAAAAAGAAAGAAAAGAAACAAACAAAAAGAATAAAGAAAAAAGAAAGAAAGAAAAAATAAGAAAGAATGGAAATAAAATGGAAAAACCAAAAAGGGGATGGGAGATTGATGAGCTGTACGGTTTTACTCTTTCAAGATCTTAGTGACTTATGAACTGATCCACGTGTCTGTCTATCTGTCAGTCTCATGGTATGGATCATGATACCCCACAGCTGGTGTCTGGCCAGACATATTTTGTCCCATACTGGAAGCTGTGTCCATTCTTGAGTAATAGGAAGGTTTATCCCCCTTACTACAGAGGATATATCTGACTACCAAGCATATCATAGAATCATAGAATTGCCTAGTTTGGAAGGGACGTTTCAGACCATGTAGTCCAACCATCAACTTAACACTGACAAAACCCATTACTAAACCACATTGCTAAGCATTACATCTACCCGTCTTAGATACCTCCAGGGATGGTGACTCTACTGCTTCCCCAGGCAGCCTGTTCCAAAGCTTGATAACCATTTCAGTGCTCCAAATTATTTCAAAATAATTATACAAACTCATAAAGGTTTTCAAGGTACAGTACTGTAGTGAATATTATTTCATTTTACTCCTAAGATCTTCAAGAATTTTCAGGGAGGAAAAAAACCCCACAACACCAGAAACAAAACAACAGAATCACTCTTCTAATACAATTATCCACCTGAACATTATCTGAAGAAAACAAGCCAGACAGCTTGCTTGTACATAAGTCAAACCAGTTTTTAAATTGTCAGCTCCGTAGAGGAGATGGATGTGTCTAGATTTACTAGAATCTTTTTAATTATTTCAAAAAAAAAAAAAAATAAAAATTAAAAAATCACTCCATTCAATGGCCGATCACTTCATAAAAAATTCCTAGAAATGGCAACTGTCAATACAGGTTAGTACAGTATCAGATTGTTGGAGTTAGAAGAACTAGAGATCAATTAATTGTCAAAATCATCAGAAAATAGTTTAGACTTGATATTACTATAAACACTTGTAGAATTAGACCATTTCTTGGTCTTGCTTCACAGATCAGACCTTGCAAATTCAAACTGATCTAATTTCAATTGTTCATATAATAGCAGTTATAGGGTAAGTCAAATAAGATGAAAGCATTATAATTTATTGTAGTATAGTTAACAGAGATTTCCTAATCCTTCCATTAATAGTTCTAGTCCATTACTGCGAGTATAACCTAATTTTAAGACTTCTCCTAACTCAGTTATATCAAATGCCTTGGTTATCTTCTTTGCTATGGAGGCTTCCTCCATGCTTTTAATCAAAATATAGAATTCTTCAATGTTTAATCTAGTCTCCATCTTCTACCCTTGATGCCCTTTGAGGCATAGGTCAGAATTCTGATCTCGGAATACAACGGTTCCCTCTCAATTTAAATTTTTCCTAAGGATTCACAGTTTGCTTTGCCACAGTTTCCCCTTAGCTGTGCTGCTCCCCAACACACAGCAAATAAAACATATATTCATCTAGTATGATGTGTCTCACAGCAGATCTAGATAAAGATCTGTTTAAAAGTATGGCAGACTTTACATGCTCTTATACTGTATACCATACGTATACCCCAGAAACCTATAAATTCAGAATATGGCAATACTAAAGTAAGAATACTATCATGTACCATAACACATATCTCTACATAGCTCTATGTAATAGTTAAATAAACATTAATAATTTTTTTGTAATTCCATTTCTGCTTTTCCAGTGTTTTATCTAAATACATTAATATATTTGCTAAAGTACAAAGGCAGAAATATTCAGGTACATTTCTTCCTTTGAAGCTTTCACAGTTAAGAGAGAACCAACCATAGGTTTGGATTTTACCTGGCTGTGTGAAATCAAATAATAATCCCTTTCTCCTGTTTCCAAAACTAAGCAAACACAGCCTGAGTATTTCATTAAATGTGTTAGCAAAGGGCGGAGGAGTAGATCACAGATTCATAGACTCATGGAATGTTTTGGATTAGAAGGGACCTTTAAAGATCATCTAGCCCAACCCCTTTGCTGTGGGGAGGGACATCTTACATTAGATCAGGTTGCTTGAAGCCCTGTCAAACCTGACCTTAAACACTTCCAATGATGAGGCATTCACAACTTTTCTGAGCAACCTGATAAGTTGTCAATGAAAAGAGACAACAAAATTTCCTTGAAATTACAGAAGTAACACATCTTCCTTCAGCAGATGACATCCTCTCAAAAAATAGTGCAAATGGAAATCCTTTAGTTGTTCTTCAAACAAACCTCAAAAGAAGAAAACTGTGGTTGAAATCCTGTCCAGCAGTAACTATAGGTTAAGGCACTGAATTTGTAAACTCAAAATAGAGTTACATCTCCATGGATTTTTCACAAAGGCTCTTATCTGATCATACAAACTGCTTTCAAATGAGCCAGTTGCCATGTTTTTTTCTTTATTTTCTTTTTTCCTTTTCATATTTTCATGATGATAACTAAGAAAGATTCTGTTAAATGAGTGCCCACCTACAAAAAGCTGGCTGTTGAGCTGCAAACGAATATGCCCATCAGGTGGAGCACCATGAGAACTTTGAGGGAGATGATCTACTTGTAAAGATGCCTCTTTGATGTTTCGTTCGGCCTTCACATAATGCCACTGGTTGTCATTTAAGGAAGTGAGTGATTGCACTGTAACTTCGCTAGGTCCATTTCCAACATCAAATGAAAAAATCACTTCAGATGGAGCTAGAAAGAGGACAGTAATAAAGGACATTTACATTATTTCATACTCAATTGGGTCACAAAATTATTATGTGGCAGAACAAGTGACTTTAACATCTAGCCTACTACTTCATGGGATGAGACTGGTTGTATTAGGGAAATAGTTTACTTCAGGACACCTATCCCCAAAGTTCATTCTTCACACTCACTGTCAGTGAGAACAATGATTTCACTACAGCATGGAAATCTGTTTGTGGACCCCTAGAGAGCATAGTAGTGAAGAAAGAGTGAAACGCACTAACTTTGTTATTTTTCAGTTTAGATAAAAAGCACGTCTTTCTTACATGCTAGCTGATTAACATTGTTAACTATACTTAAATTATCACCACTATAATCCAATCAACGTCTTCTACTGTCTATTTGCTTTTGTTATTTATTCACAGAATCTCTACAAATAGCAGAGGGCAAATTTTTGTTGTACTTTTTAAGAGTATGTATACAGTGAATTAAATTTAGTCATTGTCTAAACAACTTTCGCATTACATGGTTTCATAGTTTGGTTAGAAAATCATAACTGAAAGTTTGCAGGTCAAAATAATAAGAAGAGAAATATGACAGAAATTAAAGATCTGAAAATTATTAATATTCTCTCTGAAACTGTTCCTTTCATATATTCAAGGACAATTATGTATGAAAATAAGAAATCCTTAAACCAGGGATTATCACCATTTTGAATTATTAGGGATTTGATTAAAAGACTAGAGGTCTGAGAAGATTCCATGAATCCAAGAGAAAAGTTCTCAATTATGTCATTGGACTCTGAGAGAAAAGGAAAACAATTTGTAGCCAAGGGAAATAAATCACTTCAAACAACATTTTCAAAGACGAATTTAGTGAATTAAAAATAATAATAGTATTTCAATGATGTATTTTTATTTTCTTTTCCCTTTTTAAAGATCCATTAGACTTTTTAACGTTTAGATCCACTTTGGCCAACCTTTAGACTGAGTAATGCCACATGCTCGCAATCTCTTAAACCCTGAATGTGATTGTCGCATTTTTCTGTAACAGCTGAACTTGAGACAGAAAAATAAAATGACAAATCAACAAAGCATTTGACTTCCCAAACAAAATATGGCATAATGTACAGTCAATTTTTAAACAGAATGCCTTTTGTAATAAATGATCTCTTCTGCTTAAAAATCAACAGTGTTTTATTCAATAATAAGAAACAATTGATGTTTAAAAATAGTTCCTCAGTAAAATGAATTTTAGGATAAATTTATTTCATTGGGACAAAGTTGAGAATTCAGTCTCCCCTTGCTGAGGGGTGAAAGAAAGGAAAACAACCACACAGTGGGAAAACAAAGGCAACAGAAACTCCATGTGATTGGGTAGAGAGAATTTCTGCTGAATGTTACCTTCTGGAGGGAGGTCTTTGTAATCCTCTGGATACTGTTGGGGTGAAGCCTGAAAACACAAATTCTGCTTTGAACTCACTGAATGTGCCTCTTAAATAGTCTATCAGAATGAAAGATCTTATAAATAATGTTACTGTTTAGATTTTAAAGGCAAGAAAGCGCATAATAAAGATTTTGAAATAACCACTGAAATAATGAGTTATGTTAGTACCACTAAAAAGGTAATATAATCTTGAAAAAGGGAACAAATCGTAGAAGTTCAAGAGATGAAGGCCCAGATGGCAAGGATGACTGTATGGTCATCTGTTGGAGTGTTTGAAGACTGACCACAATATGTCAGAAAAATTGAAAAATATAATTAGTTTACATTCCATAATATTTTAGATAACTCTGCTAAAACCATCTACACTGCAAATTTGGAAGAAAATTGGCATTTATAAGTGCAGTCATCAAACCACCTGTGGAAGGTATGCCACAGGACATGGAGAAATGCTGACTGAGTTCTGAAATTTCTCCTCTTGTGACAAAGGACCAAGGGAAAGAGCACTTTGGTTATTTCTTGGGCAGCAGGGGAGGGTATATCCAGGAGTTCTTTTCCGGTGTAAAAATAGTTTGCAGGCCCTAGCTACCTTGGTGTTACTCAAAATTTTCCAAACTTTACAGGGCCTCTTGTGGCCCTAATGCATTCAAACATAGGCAGAGCGCAGCTATAGATTGGCAAAGTGGAGTAGAAGATGCAGTTGATGGCAATCATGGGGTGCGGTCAATGGCTAGCCATGGCTAAAAGGACTAACAGAAAGCACATTCATCAAGAACCATTCAGAGTATCAAGGCTGAGCATCACATGCAGAAGCAGAATGTGATTACCAAGTAATATGCCAAAGGATACAAAATCCAAGCACTTTCCATAAAGGGAACAATAGATTTCCACTCATCCTGGACAACAGATTGTGAATTTGGGCAGACAAAGGCCAACAGCAACTGCATACTGGGTTCTTCAGAACTATTTCCAAAGCAACCACAGAAGACCCTCCAAATCAATACACCGTAGTGTTTCCAATCCTACCTTAAATTTATGTTTAACTTATTGTTTTTAAATATGAAATAATACTTCAGTGAGCACTCAGTATAACATCGTTACTCAGACTTTCAGCTAGAGGCTGTAACCTGCAGTCATGTAACTATTTAACCGAGTGTACAATTCAGAGTTTAATCAGCCTTGTTGCTTTCAATCACTACTTCTGCTGAAGATTACAGGAACTCAAAAAAAAATTCAAACACTTGAATTTTTTATAAATCTGTTAAAAAAAAAAAAAAGGATCAAGTATCTTCTTCCAGACTGTTCACTTCCTTTGTGTTTTAAAATACAGTTAGGATACACACCTTCATTTTTGCAATAGCTTTCTAGAATACTATATACAGATGCACTGTAGTGTTTATAAATTCATATAACTAAACAAACAGCACTAAACTTCACATTTCCCATTAAAATTCTTTATCTGGCACTTTTGCTTTGGCAAAGTTAGACTTAAAGGTCTAAAGTACATTATGTTATAAATAAAAGAATTAGATATAAAGCTTGAGAACAATCAATAAAATTCTAAGCAAAACCATTGTGTTCACAAGTAGGGAATGCCAAATGTTAATGACATAATGAGTTTTAGATTATTTCTAACACCTCCTCACCTTAAACACTGACACCTGACATTTTCATTATTGTCATTATTACACAAATCAAAAAAAATATTTATGTGGAACTATTAATAGAATGTCAAGTGTAGGTTGGTGATTTTCATTCATATCTGTTATAAAGGAGTATATGATGGTGAAATCTAAATGATCCTATGCAATATGAAATGTTCGAGGTGATTAATACTTTTTTTTTTGAGAGAGAAAGGTCCTTGTGATGGAAACGTATATTGCTTACATTCATCACTTACTGCTTCTCTCATCTCTCACTAGTAACAAGTCATACCAAAAACCAAAAGTATACAGTAGTTTGGATGGTTATGAATGAAGGGGACATGAATTTGTCTGCATAATATTATTCTGAAGAAAGAGTTACGGTCTTATGCCAACTGTCTGAATAAATTTAGTTCTCAGAAGCGTTCCTTTAATGTTTTCATTATTTAACTGTATATTTTGAAAATAGAAATAATTTCTTACACAAGAATATCATCATTGCTTAAGAGATTCTCCACTGAAGTGCTGACCCGGTATATTTTCTGTATAGCACGATACGGAGGCTATCATGCTACTGTGTTTTCACCTGTTCACAGAACTTTCACAGACAGCAGTTCATACTCTTGATAAAAATGGCAAAAAAACTGTTGAAAATGGCTTATCTTTCAAATACAGCACTACAGTTTGAGATAATGCAAAACAAATTGATTAAGCATTACACAATATTCTATAATTAAACTGTCTGCAGAAGAACACAGTAGGTGTTTTTCTGTTTGTTTCAATAACCTAAGACATCAATATTAGCAAGAAAAACCCAAACAAGCAAGAAAAATATTTTACTTTTAAAAAAAGATGTATTAATGTTTCTATAGTAATATTTTACATTATATAATATATATTTTTTTATATATGTAGTTATTTGTACTCTTCACTGGAAAGTACTTGAGTGTGATTAAACAATGATTTGTAAAATAATGAGGAACTGTCTAATGTCAAGGGGAAAAGAGTCCTAAAGAACTCTCAGAGGTATGTATCAAATATAAGGGTTTTTAATTAATGAGCCATTTGAAATTAATTTAAAATTTTTTTGAAGCGGTGCTTCATCCTTTTAAATATTCTTCCTTTTAATAATGAACAATATGACTAAAACATTGAGTCAACTGAGACAAAGCTTTCTTTCTACATTAGTCTTCTTACTGAATTTAGTGAGACATTTCATTTTATTTTGTGCAACAAATATTTATTTATGCGTAAAATTCTCAAGATCTGGGTATATACAAATAAAAAATAAATAAATAAAATAATTTTGAGAAAGTATGAATAAACAAGGATACTGTGCCACAGAAGGTCTGAGTGGTATGTTATGACTGAGTGAATCTCCCAGCAGCCACATGTAATGCCTGGCCTTAAAATTTGGAAGGAGAGGATTTGGTGGCGGGGATGGAGCAAGTAAGGGAATGAGGAACAGTCTGAGCAGTCAGGGGCTAGTTGCTGTGCTCTTACATTAGGAACACTCTGGGGCAAAAATTTTCTTTGAATGGGTATTTGTATGGTCTCAGTGGTGGGATTTTGAGGGGAATGATAAAGCTCCAATAGCAGTAGTAACAGTAATAAAGCTAGAGAACAGTTTAAAAAAACTAACTCTGTAAATTAATTCTAATTTAGTCCAACCGAGAGCTAAAATAACAATAATAATGATCAGTCCTGTTACTTACAGTATAACTCTATCCTTATGAAGTCTTGAATTCCCAGATTTTCTAAAAACACTCCTGAGGAAGCAGTAGTTTTAAAGAAAAATGAGACATCTGCGCTGAGCTCTCCATGGAAGGTTGGGAAATGCAGGTAGGATGTCTCTGTGTTGAAGGATGCTGAATTCCAAAACGTTCCTAGTTTTTAAAATTAAAAATTAAGTGATAGATACAGTGTTATCTAATATTGCTAGTATAAGTTTTATAACCAATTAAACAAAGGGAAGTGCCCAGGTCTGGGAATGGGTTGCAGTGTTCAGGGAGTCTAACTTCCACAAAAGCCTTCTGCTTAGTCTATAAAATGAATAGTGGGGATCTTGGAGACATAGAAAAATGATTCAGCAACAGTAATTAAGGTTCTCAGTTTAGACAACCGAAAACCAATTAAAGGGAAATAAAACACCTGGCATCTCAGCTAGAAAGTCCAGTTAGGCCCTCATGTATACTTTTATGAAGTAAACAAACAGCATCTTTGAATGAAGTGCTATACCTACATTAGCTAGTATAAAGTATAATTCACAGTTCTTATGTATATTTCTCACACAAAAAGGAAGAAAAGTCTTGTTATTTTTGTAGTGTAATGTTTCACCAGATATCACAAAGAAGGCAGGATACAGCTCCTAGTAATTACTGTGGAAGGAATTAAAAAAAAATTAAAAATTTATGAAAGTGTCTTCTCCTTTGGTTGACTGCAGTTCAGAAATTCATGTGCATTCTTACTTACATGATAAATCCAATGTAAGTCAGTTTTGCTCAAAAAAAAGGTTACAAGATACAATATAGATATTTTGCCGGTATGATTTTTCTTTAAGATAGCATTTAATAAAATTTTTTAGATTTTGTTCTTGTTTATTAAAAGGCTTATGTAAAATCTCTAACAACACCCTCTTCTAATAAGAACATTATCTGCATTAATGGTGTTCAACTAGAAGTACCTTGATATTATTGCTGTATTCTTACAGATCTACCTGTATGTCTTCGTTAAGCTATATTGCTTTCTAAATCAAATGAGACATTCAATACCTTCCTATCTAGTTGAACAAGGCCATTACACATTCTCCTGATAATGCTGTGATCTGGTTCTAAATACTACGCAAAACTACGATTTTTGTTTTTTGGTCCAGGCACTCTTTTGGTTTTTTGGGGCAGAGAAAGAGGGGGGAAGAAAAAAAAAAAGATTTACAAATTTCTTTCTGATCTGCAAAATCTAACTCTATGGTACAGTGAACACAAAGGCCTGGCCCACAGCCCAGTGAAGTAAAACCGAAGTCCTTTCACTTATTCCTCCTGACTTTTTTGCAGAGTTTTAATCAGCGTTCAGATCCCACACACAGAAAAGCAGCATGGCAGGATATTGATACATATGCTAATAATTTCTTGCTGTGCCACTCAGCACTTGGGAGTACTGCCAGCCTTCACAAGTTAGAGCAGCCATCAGGACAACTCTCACATGGTAGGGTAGAGCTGTGAAATGGCTGGCTCAATCTGGGAAGGGAAAGCGTAGCTTTGCACCCAGTTCTCCTGCACTGCCTGATGGGGTCCTTGAAATTATCATCCTGTACAAAGTGCAATCAGTCGAAGGCCTTACATATTGGGATCACTTTTCAGACTGTGTTCCTCAACTGTTTCAGATCATGGCTCCCACAGAGCAAACTTCACCGCAGTTATGACTTAAGTATATAAGAGCTATTTAAAAAACAATGGGCTGGCTGTTACCAGTATATCAAACACAATAGGAAGTTTAATACTAGTAATTTATGCAAAATTGGTAAAACATTGCTAGTAAAAAGAGACAATAGTGGCAGTAATAGTCCAGTAGAATAATGATACAATTAGCTTCAATGAAGCATTTGAATTATCTTTGTAAATCAAAATGGAGTCCTTGGGGGAGGGCGGATTTTACAGTATCTGGCTCACAGTCTCCTATTTAGTTTTCTGGAACTGCCAAACACCATGTAGTTAGGAAATCAATAATAGTTAGCATTTTTTCTGTGTAGTAAGACTGCAGTCTTCCAATGTGTAAAAAAAAAAAAAAGATCCTGTTTGTTATAAATAGAACAGCAACATATTGTATTGCAAAAATTACTTCAGATTTTGGTATATACTAACTAGTCTTACCAACTTGAAATTGTAAAGTGATGAAGGAACAAATAAGAATAAAGTAGATCAATCTGATAGCTTTCTATGATGCCATAACTGGTTGGCTGGATAAGGGGAGGACAGCAGATATCATCTACCTTGACTTCAGCAAGGCTTTTCACACTGTCTCCCATAACATCCTCATTGGAAAACTAAGGAAGTGTGGGCTGGATGAGGGGACAGTGAGGTGGATTGAGAACTGGCTATGTGACAGGACCCAAAGGGTAATGGTTAATGGAACAGGTTCAAGCTGGAGGCCTGTAACCAGTGGTGTCCCCCAGGGGTCAATACTTGGTCCAGTCCTGTTCAACATATCCATCAGTGACCTGGACGAGGGGACAGAGTGTATCCTCAGCAAGTTTGCTAATGATACCAAGTTGGGTGGGGTGGCTGACACCCTGGAGGGCCGTGCTGCCATCCAGAGAGACCTGGACAGGCTGGAGAGCTGGGCAAGGAAGAACCTCATGAGGTTCAACAGGGAAAAGTGTAAGGTGCTACACCTGGGCAAGAAGAATGTCAGGCACCAATACAGGTTAGGCGTGGACCTGCTGGAGCCAAGCTCCGAAGAGAAAGATCTGGGAGTCCTGGTAGACAGCAAAATGACAATGAGCAAGCAATGTGCTCTTGTGGCCAGGAAGGCCAATGGAATCCTGGGCTGCATAGGGAAGAGTGTGGCTAGCAGGTCGAGGGAAGTCATTCTCCCCCTCTACTCTGCACTGGTGAGGCCACAACTGGAGTATTGCATCCAGTTCTGGGCTCCCCAATTCAAGAGGGATAGGGAACTACTGGAAAGAGTCCAGCGAAGGGCAACAAAGATGATTAAGGGATTGGAGCATCTCCCTTATGAGGAAAGGCTAAGAGAGCTGGGACTCTTTAGTCTGGAGAAGAGAAGGCTGAGGGGAGACCTTATTAACGCCTATAAGTACCTCAAGGGTGGCTTGAAGGAGGAGGGAGCCAGACTCTTTTCAGTGGTTCCCAGTGACAGGACAAGGGGCAACGGGCACAAGTTGGAACATAGGAGGTTCCACTCGAATATGAGGAAGAATTTCTTCACGGTGAGGGTGACAGAACCCTGGAACAGGCTGCCCAGGGAGGTTGTGGAGTCCCCTTCTTTGGAGATTTTCAAGACCCGCCTGGATGCAGTCCTGAGTAGCATTCTCTAAGCAATCCTGCTTCAGCAGGGGAGTTGGACTAGATGATCTATATGGTCCCTTCCAACTCTAAAAAAATTCAGTGAAATTCAGTGAAATTCAGATAAATAACCTATTTTAATGTTGCAAAGATAAAGTGACTATGGAGACAATTGTGCAATTGCAAATCATGGAGCTCAAGTTGTAATCAAAACTGAAATCTGTTTATTATTTGTATCAATTTTTCTTGATATCTCTCAGTGTCATATCATACATTTTTTCAGTGTGAAACATTAGCAGGAATGGTAAGTGCTGAGTTAGAGAAAATGAAGATCTTACATTGCCAAATGATATTTTCTGTACATATTTTTTTGACTAGTCTTCCCTCTCCCCCCAAACAAACCAAATCTTTCATTGACATGACACATAAAATACTGCCCATCTCCTAAGGATTGACATAGATAAGGCACACTACTGTTAATCTGGAGGTGCTAGCTGTGTTCTCAAAGCAACTCTAGTCTTTGTGAAGATGACAGTTAATGTGCCTTCCATCTTTTCCAAATTGTCCCTCTTAGAGGGATTTTGTGAAACACTTAAAAGGTACTAGGAGAGCTTCCAGAAGAGACTGCTCTTCTCTGTAAAAAACGGATTCTGGTCTCTGGTACTTTGACAGCATCTTTGAATTTCACCTGGAATGCCACTGTGATCAGTTTATAAGTGCACAGTAGTAGTAATGGAGGTCAATACTGTAGAAAGCGTGCTCATTGTAAATTGTAGATCCTATTAGCCTGTCTCATCCACACTACTAGCTTATCTGACCTTAGTTAAACAACAGTTGATCAGGATTTTGCCTGTTGTCTTTGGTCTGCTCCTCCCTATCTGGCTTCTTAAACTGATCTTTAAATTATGTGATCATGTATTATTTGTATCCTAATGGATTTATTTGTTTGTTTGTTTTGTTTGGATTTGGCATTGTTTTGTTTTGTTTTGTTTTGGGGGGTGTGTGTGTTTGGAGATGCTTTCCTTTATTTCTGTGCAAAACCAAGGAGGAAAATCACCACTACCTATTACATGGTTTAGTTACATCTATTTTTTTCCATATTTGCCCTTCATCCAGCACAGCAGAGAGGAGGCCAAAATTACTGAGAAGTGTGCAAATTGCTTCTTCTACAGCTATCCTCTTAACATTATGAAGTCTGACCAGCTGGCAACTGTTTGCCTCTGAGAATTCGTGGAGTTCAGCTGCCCCATTTGTATCACTGCTTGCAGCTCTGCTACATTGAAGCTTATTATAGGAGTCACAGATTAAAAAGCATGAAGGGAAAACTGTGATCATGTAGTTCAACCTCTGATATGCCACAGACTGTATATATTCCCTGAATAATTTCTTGTTTGAAAAAGAGCATTTATTCTAGGAAAAATATGTAAACAGTTAAATTAGAAATTGACTATTTATAGAAAACTCACAAGTGCTCTGTCAATTTATATATGTATATATGTATGCACACACACTCAGCCCATTGTGCTAGCTTCAAATCCTGACCACTGGATCTTTCTCTGATTTTCTCTCCTGTTTTCAAGAACATTATTTGAAAGTTCTAACATTCTGAAATTGCATTTAAATTGAGCGTATCACCTCAGATTTTGCCCAAGTTAAGCAAAGAGATTAAGAGGCCTTAACTAAAAAATGCATCTCTTAACTTCTCTAATGCAATCCTTTAACCTTACACCCTTTTAATATAATGTAAAACTGTAACCATTGGCTTGTATTAAACTTCTTGATTATGCAAGAAGCAGTAAAGCGGAATGTTGATTAGGCTAAGGTTAGGACAAGAATAAATTAATATTGTAAAACTAAGTAATAATAAGTGAACAGTCAGTATACGGGTACTTCTGTTATTAACAGTCAAAGACATGCCCTGATTTCTCAGGCTACTGCAGATAGGAGAAACAGGTTTTTTTGGCCAAACTTAGAAATTTACTGTGCTGCTTTAATGAAGATATCACTTATGATCAGTTAGTATAGTGTCTAAAAGTATTATATCCAATGTTCACATTAGGGTTTTTTTTGTCTAAATATCAAACTGGGAACTCATGTTGAATGGATTATCTGCTCACGTTTACCTGCTTGTACTATCATTTTGTAGTTGAATTTGTACATTTCCTTTTTTTTTTTTTTTTAATTCAAACAAGTACATGACACTCTGTCAAATGTCTTAGTGGACTCCAAGCATCTCATCTCACTAGTATTGCTTTTAACAGCACTAAAGTCCCTCAAAAGTTTAGCCAAATTTACTATATATAAACTCATGATGAATGATGTATTATCTTCACATTGCATTGCACTATCCTTATATTATGTTTTATCCAATTACGTTCTATATTAAATTTTATTTTTGGGCCAAGAATACATCGGATGTTGACACATTTTGGCACACTACTTTTCTTTCAGTATTCTGGGTATATTTGAATGTTCTAATACTTATTGGAACTTCATAGTAAAAAGACTATTTCCAGTCAGTTCTTGCAAGGAAAGCCACAAAAAAACACTTTGAATGGTGTGGTTTTATAAAAGCCTACCCATACTAACTGACTCTCTATTGAAATTTAATCAAAATATGGATTTGTCCTGAATAATTACAAAAATAATGGAGATGTGTCTTTCTTTTTTATGAGAAACATAGTATTTCTATCTATTAATGGCCAAAGGTTTCTTCAGTTCTCATATGTTTCAAAATCCTTCCTGTCACCCTAGTCAGTTGACATAGGTTAATTTTAATCTAAACTTTCACTATATTTAGATATATTTTGCAATCTGATACCAGCAGTGCTGGCATGCAATTTATTAAACATATGGTATTGTACAGCAGAATAGGGAATATAGAAGTTAATCACTAATATTTTAAAGGTGACAGAAATGGGGGAATGCTACTCATACCTATAGAGCTGTCACCAGATCCTATGGCCTAATTTCTCTTGATGGCCATATTCCTCTAGAATATCATGACTGCTTTCATTGTATTTTGGCATCTTAGAAATAAAGATATCTAACCCTATCACAAATGCTAAAAAATATCATTAATATCTGAATGAAACTCTCTATATGAAAACAACTGTAATGGCATATTAAGTTACTCATTCTGTTTTTGTTATAGGTTTGTTATATGGTTTGGTTTTCGATAAGTACCGCACTTCATTGAAGAGAGTCAATCCATTAAACCTAATATGAAACCAGGTACTGTAATGCAATGTTAAATAGAAGAGTGAAAATAAGAGTGCTGCATTTGAGTTATGATGCATGACTTCTTAGAAGTGCCTAAAGAAGTAACTTCAACTTGGAAATTTAGTCAAGGAAGTGCATGGTTTATGACAATACAATTCCATGAATTGTTTATTTTATTTACTTACTTTATTTTGCTGTGGGCATAAACAATTTTTTTTATCTCTAAGTAGATGTCTGACAAGGAATAGATTATTGATGCAAGGAGAATTTATGATCCTTTGGTTTTGAATCATTTAACAAAGTATTATGCGTATTGTGGGAGAATGGCTAGCTGAGAAGGGTCACGTAGACATGATCCAGCTGGCCGAGCAAAAGCTTGAGAAACATCGGATTCAGCCCCCGTAACTACTGGGCTGGTAAAGACACCTCGTCCTTGACTATAATTGTTGTAAGATAACAGAGAGGTTGCAGCTGCTCAGGCATGGGAAAAGAGGATGAAAGTAACTGTAAAGAAGGAACCAAGGGTGGAGTTGATCTTTCTAAGAACTAACCAATCATGAGCTTAACTTTTGCAATATGTATGAGCTAATTATGTTAGAACATAAAAGGCCACTGTGTGAATCAATAAACGAAGCTTGCTGATCACTCATATTGAGTGGCCCTGTCTTCCCTCCGTCGCGACAAATGGCGCCCGAACAGGGACCCTACAGAGGGCTGAACCTGCGAGCCACGGTCAACGGAGTCTCAGTGCTGGTCCTGTAAGCAGCGCAGGAGGCGAAAGGGATTAAAGGAAAAGGTCCCCGCGCCCTGGAGCGAAAGGGATTAAAGGAAAAGGTCCCCGTGCCCTGGAGCACCTATAGAGAGTGTCCAGCCGGCTACGCGCCGCCGAAGTCTGGAAGGCTGCAACAGCGCGCTGACGAAGGTATGAATAGACAAGTGGCGTATGATTTGCTCAAATGCTTTTTAGAAAAGCGGAGCATTTAGGGTATAGATAACGAAGGTATGAATAGACAAGCGGCGTACGATTTGCTCAAATGCTTTTTAGAAAAGCAGAGCGTTCAGGGTATAGATTGTAAAAGGGAGTTGCCTGGGTTATCAGCATATGGAGTAGCGAGAGGTTGCTTTGATAATCCAGATACGGTTTTTGAACACGAGGAATGGCGTAAATATGAGGATAAATTGTTTGACGAAGTTATATGCGATAATAAATCAGCCAAAAAGTTGATAAAGCCGTGGCGGGCAGTCGCTAACGCCCCATTGCAACACCGAGCTGAAAAGAAAAAAAAAAAAAAAAAAAAAAAAAGCAAAAGCCGTTCACTCAAAAAAAAAAAAAAAAAAAAGGAATCCCTTCATATATGGGTATTAAGCAAGAAAGAGAGGAACCATTTGGCCTGTTTATCGATCGAGTAGCAAACGCCATACAGGCGGCCGGGGTGCCCGATTATCTCAGAGGCACTATACTAAAGCAGTGTGCTATACAAAATAGTAATCCGGCCACACGCAACATCTTGGCTACATTGCCAGGGACATGGACTATCGAGGAAGGACTAGAAAGGATGGCTCAGGTACCGGTAGGGCCACAGGCAATGTTAGTTGAGGCAGTAAAGGAACTAGGGAATAGTTTAAAGGAACACGCGCAGGCTACGCAGAGTCAAGTTCTTGCAGCCCTTGCTCCTTTGCAAGCCTCCGTTCATCGATTAAATGCTACTGGATCACCTCGCCCACGATGCTACCATTGCGGCGCTGCTGGACACATCAGACGGAACTGCGACGCCGGCTCAGTATGGTGCAGAAACTGCCGGTCGGACAACCACAATGAGACTGCATGTCGCGCTTCTAAACCGGGAAACGGACGATTCAGCGGGAAAAGCCGCCCCGCGCCGACACAAAAAGCGGCTGCATTTCCGGCAGCACTCAATCCCTTCAGCTCAGACCAGCCACAAGCAGAAGCCTCGGCTTGGACCTGGCAACAGCAGTAGATTGTACCCTGTTGGACTCAAAGCCTGTCCGGATTGCTACTAGCACTCAAGGACCAATCTGTATCAATGGACAAGCTGTCGGAGCACTACTTATAGGCCGTTCATCAGCCACCATGCTGGGACTTAATGTGTTGGTGGAACT
The DNA here is from genome assembly GCF_964106895.1 of Numenius arquata. Classification (NCBI taxonomy): domain Eukaryota; kingdom Metazoa; phylum Chordata; class Aves; order Charadriiformes; family Scolopacidae; genus Numenius; species Numenius arquata. The sequence continues at coordinate 47,279,016 of NC_133616.1, forward strand.
GATTGATAAAGATTACCACGGTGAGATCCAGATCATGGCCCACACGTTATTTCCACCGCTCTTCATCGCTAAAGGCACCAAGGTGGCGCAATTAATTCCCCTACCACATCTTGCGGGAGCCCTTCCACCGCTGCAAGAGCAGCCACGAGGGCAAGGAGCCTTTGGATCTACAGGACAAATGGCCCTACTAACTGTCGGCTTGCGCCAAAGGCCACAACGCCCGGTTGCTGTGCAATACGCCAACCTAACTATATCACTTGTTGCTCTTCTAGACACTGGCGCTGACATTTCCATAATCAGCACGCATAAGTGGCCGGCTCAATGGCCGACCTATGCGAGCAATGCCACGGTTGCAGGAGTAGGAGGATTGACCCTTGCTCACAAATCACCCCTTCTATGATGGACCATAGGGGACAAGGTACCATCTGGGTTCCCAGCCGTTGGGTAAGGCCTGCCATCGACCACCCTGAAGTTGCCGCTGAAGGTGACCCGACTAATCACCGTAAACCAACGGACTGAGACCGCTGCGCCTGAGTGTGAACCACGAGGTCGCAAAGACAGAAATTAATTGTACAGTCTGTGGGGTCTGTAACCCCTAGGTATTATGTGCATGCTATTTGCTTAGAAGTTGAAACAGAGAAAATGGTTAATTTAGGTATAGAAAGCTTTATAGTAGTTGCCTTAATTGTAAGCATAAGAGCCATCCCATATAGCGAGATGTTTGACCCACGAGAAAATGTGTGGATAACTTTAGCTCGGTCACTCAACACGACCAGCTTTTGTGCAAGCCTAGCAACACCCCGCTCCCCATTTACTACGTGCCTTATAGGGGTGCCCTTGACCAGTGTCACCTTTAAGGTATTTTATGAATCCCTCTCAGTATTAAGACAACAGTATAAGGTGACAAGCAAAATCCAATTCATGTGGAATGACATTGCGGAAATGTTTGAAAAGTATGACATTTGGGATGATAAGCTCCCTGTAGGTCCCGAACCACAGGAGATTGATCTAGCGGACTCCCTCAACGCCAGTTATTGCATATATATTGGCACTGAGAGTTGGACCAGGGAGCAAAAGGAGGGACGCATGGTCAGGGAGACGGCCCCTACAATCCTCTCTCCAATAGAAAACCATACTAGTTGGAGGAAAACCTGGTGTCAAAGAATGGCCCGTAGTGAGAGTTCTCCAGCTCCTGGCACTGTACTGCCCAGGCACCTTCCAAAAGGATTCTTTTTAATCTGCGGCAACCGAGCATGGTCAGGAATCCCTTCAAACCCTCAGGGAGGACCATGTACTATAGGCCAACTTAGTCTAGCTGCGCCACTAATGCACCCTAACAGCACTCACCGATATCGATTTACAAGAGACACTTCCCACAGCCTGACTAGCGATTGTTCCGACCAAATTAGCCTCTGGAATAAATGGGAAGTTATCTTCGCATCCCTTTTTACGCCAGGTAGTGCCGCAGCACGAGCACATAGAAATTTGAATAGTATAGCATGTTGGGTGGCAAAGCAAGCCAACGCAACAAGCAGAGTCCTGTCCGAACTTGCAGATGATTTATCCACAGTACAACATGCGGTATTACAGAATAGAGCCACGATAGATTTCCTTTTGCTAGCCCACGGACATGGCTGTGAGGATTTCGATGGAATGTGTTGTATGGATCTGGAGGATCACTCAAGATCTATCCATAAAGAAATTCAATACCTAATGACACATACTCAAAAGATACAACAAGATTCAGGATTCTTTGGCCTGGGTGCTCTTGGAGACTGGTTGGGTCTGTCCGGATGGCTGAGAAACCTTTTACAGACGGGATTGCTAGTCTTAATCATTGTACTAATAGCATTGCTTTGTGTGAGTTGTGTGTTGTCTTGTATGAAAACCCTTGTGTTACGGATGTTTAACCAAGCCTATGTCATTCAAAATAAAAACGGGGGAATTGTGGGAGAATGGCTAGCTGAGAAGGGTCACGTAGACATGATCCAGCTGGCCGAGCAAAAGCTTGAGAAACATCGGATTCAGCCCCCGTAACTACTGGGCTGGTAAAGACACCTCGTCCTTGACTATAATTGTTGTAAGATAACAGAGAGGTTGCAGCTGCTCAGGCATGGGAAAAGAGGATGAAAGTAACTGTAAAGAAGGAACCAAGGGTGGAGTTGATCTTTCTAAGAACTAACCAATCATGAGCTTAACTTTTGCAATATGTATGAGCTAATTATGTTAGACCATAAAAGGCCACTGTGTGAATCAATAAACGAAGCTTGCTGATCACTCATATTGAGTGGCCCTGTCTTCCCTCCGTCGCGACAGTGTATCACAAATACAAGTAAACCTTTTCCCAAATTTTTATATGGTATATCAGTGAGTTATTTTTAAGAACTTATGTTCGTCAGAAGGAAGTAAAAACATCTTTAATAAAAGGACATCCCCTATGAAGTAGAATTGTATAATTTAGTTTTAGAGAGTGACAGAAGCAGAAACAAGCAATAATCTCTCTGGAGAGTACAAATCACAACTGTGAATTCAAAAATATCTATTTTTCCTTGTTTGACAGCACTTCTGAGAAACGGCTATTTGCTACTAGATCTTTTTTGTGTTCTCCACCTATCCAAAGGTGCAGAAGAAAATAAATGTAATTAAAAGTGAATTTAATTAGACCCTCATGGGTGTCTGCAACCTCAGATTAGAAAAAAAAAATCTTAATAACGGCCTACTTCCTTCTTGCAGCTTCAAAAAGCTACCAATATGTTATTGCTGATCCTACAAGAGAGCTTAAACTTGCTTTATCATTTTTGTCTAGTGTGAAATTTAACATGTAGAACTCAGAAACTACTACAACTCATGGCCTTTTACATTTTCTGGAAAATTGAACTTTAAAGAAAATTTTCATTATAAAAATTTCTGCTGATACAAAAAGGCCATTGCAAAAAATTCTTATAAGTCATACACTCAATCATTTCCATTATAATAATGAAAATAATAGAATAGAGTAGAATATTTATTGTAATATATATAATTATGTTGTATATGAGAAAAGATATTAATATCATGTAAGATATTAATATCATGTAATACAATACACAATATCATATATATTATATGTATATATATGTGTGTATATATATACATATATACATATATATATACACACATATATTATATATGATATATCCTATATTATATAGCATTATATTTTAAAATACATAGAATAACATAGTATGATAATGGTATCATATTGTTAATATATTATATGTGATACATGAAAGAAAATATATGATATAGAATATATAACATATTATATGATAATTAATATTTATATAATTTATTATATATTATAATACAATTAATGATTTGCCCAGAGAAGCTAGATGTCTTCCACGTTTTAAGATTTGTGATAACAGGGGTCAGGTTATGTAATTAATAGTAGTTGGGAACTTAGTGAGTAGTGAAATTGAAATTTTCCCCACTAATTAGTACTACGCAAGCTGTAAATACTTCTGTTTCATTGCTGTCATGTCATTGGTTTCATTGTCCCTAGCCACAACAGAGGCCTGCTGCATTATAGGCTGTATAAGCATGGTCAGTCAATTGATGGAGGTGATTAGCCCCCTCTAGCTTAACATTTGTAAGGCAACATCTACGTACTACTTCCAAGTTTAGGCCCTCCAGTATAGGAAAACCATTGATAAACAAGAGTGAGTATGGGGGAGGCCACCAGGATGTTCGGGTCTGGAACACTTTTCCTGCCCATCAGGCTGAGAGACCAGGGAAAGTTCAGCCTGGAGGAGGGGACAGCTTTGTGCGGGATCTGACAGCAGCCCCAAAAACCTAAAGAGAAATCAAGAAGTCGGAGCCAGGCTCTTTGCATTGGGGTAAGCTGTGAGTATCAAAGACAATAAGTTGAAACAACAGAGTTTCAGGCTTGATCAAAGTAAAAAGAAATCCTCAAGGAGGACAGCCAAACAGTGGAGTAGGTTGCCCAGAGAAGCGGTGTGGGTTCTGTCCTTGGGGGCTTCATGCCCCAATTTGACAAAGCCCTGAGAGACCTGGTCTGACCTCACAGCTGATCCTGCTGTAAGCAGTAGACCTCATTAGGTCTACTGCTTTCCACTTTTCCACTCTTTCCACTCTGAATTATACCGTAACCCTGTATCATAACCCCATGAAGGGAATTGTTTCTTTGATAGGTTTGATAAACGATCAGCTCACAATCAGATGTCAGACAAATGAAAAGGAAGTACCCAACAGGGCTTTCTTTCATGTCTTATAAATTTTATTAAGAAAATTAGAATGCACTGTTGTAACACGCATCTGTTAACAAATCTTCCAGGCATGATTACCCTGGCAAGTAACGGGAATGAAAACAGAAATGACATAACAATAAATACATGCTAATTTATATTTATCTATGCAGTCTCCTGAGTGAGCCTAGAAGTTCAGATCAATACTTCTTTATTGGTATTCATTTCCTCTGGTTCATAAAGGCTGAAGAAATTTGAAAAACAAACACAACATCATATGATGAAAGAGGAAAATCAGATAACAAAAATAGTAATGTAATTATTTGAAACAATAGTGAAGCTCATGAAAACTCATAGAGTAACATTCGATGTAAATAAATTAAGCTTATTAAATATTTTATTCCCTTACTCAACTGTAGACAAAATCCTGGCCATTCAACTCTTTAGTCAAGATCTTTAGGATGATAAATATAGCATTGCTTTTCCTGACTTTTGATTACAAACAGCAGCACCCGTAGAATTTTGTGCAATATTTTACTACTGAACATAAACTAAGTCTGTTCTCTTTGCCAATGAGGATTGAAATTAATGAAATCAGAAATGTGATCACAAATCTTCAATAAGGTATCAGTTTTGCTCCAGTTATCTCATTACCTTTAAATGATTTTTTTCACACATGATATTTTTGTGGTTACTACATATATATTCTAGATGTACAAGCTTTATGTTTTGAATTACTGTATAACTTCATAAATTTTAAATTCTTATGTGGAGTTGAAATTTTGCTCATAGCTATTGCATATAGTGAATTAATTATTAAATTAATTAATAAATAATTAATTATAATTAATAATTAATTAATAATTATTTAAAAGTATAATTTTCTTAGTTGTACAAATACTCAGAGGAGTTAAAATGTTTAAGGTTTGGTGATAGAGGCATGCATAACTAGTGAAGGGTATATTTCTCCCACAACATCGAAACCTGTTATGAATTCCCCTTCACATAAAGCTTTATTCATAACTTAATTAAAATTCCATAAAAACACTGGATTTTGTACTCAAAATATCTGTTTGAAAACTATACTATTTCTTTCTTCACTACTGATATGTATCATCAAAAATATATCATTACAATTCTACCCTGGCTTACACTGGACCATGGCATTTTGTTCTTTTCCTTTCTAATTACTAAAAGAACTGGATTAAACTTTTACAAAATTGTATTTAAGTCTGTTCAGCAGACAAAATTTAAAATTTATTGCATTCAAGCCCCACTGCTGCTTAGCAAACTCTGCAGTTGTTACTTACTGTCACCACGGCAAAGCAAAGGACCCAGTTTGTAAGCTGCTTCAGAATTTGGTCTGTTGGTATCTGTGATGACAATTTCAGTTACTGGCAGATGCTCCTTGTAGGAGAGGAATCCAGTATCATTAGTCCTGAAAAGACAAAATGAAGGCCTTCTGAAAACATTTTATTATCATTGACACATATCTGGGGAAAAGGAAACAAATTCTTAAAAAAAGTGCTGCATAACTCTATAGATAATACAAGCAATTGTAAATACAAACATATGCTTTGGTATTGATATTGTGATCATTTGACAGGACTGAAATAATTTTGTGGGAAATGGGCAGTTTTATGATTATGCTTGTCTGCATAAGCATTAGAAAACTCTTTTTGACATAAATGAGTACTAACTGGCTGCCTAAACGAATGCATTTGGCCAGTCAGTAATTTGATGTTACTGAGGACATATTGGATCTATAATGGCCTGTAGCTTCACTATGGAATATTAAATTGCTTAGTATAACTTCAAAATAAGTCTAGCTTTTTTTTTTTTTTTTACTTCTTCACAAACATTTAGAAAAAAATAGAAAAATAGAAAATCATGTTGAGTATACAGGAAGAGCAGTATATGCTACAAATATGTAACTCACAGAAAAAGAAATATGCAACCTAGCACTCAGAGCACACATCTAGCACTTGTAAACTTAGACCAAATTCCTTGTTTAAAAATCTTTGTTATCTTAGTGTCAGAACTGAATTTCTAAATCTCATAAGACCAGTTTTGACCCTAAATTGCTTCCCATGAAACCACGGAAACTTTCAATCACTCAGGACCATTCTGGAAAATTCAATTGGTCCATTCAATCTAATTATAGTTGAATCTTCCCTCTAATAGATAAAGCAAATAGCTCAGACACAACAGTACAAACTCAGAGAAGGGAGAGAATCTGGAACTCACACTGCTCAGGGATTAAATGCAAGACACGCACCTCATCCAGCAAGTCACATTTCTCTGGGAACACGGTTGGGTTTAGTAAGCCCCTCGCTCAGTACATCATGAACTGGGATTGAGACAACAGGAAGAGATATCATCCTTGCACTGAATGAAATTAGTGGGTTTTTTCTCCCCTTCCTCTTCCCTTTACTAACGTCACCATCTTTCCCCTGTATACAATTTCTTTTTGTCGGTTTTGGAGCACAGTGTACACAAATGTACATCTTTTTTTCCAGAAACTTTTTTACTTAAGTGAGGAATGCAAAACATTTTAAAAAAATATTAAATATTGATGAGGTGAAATGTTGCAGATTTCTAATTTAGAACTGAAAAAAACCTCTCAAAACACTGGAAGCTTTAGTAAAACTATGCTGCAAATTAAGGGAAACAGTAGAAACTAACTTACGACCTCTGCAAAAAGGATTTGCATTTTTGTAGATCCTTAGGAACTGATTATTTTACAAAAATATCTGTTTTGTTTTGGACTTTTAGAGATTTCAAGATTTTGGTCAGTCAAACAAGGAGTTTTAGAGCTAAATGTATGAAATAAAATAGATTTCACTATAAAAATAGAACGTCAAAACCATATTTTAAAAGCCTCACTGTGTTTAAATCTGGTTTTCAGTGCACAGGAAGCATCTCAAATAAGCACAGCTTCTACCTACTTTTTCGCTCTATGAACGGTATTGAGACAACTGATTCAAACCAGTAGTCTCCAGGGAACCAAATATAACATTAAGCACAACTACCAAAAAAAGTGCAAACGTAGCCTCCATAACATTGGAGTTAGTGGGATAAGTATCCACTTGAAAAGAAAAGTATACTTTCAAGAGTGGATACATTCAGAAATATAAACCAGAAGTAATTATATTTTCAGTATAATACACCTAATCAACATATGTAATTTACTCAAAGTGGTTATAGTTAAGACTGGCATGTCATCCTCTATCTACTTAATTGTATGTTATCACTGTAAATTGACCTATGAATGTAAGCATGTATTGAATGACAAAACTGAGCAATAGGATGTTACATATACTAGAAACTACTCAAAATCTTGTCTCAAAATGCATTCATCATTTAACACTTATATTGCTGTTGCGAATCAAAAATTGTTTGTATTTTTGTACAGCACAGTAATATGGAAATTCCTAGTGTTTTGTGTCCATGTTTAATCTCTTTATTGGAATGAGTACAGGAGATATCATTCTGACTTTTACAGTAGATGCAAATTCTTTTCCTACAGATATTTTTGAAGCTTGTGAAGAATTTTTCTTTGACTAACTCTTCATCGTATTTTCATTTCTGTATCTGCTGAGTTCCCTTGTCATGATGAGAGAATAAACGTTTTCCAACCAAATTCACTAGTTGTTTCTTTAAAGTAAGAGTGGATATCTAGATAGAGGAGAAAATAATGCATTTCTTCATTTTGTACACGTGAAGAGGTTCCTAAGTACCTTCCTTATATTTGTAACAATTGTAACAAAGTTATTATTGTTACATCATCTGTTATGTTACTTATCTGAACAGGATCATAAATAACATCAAGGATTTCAAGTACAAGTGGAAAATCTACATTTTAGAAATCCTTCTATCCCCTTAAACTAGGAATCCATATGAGTACTTCACTTTGCTTTACTTCACTGATAGCAAGGGTGTCCAAATATAATTATCTAAGTTGTGAATGACAAAAAGGGGGTAAAAAGTCTAAACTTAAAAGTGTAGTCAAAAATTATGCTAAAAAATTAACTGACTTTTTTCCAATACCTTTTATTTTAGCTTTAATTACTTTCAGTATTCTTAAACTGATAACTGAAGTTGTAAAGACCAGAGTTAATGTCTTAATACATAACATGCAATATACCACAAAACTAGAAAGTATCTGTATAAAATTAAACCATCCTCAGAATTCAGAGTAAAAAAATTAACATGTATATATATTAATATATATGTATGCTGTTATTAGTATAGTATATTAGTATTAGTATATAAAACTATATAATTAATTTATATAGTTAAAATTTTATGAGAAAATGTGTTGTATATCAAAGAAGCAGGTGACACTGGTAATTTAAATTTACAACAACCTTGATGTTCTAAATGTGCCAAGACCTGTATATATTCTTTATTTACTTTACCGAAAATATATTGTGAATATGCAGCAGTAAAAATATTGTGAATAAGCAAGAGTAAAAAGTCACCATTCATCTCTGTCTGCATCACAATTGCAGTAATGCTGGGAATCAATGCATCTTCCCTCTAATCCACAAGCACATTTTTGTACAGCAGGTAAGGAACCTCCCCAGTAAGTGTGTGTTTCATTGGTTCTTCCAATCCACCAGCTGAGTGGCGTCCCATCTAAAAGTTAGGTTAGAGAAAATCAGTGCCCAGACTTGTCTCCTACTTCCCCCAGTTTTTCTTATCTAAACAACTTTCAAAAAAGGTTAAACAGAAGAAAATTACCCCTTGCATCTAAAAACTTTAAACAACAATTGGAAAAAAAAATATTACTACCTTTACTTGACATGTAATGATTAATTTTAATACTTCATTATCAGGTATTAAATGATTGTCACAGGTTTTTGCTGCACTATTGGAAAAGCGAACTCACAGTCCAGAATTCAGACAGCCATGATATTAGAATCATTTATCTTAAGCAGTCCATTTATATACTTCGTTTTAAAATGTTCCATGAAAAAGGAGATAACATCACCCTAAAAATCAAGGTAGTTTATATTCCCAAGTAAAGATCAATTTCAGATCACGGAACTACCAGCAATAGAACAAGAAGAGTTATAGAAAAGCTGTGCAGAAATTATCTCATCCTGCTACCAGGAGTACTGTAGAGTACTATAGAGTGTTAATCAGAAATGCCCAAAGACAGCTGTTAGGTCACAGGGAGCAGATTCAGAATTTATACACTCAGAGACAGTAGAAATCACGTTAATGGTGCTTCCATAAGCAAGGTGATGTATTTGGTGAGCAGAAGGGAGGTTTCCCAAGACTATTACATCTCAGTGTGATGCATCCAGTCAGCTTTGTTTGTAGAAAAATGATAAAACCAGATGTTTCCTTGATGTTACAGTAGTGTATATTAAGGTTAAAGATGTTGCCACGCAAGCACAGCAACAGAAAATTTATACAGAACAGAAAATAGCTAAAAGATATGAAGCATAAAGATAAACCATCTCCAGTGAGAAGGAAGAAGGGTGATAGATGCAATGTATGAAAGACAAGGCATGAGAAGAAATCAAGTACTGTCAAATTTGAAAGTTTCTTATAGATGTGCTTCTTTATGCTGCTGTTGGAGTTCCAAGTTTTCTGCAGCAGATTCCCATGAAGAAGCTGGAATTTATCCTAGTCTCAACTTTATTTATAATTGTCACTGCTTATTAAACCTCACTGTTAGATAAGACCACCTCTGTTACACTGAGAATCTCTCAGATAGTGAACATATTGACTGCATTCATTACCACACAACTGTTGGCTCAGCGGGCCAAAAACCAGTTTGAACACTTTCTGGAAAAGTCAAACTTGCATAATGGCATCAAGGTCCAATATCAGTGTTTGTGTTTGCAAGCCATCACAGGAGGAAGAAAACCTAAGGAAAGTTTATAAATAATTTATCAGACAACACTTTAAAAAGCCTCTAACAACTAAGACTGTAAAAAGAAGAAGATTTCTGCTGTTTCAACAGCATGCCTTAGCTTTATATTGTAGCCAGGAATTAATATTCCCAGTCTTTTGCTAGTGACATTAGGGTATGTTTCAAAGGTGGTCTCAGTTATTTGTTCATACAGCAGGGTGATGAGAGAGTATTTAGTGAAATGCTGCAACTTCATACTGATTAGCCCAGGTAGTTACCCCTACTTTGACAAAAAATATTGCCTAAGCAAAATAAAGATATTAATTAAAATGGCTAGAGATTTCTTCATAATGATCACATAAATGTATTAACAGGTCTTTAATGACATCATTTGTAAATACTATCATGGCTGATTGAATATAATGTATTCTTAAAATACAGTAGTTAAGAATTACTATGTGGACTGTGTGTTCCAAAAAAATATTTCATGTGACCATCATCAAATTTTGTATTTATCAGGCATAGCTAGTAGAGATTATAGATAGCAGAAGTGGGATGGATTAAAACGTGGAGGAAAATTGATGATGTACCTATTTGCATGGAAAAAGGGGAAACGTAACCCCATTTTAAAAAAGAAAACCCGGGGAACTACATGCTGGTCAGTCTAACCTCTGTGCCCAGCAAGATCATGGAGCAGATCCTCCTGGAATCTCTGCGGAGGCACATGGAAAATAAGGAGGTGATTGGTGACAGCCAACATGGCTTCACCAAGGTCAAGTCAAGCCTGACAAATGTATTGGCCTTCTACAATGGTCCTACAGCATTGGTAGATAAGGGGAGAGCAACAGGCATTATTTATGTGGACTTAAGCAAAGAGTTTGACACTGCCCTGCATGACATCCTGGTCTCTAAATTGGAAAGACATGAATTTGACAGATAGACCACTCGGTGGATAAGGAAATGGCTAGATGGCTGCACTCAAAGCGTTGTGGTCAATGGCTTGGTGTCCAAATGGAAACCAGTGACTAGTGGCATTCCCGAGGGGTCAGTACTGGGACTGGTGCTGTTTAACATCTTTGTTGGACACATAGACAGTGGGATAGAGTGCACCCTCAGCACGTTTGCCAATGACACCAAACTGTGTGGCGCGGTTGACACGCTGGAAGGAAGGGAAACCATTGAGAGGGACCTGGACAGGCTTGAGAGGTGGGCCCACGCAAACCTCATGAAGTTCAACCAGGCCAAATGCAAGGTCCTGCATGTGGGTTGAGGCAATCCCAAGCACAAATACAGGTTGAGCGGAGAATGGGTTGAGAGCAGCCCTGAGGAGAAGGACTTGTGGGTGCTGGTGGATGAGAAGGTCAACATGAGTTGGCAATGTGCACTCACAGCCCGGAAAGCAAAACACATCCTGGGCTGCATCAAACAAAACGTGGCAAGCATGTCAAGGGAGGAGATTCTGTCCCTCTACTTTGCTCTCATGAGACCCCACCTGGAGTACTGATTCTAGCTCTGGAGTCCTCGACACAGGAAGGACGTGGACCTGTTGGAATAGGTCCAGTGCAGGGCTGTGAAGATGATCAGAGGGCTGGAGCACCTCTCCTGTGAAGACAGGCTGAGAGAGCTGCCGCTGTTCAGCCTGGAGAAGAGGAAGCTCCTGGGAGACCTTATAACGGCCAAACAGTACCTGAAAGGGGCCTACAGGAGAGATGGGGAGGGACTCTTTATCAGGGAGTGGAGTGATAGGATGAGGAGTGATGGTTTTAAACTGAAAGAGGGGAGATTTAGATGAGATATTAGGATCAAATTCTTTCCTGTGAAGGTGGTGAGGCACTGGAACAGGTTGCCCAGAGAAGTTGTGGATGCCCCCTCCCTGGAAATGTTCAAGACTAGGCTGGATGGGGCTTTGAGCAACCTGTTCTAGTAGGAGGTGTCCCTGCCCATGTCAGGGGGATTGGAACTCGATGATCTTTAAGGTCCCTTACAACATAAACCATTCTATGGTGCTATGATTCTGTAATCTTTACGGTGCCTTCCAACCCGAATAATGATTCTATGATTCTATGATTCCATATTCTGAAATGAAACAGAACAAACGTGTTTCAGTATAATGTTATTTGAGTTTTATTTCAATATGAGGAATGCTTCAGTTGTTACCTATAAGTGATTGATTTCTTTTTGGTTTTTGCTTTGTAATTCTGACATAAAGGCATTCAAAGAAACATCCATAAAAATCAGCAAGCATATAGATAAAGGAGATCTTAAATAGGAAAACTTGATGCTGAATAAATGAAATAACAACTAAGTCAGCAAGTCCAAAATTTCAAATAACGTCACTTTACCTTCCTAAACTTCCCTCAAATTTTTAAAGCATTTTTTATTTTAAATAAAATTTTTATTTAACTCTCTGAGCTCATCTAAACAGGCTGAGCGTCCGATGTAGTTTAACTATAAATCACACATAATTGCAACTTCCTGACAAAAAATTTCCAACAAAACTTCTAAATGGTACTACATCATACTAAGACACTAAAAGTTAGAACGCATACTTGTTGGAACAATCTGGAAAATTTATGTTTCACATAAAAATAGGTGAGAAATAAATTTCCAAAGCTCTCAAAAACATAGAACTAGTTTTTTCAGTAACAGTTTTAAATCTGAAGTTACTACTCTTCAGAGAGTTTCAAGCGGGCTCACCGCATAAGCCAAGATTGACCTTCACTAGATCCTACCTTTCTCTACTCTCTCTTTTAGAACAGATTAAAGCCCACTCTTCAGAGGAATAGCAAGTTGCATTTGACATGTCTGTGATAGTGTTTAAACAAAGAATGATTTTAGAAAATCCGCAGAACTCAAAATAACTTTCCCATGCCTATTTACTCCTTGCATTCAAAACTCTAAATTTTGGATGGCTTAGCACAATTGATGGATTGCACTCTTTCAGCTTTCTAGAAAAACCTGCATTCCTATGCAATCTCATTGGATCACAAAAAAAAAAAAAAAAAAAAAGAAAAAAAGAAAAAAAAGTAGAAAGTCCTGCTTGCCCTGGTCACTTAGTTTATGTGACAGTTAATAATCAAAAGATACGAAAAACCTAGAGACCACAATCTTGAAACCCTCTGCATGGTGTAAGCCAGGCTTTTGAACATCTAACCATAACTTTAATTTGGAGTCCATAGGTAAAAGGGAGGCTTAGTGGGATGTGTTAAACAGTAAGTTTATCTTTTATGCTGTGGGGATGTTTTCAAGCAGATCTTCTGCCAAGAGTGAGTTCTAATTTAAGAAGTCCATTCACATCCATGACATAATTAAGAAGAAAGAATATGTAAGGAAAGAGTTTAGAGGCAGAAACTGTTGCGCTCAGAGGCCTGCTCTCTGCTTAATAGAAAAGAATGCCAATAAATTAATTTGAGCAGTTTCAGACTTTCTGGTGGATAAGTCAGACAATTTCTCTTATTTTTTCAAAAGACAGTAAACAATCAGATTTTTACTTCCATATTGTTTGAGGTACTTATAATGGATTTTCTCTGTAAAGTCCGTTAGCAGCCCTGTGTCAGTGAGAGTTAAGATTTAAGTAGACTACATATCTTCATTTTTCTTTGAGTACAACAGATATCTCCATTCTTCTCTTAAAACAGCTATACCTTTGTCAATAATCCACATTTTAACTATTGTTTTTTTAATGAATGCTTATATTGGACAGCTGAAATTTAATGTTATTGATGCCTTTTGTCAAGCACTCACAATATGCTCCATAAGTTTTCAAAACATTCAACAATAAACTTTTGCTGACACATATGCGATAATTTGTCTTCTTTTAAGCAGATATTTTCTTGGTAATTACTTCATTAAGATTAAAAAATCCCCGGAAGGCAGACCAATAAGATCTCTGATAATAATAATCTCTGTTAATTTAAAAGATGTACGAGAGAAATTAACTTTGAGAGCACTTAATTCTGTGAATGAAGATAATTATAAACTGACATTTGTGTTTTTCTGGTTCAAATATCTCTTGGCAATTTACAGGAATCTGAGTACTAGATATTTGAAGTAGTTCAAACTCCCTAGCAGCAAAATGGCATAACCTTGATAGAAACAAATACTTTTAGTAGCCATAAAAAAAAATGCACTATGCAACGTAGTAAGATTTATCTGCTTTACTTACCTGGCTTATCTAAAATCCTCGACTTTTTGCAGTGGTAAGCAAGCTCCTGTTCACAGTGCTCTGCATGGTTAATTGTAGCCTGAAGCTGGTCTAGGCTGGCAGAGTACTTGAAAAACACAGTGTGTGGGTTCTCTCGATTAGCACTTTTGACTCTGGTTAGGTTGGTGTTGTTATGCTGTATAATTGTCCACGTTGTATCTTTCAAAACACATGTGAAAAGTAATAAAGAATGAGAAGTAATTGCATAAGTTGGTAATGGAAAGAGAATATACAATGAAATCAACCAAACTTTAATGTGACGTCTTTGACCAGAAAAAGTGCTTTTGGGCATACAAAACAGAGACATAAATCAATGAGCAAAAGTGAAAACAATTAATCATTGTTTCTATTTATAAATAGATTATCATGCCATGACTGCACCAGGTACTCAGCTTGCTATGATTATTGAATAAAGAAACAGTAAATTACAACATCCAAATAATTGTCTCTGAAATAAGATACAGTTTACTTGGGAAATTGAAATGACAGTATAGAAAGAAATAATAGTTACTATTGTTACTTTTCCCAGGCTTAAATTGTTTATAAAATAACACAAAATTCTATCCTAGATTCTAGCTACAGTACGTATATCACTATAATTTGAGTTAATTTATTATGTGTAAGAATATGGCCTACAGCCTTTTTCTATTACACCCTCAACTATGAATACAGAAGTACTGAGCTTATTCTATTTCAGCTTCTGCTTGCAAAGCCTGTAACATCCTGACCCCCATGACTAAAATCCACTTCTAGGTAGGGATGAGCAGGGGTGAGGGGTGAGCAGGCTCCCAGTTCAAGCTGGTCCCAGTTAAAGCTGGTCTGGGTCAGTCAGGTCAAGTTTAGATTCATGTTCACTCTATTCTTGTATTGTAATGGCCAATGTAATTTGAGTAGATATGAGAAATATTAGTTTTCTAACTTGTAGTATTGATGATAATATTTCTGAAGTTCTAATAGTAGTATTTCTAACTACTTAACAGCGCTTTATTTCATTAGCTTCCTACAGGCCACACAAGGCTGACATTATAAGATATTTATAGAGAAGAAAGAGCTCATGGTCACAGAAAACCTAAAGGAAATATCAAGGTGAAATGCCTATTCAAAAAATATTATATTAAAAGAAGTCTGTTTATGCAACTTTTCTATCATTGCTTAACAGTTTTTGGTCAAATTATAAAATGTTACTAAGTACACGTTCATGGTGTGAAAAAAAAAGATGGCTGGAAATTTTTATACATGCACATACACACAGGCACAAATATATCTAAAGGCTATGCTGAATATAAAAATTAAGACAAACAGGTCAGCTACCAGAGTCATTGTCACACTCCCAAATCTAAAAAGAAAATGAAAAGCAGTTCACTGCAAACTTTGGTCATTTTAACTAGCAGTATGGACTGTGAGCTTTTCATTCTGAAACTGACCTCCAAGAATAAAACCAAGGAAAGGCACCTCTCTTCCAGCTGCCTGAAAACAGAGACCCATGAATGCCAAAGACAAGGCAGTGCTGTAAGTAGTGTGGGCATCTGCCTTCTCTACCTCTGGTGGGAACAGGGAATACTGGTCATGAAGAAACCGGGAACAAAGCAAATATAGAAGATTCATCCTGTCAGGCTGCATCTCAAGATGAAGAACTGATCAATGAGATTTTCTTAGTGTGGTGAATAAGAGGTGACTGAGGAAAACAGTAACAGCTGTTCATGGACACACAAGGATAAATCAGACACTACACTACTAACCTTGGAGGGTAATACCCACTTGAAAAAATTGTTATCTTTCTGCCATGATTCTTTGGTCTCTTTTAAACTGGTAGGACACTTGGATATTTCCTTTTTAGAACCTGTGCCAATCTGAAGTTTGCCCAGTGTGAGCTAGCACAGTTCACTGTGAAGTCAAAGTCAGGACCTGATATGGTGAGCCTAGCTAAGTTGCACAGACTGATTGAGATTATGAGAATTTTATTATTTCAACACATATAATAAGTAGTCTTTAGATCACTGTGAAAATCAACCAATGGCAGGCAGAGTCTTGTTAGTTTCTCAAGGACTAGATGTGACCACGACTTGTTTACAAATCAACATAAAGAGCTTATGATAAGGTTTCTAAGTCAAGTTCTCAACACTTAAGACATACCTAAACCAAATTCAGCTATAAATTTTTCATGTAGTTTCATAGAAAGTTATAACTGTGTAAAAATATATTTTTGTCACAAAAACCAATAAAGACTTCCATCATTTTGGTTGGAAAGTAATTCAAATAAATAGAAGCTAAGTATAAATAAGAGGAAACAGCCACAAATAAAGCAATAAAAATTTTCAAAAAGCCATTTAAACATAAGCTTCATTGAAAGGACATATACCAATAGGCATACACAGACAACGTCAACTGGTTTGTTAAAAAGCAGACTGACAACAAACTTTGATATTTAAAACTTCCAGTGATAGAAATGGTCAGATTCAAAGAACTATATGTAGAAGAGAAGGCAGGGTGCCTGAAAGTGAGGCTATGGGAGTCCCACTAGTTGCATTTGTATTCTCCAAAATACCTACTTGCAGTTTGAAAATTCTCATTTCCTTAAATGTCCTCAACAGGCTGTAACTTAAATGAAAACAAAGCTGCTCCCCAAAAACGAACTAGTATGACATTGTCTCTATATGGAACACATCCCATTTATGCAAAGCACAACAAGATTGCAGTGCTAGCTACACAGCCTAAATCCTGTTGTTATTCTAATTTCTCTGGCTAATTCTTTTCCCAGTATTCTGAGCTAAGGAGTCACATTCCTTTTGTTGTGCATGTATACATTAAACTTACACTCTACAGAGGCTTCTCATGTTTCAATATAACAAGCATGCATACAGACCCGGCTGTGAGTTAAGGAACTTTATCACCTCACCTGTCATATTACAGTATACAAGAAACGGTCTCAAGGGGCCACTTCCATCTGAATCAATATTGTAAAAGCCTGAAGTGTCCCCTTTGTGCTTATAGGCTTCACATGATTGCTCATAGATGGCTGTAAAAGAACACATTCTATCACAAATGTAATGGCACAATTTTACATTTTTTAATTCAGGGAATTAAAAATAAAAGTGTGTGGAGCCTGTCAATGGGGAAAAGAAGTTGTCTGTGTTCACTGTTAAAGAATAAAGAACAAATCACATAATCAAAACTATACTTCCATTTGAATTTGTAAAGTCCATTTGGTTTTATTTATTAAGGTGATCACAAGGGGCATTTTCAAGCATTTTCTTCCATATCTCAAGCTGGAAGCTTCAGAGAGGAGACTGTGAAATTTGAGTGAGTAAATATTTTAATGCCAAGGAATGTAATGCCAAGGGTATTACTTAGACTCTGATTTTGAAGAAACAAACATTAAAATCTCAAAATCAGATTTTTGGTGGTGGTGGCTTTGTTATTACATACAACAGAAAGTAGGCAGTGTTCCTAGGTGTTCTAATTTTCTCCTGTTATTTTTCAGCTTTTATACTTCTTACTTTCTTCCCTTTTCATAGAAGGGCAAATGACTTGTGAGACACTGCAGTAAAATAACTAAATAAGCAAAAACAAAATGACAGCTCCTTTGTCCCATGTCATGTGTACATCAGTCAAGGCTTAAAGAAAAGGTTGTGATGGCTTGTTTATGATTGAAAACCTGAGAGAATGGACTTATGAGTCCACCTCTGTACTTAAACAGACAGGAACCTCACCAGCCTAACTTTTCCTTTGATCATTATATCACTGTCAAGCAGTCATACTCTTCTGGTCTTTTCAAAATCAGACTGTGTGCTCAATCAGTTATTATAAAAACTTGAAAACACTCTGCCAAAAAGAAGGAGTCGTTAGATTCAGAAAAAAAATAGTTATGAGTGCTATACAAATAAAAACATAACTCCATAATAATTATTAACAATTTAGAATATTTCAGTTTATTTAAATTAAAAAAAAAAAAAGTTATAAAGTACTAGTGCATTAATCCAAAAGAGGTATTTTTTTTTTAAAAGAAGCTGGTTTTTGGAAGAGTATGATCTCTACTTTTTGCCTGATGATTACTGACATTATATGGCTACACTTATCAAAAAGATAAACAGTTCTTTCAGATTGCTTACTCTATGGAATATTCAGAATCCACAATTTATGTAATTTTGAAATGGAATGTTTTAGTTCCTTACAGTAAATAGTCTTAGTTAAATTTAAACATGACAGAAGAGATTTGATTATTCATTAGCTGATTTATGAACATGGTAGATTGTATTCTAGTATTTTGAGATCAGTAACTTATTTCTAGTTTATAACAAAAAGAATGTTTCTTTGAGAATTCAAGGGACAATTTTTTTTTTTTTAAATTACACAGAAGTGTGATAACATGACCAAAAATTATTTTAGCTTCTTGATTTGAAATCATTATCAGAATCTCTAAAATCAACTTCTATTTTGTATTCATAGATACAGCATTTTATTAATCATGAACAAGCATCTGAGAAAGCTGTTGTATTATTGACAATTAATAAGAATTCAATAAATCTTACCATATTATTACATTTCTCAAGGGCTCCTAATCATTAGGAAACCATGTCCTCCATCTGTCCTCATAGACATCATCAGTTAACACATGATTTTTCAAATTGTAATGAGTCAAATCACCTTCATCTTCCCTTTGGGCTTGTCATAGTTTTAAAATACACACTGTGATAATCAAAAACATCTGTACTATTTGTATCCTTTCTTTGATACACAAATTTTCTTAAAATTGTTATTTATGCCACCATGTTATTTACAATTAAGGTACAACAGGAATAGTCACCACTGTTGTTGACTCTGTACAAGTGAGATTTAATAGGGTCTTCTAAAATCAGTGATTTCCTAAAAATCCCATGGGTGTAGACATACATTCTTTTCATAAAATCTGCCAAGAAGGATTGTACAGATTTTATAAGGGCAATTATGACAGAATTATTTATCTAATCATGGGAATTTTTTAAAATTATTGGTAAATTTTCATAAGGAATTCTAGTTATTAGAAATGTATAATGAAGGCCAGAATAATGATTTATTCCACTTCCTAGAACTTGCTTAAAACACTACAGATGTAGAGCATCTCCTGTGAAAGGTGTTATTACTTTCAATTACTATTTTTTAATTTCTTCTAATCTACTCCCTGACTCAGCAAACTACATAAACATATGCTTAGGGATTAGCATGTGATTACTTTTGCACATAAATGTATTTCCATTGTCTCAGAAAAAATTATTATTAATTGTTGCAATGAATAAAGATGAATTAAATACATTTCTAAACAATTTGTTGATTCAGAAAGTGCAATTATATCGACAGAAAAGGATATTTCTGACCATTTCATGTAAATTTTGAAAAACGTTAAACAGAAACAGACAAACTTTAGACCTTTCAATGAGTTTTTACTGTTACGTACTTTGAATTCTCAAAGCCTTTCCTTGAACCAACTTATGAATATTAAATGACTGAAAAATTTTCTAACGTGAATGATAAATACAAATGCATATTTTTGTGATGGAATAATTCAATCAGAAATGAAAACATAGTCAGAAAACATCTCAGACTTACGATAGTGGCAAGTAGGTCCCTTGTAACCAGTATTGGTACAGTTGCAGTAGAAGCTGTTCCAGGACTGTGAGCATCTGCCACCATGTTCACAGTAATTAGGCAAACACCTTAAAAAAAAAAAAAAAAAAAAAAAAAAAAAAAAAAAAAAAAGCATTTTCACTCTAATTTCTGTTCATTTACACGTCACTTTTCAAGGGATGCAAATCATGTCAAAAAAGTATAACAAAGTAAATCTTCAAGCTCATTGGGGAAGACAGCAATATAATTACTAGACCATTAAGAGAATTTCCCTTCATCTTCCCCACTATTACCTATAACAAATATATTAATTCCACAATAAGCCTGTGAGAATTGAAATAATTGTAAAATATCCTAATAGTTCCTTATTATCATGCAAGTATCTGCAATTCAATATAAGTTTAAAAACCAATGAAACATTTACATGCTGATAATTCACTGGCAAGTTTTGCAACTGACAGGATTTCTTCAACAAGATGTGTCACAAAAAACAGCATCATAACAGATTTCTTTCTGTTCTTTGAAAAAATAATAGATTTTAAAAAAATTTAAAAATCGCATAACAAATAAAACTGACCATAGAACCTGAGAGATATTTCTGATTCTAAAATCCCAGTTATTTCCTGTTCTAGAAAGAGTAAAATATTCAGTATGTCATTTCCATTGCAAGAGGTAACTACTAGTAATGTTAGTTTTCTTTCTGGTGATATGAGTAGAAACTTGAAGAATTTTGGTGGTTTTCTTCTGGATTTACAATGATTGACTGCAAAGAAAATTTACCTGTAACTGCTTAAAGGGTAAGACTGCAGCACTATACCTATGTATAAAATATTGCATGGCATGAAAAAATGAAAAATCTTCTTTTTTATAAACACGCCTGAAAATATATTGAAACAGAGTCGCGCACTATAACCAATTATTTGCTAGCTTTTCACCTTAGACATTAGTTAACATTCCTATTGCAGTGAGTGTATGCATGCACATGTGATACAGCTCAGAAAGTATAAAAAGGCTTTATTGTTGACATTAGCCACAGAAAAAAGAAAACAGGCCCATTAATATTCACAGGATCTCAAAATACCTTTTAATTCATTCAAGAAATCTTAGGGCAGTATTAAACTAGGATTGTGGAAAGTCCAACAGTTCAGACATCTGCCTTATGAATAACTCAGGCTCTTTGAACATTCAATCCTCCTGAATGTCAAAGAATTTTTTCTTCCTTTCGTGTTTATAGACAAGGATAAACAGCAGTTTTCAGAGAAGGGAAAGAAAAAAAAAAAAAGGAGCAGCTAAAGTGTAGGTAAAGTAAGTAAAGTCATATAGCTAACCTGTTTTCAAGGAAATAAGTGACATTTTTACCAGTAAAAGAGCTGATCTCGTATCCATTATCTCTATTCACAGAATGCATTTCTAATAGATCTCTCAGTAAGCTCTGATTTGGAACATAAAAATGAACTTGAAGTTCTGGGCTTACAATTACTTTGATATTAAATACTTCCTTTGAAGGAATTGTATAAATGTGCATAGCTGTAATTCTTAGGATGCTTAAATGCTTAATTTTGTTTTCTACAGGGATGACTACTCATCAATTATTACAAATGTACATTTCCTCTAACATAACTGTCATTCAGGATTTTGAGTGTGTCCTCTGACAGCTGCTCTGCTTGCATGTGTTTCAGTCACAGTTTTTCTTTTCTTCCTTTTTTAATAAAGACATCGTTATACCAAAATTGCAAGTAACTTACATGGCCTTTACTTGTATTGACTTCCTGTCCATGTTAATTAATCTTCCTAATAGTCTTCACAAGATGAAAAGCTTAGATGAAATTGATGACACTTGAACCAACTTTAATAGAAGTAAAAAGAATTTAGAGTATAATTTAAATCTTTTAACATTAAATTTTACATCTTCCCTCTGTTTCAGAAGGTGTAAGATAAAGTAGCCACTAGCCATATCAAAGTGAAGATATAATTGTATTATATGCTGTGACCCTACTCAAAGAAGGATTTAGAACAGTGCTTTCTCTGAAGAAACTAATCTGCTAACGAAAATATTTCTAATACTAGAAAAAATATTTCTAATACTTTATCTGTAAAAGGTAATTTTTGGATTCATCACCATGTCTGCTTAAATCAGAAAAAAACCAGCTGATTAAGCATTTACCACCTATTACTGCTTAATGTGCTTTAACTATGACATCTTATGACCTTTATGACATCTGAAAATGATATATGACTTAAAACCAAGGAAGCAGACTAATAATAATTATAAGCTAATAATCAAAGGAATACACTGATCCAGAACATGAATATACTTTTGATTAAGAAGGAAAAAATTAGAACTTCATATGCCATTTACCTTCTAAATATATTTTTGTGCACTCTCTGCTTATCATGGTTCCAAACTATGGCTAAAAGATAATTTGAAAAGAATAAGTAATTGCTGCAATTTTCACTATTTTTCTTTCTTCATTCTTCAATTTATTTAAAAAAAAAAAAAAAAGAGAAAAAAATATTTGAAAACTATACCAATGCCAGTGCATCTTTTTACATATAAATTGATTTCTTCTGGGTTTTGCACAACACACTGCTGCCAGGACACCACAGGCAATAACTCCTGGTAGGCAATCATATGTTTCTGTGTATGGCTTGATATAATTCTGACAGATTCATCTGGTACTGTCTCCTCAGAGACTAAATGTGCTAACTTTGGACAGCATTGAGAGTCTTGTAAAGTTGTTTTGTCAATAGTTTGTGTATAATTAGAAGTTACTAAACCAATATATATTGATAAAGGAGCTAAGGGAAGAGATATTAAGGATAAATATATGAAGAGAATTATTTGCATGCCCAACAGGTATATGAGCAATATAAAAATATAGAGATATGGTACACAATGAAAAGGCTAAATGAAGGAGCATGAACTGGAAAGGAGCAACGATTAGAAAAAGTCATAATGATTTAAGCATAGGAGGAGGAATTGGAAAGTTTATGGAAATGGGAAAACAGAAAATAGGAAAATGGTAGGGAATGTTTTTTTGTTTAAAAAACACTGTTTGTCCCAGTGAATAAATGAATGATTAACCAACTATCTGTCAATGAGGACTGTAAATCTGATAAAATAGAGAATATTTTATATATGTTAAATACATATATTTACATATACATGTACATATACATATATGAGCTAAAGAATGGACTCAGAATTATTTTTGGTTTATTTACTATTGCATATACATTCAGATCACGATGCAAACAGTAATTTTTATTTGTGTTCATGCACTTTAAATTTGTAAAACTATTACTTTTAGCGGTTCATTGTTTCTACTACAAAAGGCACCAGTAAGTCCAGAATTTGGGTCATGCTTCACTATTTGGAACTGGAGATGCAAAGACTTCCATAAAGACGCCAGGACAAAGAAGTGGTTTGTTTGCCCTCAGCTGTAGGCAGGATATCTACCATAAGGAACACAAAAATGGTGATTAGTTTAGCTTAGGGCAGCCAAAGGCATGTAGAAATCATTGTAGGAAGAAAATATTAGATCTCCTATAATGTGTTTGACTGAAGAATATGCATATCCTTACATTACGTTCCTTAGGCCTGATTCTGTTCCTGATTCTGTCTCTTTATTATGAGCAAAAAAAAAGCAGGCAGTGTAATGGAAGAGAAGTTCAATTCCAGAGTTGAAAAGACAGCAGTGATACAGTGCCTTAGAAACCAACAGGAAGCATCATGAGGTCTATCAGAAAGAAGAGAAAGGAGATGGTGAAAGAAGTTTGAAAGTGAGAAAATGATTCAAAAGGAGTAGGATGAGAGAAAAATAAATAGAAACATAAATTTATGCTGCACCCCAAATGCAAATCCCTAACAAGTTATATGGTAAAGTTTTGACTGAGGCCAAACTCTGTTTTGTCATATGTCTGTTAAACTTATTGCTTACTGTAAAGTCAGGATTAACACAGTAAGGGATAAATTAGCACAAAGAATGATATATATGCAACTGTATATTTTCTCAAAACATGATGGATGTAGAGAGATTAGTGAGAATACATAATGCGACTTAATTGAAAGGATCACATTGTAGGTAGATTTTTTTGCCTTCTTTTGGAGGTTTCTCTCCATAAACTTTTATGAACAATTAGGGAAAGAACCAGTATTATTTTTGTCTTTGATCACAAGGCATTGCGACTATCTTCAAAATAATAACCTGGATAGTCATACACCATGTTATCTCTATGAATGGAAAGCAGGTCACAGAAATATGTCTGTATGACTGAACCTGAAATTGGCTATGGTCTTGAAGCAGATCTGTGCCTATACTGTTTTCCCCTAAGAGAGCAATTTTTAAGTCTTATAATTCAAAGGCCAGATTTTTTTAGATCAAAAGGCAACTTTTGAGGACTAGACATTTAGGGGGTAGGGGACAAGTGTTTACAAGCATATCTTTCCCACACCTGTTCTGTCATTTCAGTACAGCTGTTCAGCTTAGTCCAAGATAACCATTTCTGCATTAGAGCAGACTTTGCACAGATGCTTATGACTGCATTCTCATGAGTCTGCAGCAGAAAACTTATCCTTCCATTGCCTGCTTGTGTGTCTGCTCCCTTTCTTATCAGCAGCCTCTGCCATTCTGCAACACCCCTTTTGACTCATCCTTTGCCTTCTTTACACTGAGCTCCACTAATGTCTTTCTGTCAACCATTTCAGTCTATTTCAGGGAAGGTATACAGTCTTTCCTCCCTGCAGCGGGAGACACTTGAACTAGCTGCTCTGTTTTAGATAGATGCTAATACCATCAATAGCAAGTTATGAGATTAGTTCTGACCATAGCCTAAAGAAGATTGCTGACTCACCATGATGAATACTGTGTTTCTGGATGGACAGAAGATAGGAAACCACAATGACTAGTAAAGAACATAGCATTTCAAAGACTGAATGGGACTACGTGTCACAGGTGGCGATTTGTGTCTGTAGCTTTACTTGAAAAGAATCTAAGATATTTAATGTTTGTCAGAAACATCAGAGAATTTCAACCCCAGTTACTTTAATTTTATTTGCAGTTCATGGAAATCTAATTGCTGTGCTATGTAAAGTACATTTATTCAAGACTTTTGAATTCTTACAAAAGAAATAGCATGCCATGTTGTAAGCGTTCTGTTATCATCAAGACAGTATCAGAAAAAAAAGTTTGAATAAATAAATATTATTTTCTTACCTGTCTATAATGTCACATAGATCTATCTGAAGGCCACTGAAATTGCCAAAAATATTTTGCTGAACTGAGATCATATCCACTCCTTTGTTACCAATGGAAATGAGTCGCATGCATCCTTGAAAGCCACCAAATGAGGTATTACATTCAGAAATGTTTCCACTGCCAGGGCAGCCTGAAAGAAGCATAAAACATGGAGCTGAAAAATATATTTTATTAAAAAGTTTATATATTCCAAAAGTAAATTTTGATAATCTCCAGATGTTGTAAACTTTGTGGGTGGAAGACTTTAGCCAGAAGTTCTTCTGATTAGGCATAGTGGTGCAACTGTAAAGAAATACTTCTGTGCAGTCTTACTGTTTCTAAAGCATATGCAAAAGCATCACTAAAAATTTGGGTAAAGGACAACCCAAGCAGCAGTTCCAAAGCAATGAATGGGATCAAGATGTGAACAGATTGACTGACTGACCTTAGTCACAAAATGTTAAGTTTCAATACAAGGCACTCACAACTGGGACAAGTTTTGAACTACAACCAAAGTATGGTGGTTTTATTTTAAGAATTTAATTTAGGAAGCTCTCCAGAAGATTCTGGCAAGTACCGAAGAAAATTTCTTGCTGCAGGGTCATCAATGACTCACCTAGGATAGATGATCTGTGGGACCTGCTATTTGTAAACAAGGAAGAAATGCTTGAAAATGTGAAGGTCAAGGACAGTCCTGGTTATAGCAATCATGAGGCTGTAGATTTTATGATTCACAGAGAAGAGAGCAAGAAAAAAAGTAGAATTGCAACCCTAGACTTCAGAAGAGCAAGTTTGGTCTGCTCAGGACCTGTTTTGAGGATCCCACTGGAAATTGCCTTGGAGAGCAAAGGAGCTGGATATTTTTCAATAAAAAGCTCTTTGGAGCATAAGAAAAGTCCATAGCAATTAGTTAAGATAGCATGGAAGATGGCATGCAAACATAAGCATGGAGCTCCTGAGTGAGCGCAAACAAACAGAAAGTATACAAAAGGTGGAAGCAGGTATATGCAATTTAGAGGAGAATACATGTCTAGGAATACAGTTAGGAAATCCAGACCTCAGAATTAAAACTATAAAGGAAGATGAAGTGCTACTAAAGGTTTCTATAGGTACAACAGTAGCAAATGGAAGGCTAAGGAGATTATGGGTGCACTACTGCATGGGACAGGGGACCTAATGACAAGGGTATTGGGAAAGAACTTTTTTCTTCAAGCTTCACTGGTAAAACTAATGCTTAGGTTTCCCATGTCCTAACAGAGTATGAAGAAGGGAAGCAGTACACAGGAAACAAGGAGTCCAAGGGGCACTTGAGAGTGCTGCAGGAGCTGGCCAATGTCATTGCAACAATTGCTATTGCTATTGTGAAGCCATTAACATTTTCATCCTCAGAAGGTCTTGGCAATGTCGTGAGCTTCTTGATGACTGGAAAAGGCAAATTTTACACCCATCTTCAAGAAAGTCAAGAAGAGGGGCACAGGAAACTAGAGGTCCATCAACCTTACCACAGTAACTGGCAAGTACATGGGCTAAATCCTCTTAGAAGCCATTTCTAAACACGTGAAAGACAAGAAGGAAACTGGGTAACTTTAACTTCAAGGCTAAATCATGCCTGACCAAGCTTTTTGTTTTCTCTGCTGAGGTGATGGGCGCTGAGAATAAAGGGAGAGCAGTGAGAATTGCATACCTTGACTTTAGCAAAGCCTCTAACAGTTTTCTATAGTCTCCCTATCACCAAATTGATGAGATATGGGTTGGATAAGTGGGCAATTGATGATGGCCAGTGAACAGAGAGTCCTTCGGAGATCAGTACTGGGAGCTATGCTGTTTAATGTCTTAATAATGACCTGGATGGTGGGACAGAGTGCACTTCCAGCAAGCCTGGGGCCAGTGGTCAAATGTTGGAGGACAGGACTGCAACTCAGTGGGACCTGGACAGGCTGGAGAAATAAGCTGAGAGGAATACCATGAAGATCAGTAAGAACAAGTTTAAGGTTTTTAATGTGAGATGGAACTAATGCATGCAACTGTCCAAGCTGGAGGATAACTGCTGGTTCTACAGAGAAAGGCCTGGGGTCCTGTGGCAAATAGGTGGACCATGAGCCAGAAATGTGCCCTTGCAGCACAGAAGGCCAATAGCATTCTGGGCTTTATTATCAAGAACACAGTCAGCAGATCTAGGGAAGTGGTCCTTTCCTCCATGTGGTACTTGTGAGGTCCCATCTGGATTGTTGTAGTTCTGGACTCCTCAGTACAAGAAAGACATTGACATCCAGGACTGAATACAGCAGAGGCCTCCAAGATGGTTGGGGAACTGAATGCACAGGGTTCATGAGGAGAAGATGAGACAGCTGGACCTGTTCAGTGTTAAGATGAGAAGATAAAGCTATCTGATAAGATGATACAGAGAAGAGGCATCCAGCCTTTTTCCAGAAGTGCAAAGGACAAAAGTAAGAAAGGACAAAAGATCAGACATTAGCAACAAGTGGTTTTGCCGTAAGGGTGGTTAATATGAGAACAGTTTGCCCAGAGGAGTTATGAGATTTCCTTCCTTGGAGCTGTTCATGATTTGAGTGGTCACAGCCCTGTACATCCTAATATCATCAGACTCATATAGAACAGAGGATTGGACTAGACAGTGTCTGGATCTCCTACCCAATCTATGAATTCTGTAAGGATCTAATACTGTGGTTCGTCCATTTTGTTACTGATCCTGAAATGCCTTGTTCACTCACTGATTGCCCATTAACTAAACATTGTTAATAAATCAAAAAATTGCTTTGATTCTGATTTGATTTAAACCATGTCCATTCAGCAGTTTTTCCCAGACACAAATGAACACTGCATGGCAAAATATGCCTAAATATTTCTTTCCTTTTGCTTTCTTCCAAAGGGTAATATTGCTTCTGGAATGATGCACAAAGTCTGTTCTTTGATCTTAGTTAAACAATACTGCATTCTGGTTCACAACATTCACAGACCTACTTGTTTCATGATGTTAGGAAGCAGTGACTTTTAAGACACTTCTCTGTTCTACAGAGCTAATGGGTACTTTCTGAAGTCCTGCAAAGACAGCGCAGAGGTTTACTATACAGGAAAATAAAATGACAGTGGAAACTAGCAAATCTATTCAAAGGAGTGTACAACAATACAAACAGTAAAGACATGTTTTTAAGAATTATACAGTAGAAAATTAACTAAAAGTGAAATTAAATAAGTAAATTCCTTATAATTATGGGGCAGATATTAAAGATAGGAAAAAAACCTTTAACGATGAAATTGACACAATGTGCTTATTGCAATATTAAATAATCTCTTTTTGCCCTTATAGTTGCAATGAGTTATTATTCCCAGAACTCAGAAAGGTAGTATATCCTTGATGATAGCAGGACTAGAAATTGTACTGACATAATGCTAAAGTATTTTCATGTTTATTATGCATTTTCCCAGCTAAGGATACACATTTCTTGCATACTTTGTATTCATTAAAACTAAGCACCATGTCCCCAGGACACCTCTCCTGGAAGGCTGATATTCATGTTTTAACAACAAGCATATAGAAACATGGTAAATATTCATACAAACTTAGAAAGAAAGTCAAAATGTGTTGTCTGCATGTTGACAGTGTTATATGACATAAACTTTTAATAAACAATTTTCTAAACTCAGAAACCTTCTACTATTTTCCCCCAAGTTTGTATGACATGCACAAGCTGCTGATTCCAGCTATAAAGCTGAGTGGTTATGAAGTTGTACTTCCAATGTTCTTGGAATTGATTTGCCTCCGCCACCCCCTGAAAGATAAATAGAAATGTCCTTGTACAACTTAATTGAATATGCTGCTTTTTTGAACCGCCCATATCCCTTCTGTGGGAATGCGATGGTGCAAATCATCTAATCAGAGATGTGACACTTGGTGACAGCTAATTGTTGATATTGCTAGGGAAATGAAGGTATCTAAACATAGTTTTTAGGCACAAGTTATATTCTCCAAACATATCACAGTTGTGTCACTGTGGTAAAAAAATAAATCAAAAATTAAGGGTGTATATCATGTAAAGAGGATATTTGAACTACTAAGTAAGCATTTACTTAAAATGAAAACTTGAAGTCATCCCAATGGAAGATTCTCACAAAAAATTGGTTTAGCAACACTGTAAGTGTGCATCAAGAGAGACCTTCGTGTGTCTGTTTGATTGTCAGCTAGTATATAGACTGTATATAGTAAACCAGAAGAGTATGATACCAGAAGATGATGTTCTAAAAAGTGACTAAGGATTTAAGGTGATAATTTATTCTACCCAACGTTATAAAATTTTAAGGAAGCACAAACTCAAAAATATCATAGCAGCACCTGAAAACCAGATCCTTTGGGAGATATCAAAGCTAGGCAAAGAAGACTCAAGGCAAGGCAAATAATTCTCACCATTTGATTAGATATGTCAGGAAAAAATGATGTTTAACTGTGGAATATTGCCAACATAAATAAACAACGTATTTCACCTCCAAAGTAGAAAGCATCTCCTGAATAAATTTGCAGAGGTATGGAGGCATGAGCAGATGACGTTACATCATTGTCCACTATTACACTGATACGATTCCTTTTGGCAGAGAAGGATACAGAATGCCACTGACCATTATTTAATCCAGCACCTGGAAGAAAAATAAAAATCAAAATGAAGTATAAATATCCATTATTTGTTACACTACCTGAATGTTATAGACTTGAAAGGAGGAGAGCCCAGAAGAGCAATCATAGCTCACGTAAAAACTCCAAGTGACAATGAAAGAAAAAACATAATTATTAAAGAACACAAATGTCTTCTGTGAAGACAGAACCTTTGTCATTCCCTTGCTTCACAACTGATGAAGAAAAAATAAAAGTACTCAGTGAATAAGCCTTACTGTTGTAATACTTCTAATTATCAGTAATACATCCATTTAATGTAGAGACTATTAAAATTATCCTCCTAATCTAAGGAGCTTATTATTAAGATATCGTTGTGATGGCTGATATAGTATTTTACACATAATACACATTTTTACTGCACTATTACTAAGGATGTCTTCATCTTTTAAAATCAAAGGGTAGTCATTATATTGTAATCCTGTAAAATAGCAAAATCCTGTAGATGCTAAAAGCTTCAGCAACCACCATATCAATGTCACAAGATTATTTTCTATCAGTTGTCTCTTTTATTGGAAATGTCTGGGAGGTTAACCTCTAACACCAATTTACATTACCTCTGGCTGTGTAGGTGTAAGGTGTCACAAAGAAATAAAACTAAATCCCTGGTTCTGAAAACCACTTACATATATATACTTAAATAAATTTTATATAGGGCAGTACTTAAGCACGTTATGTTTAAGAAATGCTTTAAGTTAATCATGCTCTTGACTGTTCTTCAGAACAGAGGAACTTCTCACAGTGAAGAACAAAGAATACAACCTTTGAATTATGTGAAGCCTTTTCTCAACTGCAGAGTGCCTATAATTTGTGATTTCCCCCTTGAAATTTCATGTATTTATATACTCCTCTCTAGAAGGTTCAAATAGCTAAATTATATCATAACCCAGATCCATATTTTGTTATCTACCACAGTCTAAACACAAGATCAGCATGCAATCAAGAGATAAATCTTAGAATGACATTATAAATTCAGATAAATTATCATATAGAAAATATCTCTATTATATTTAATATAATATTAGTCTTATATGCTTTTTCCTTACTTCAGGCACTATATTTATTAGGGACCACATAACAAGAAACCTTAAATATTGTGCTTTATCCCCAGCCTCAGTGGAACAACATAAAATCCATGGCTAACAGATCTTATATTTGTGTTGCACTTTCTGTAACAATTCACCTTTGTAGTATAATGGCAGAAAACATAGGGCTGCAGTCACTTTTATTCTGATACCATTCTGGCCGTTACTTATTCTGGTTGCAATCTATAAGAAGTGACATTTGAGTTTGCTAACAGGAACTGTACACCTACAGTCAGAGAAAATAATAACCATTAAAGCTATCACTAATTTTCTGGGTAAATAGGTGTATTTTCTACCCCATATTCATATTTATGGAGATAGATTTCTTACTAAAATAAAAATTGGAAACCGCAATTCCACACAATATAAAATGGTATGAATATTATTCCATGTTGCTACCAGAAGGTCACCTGTAGAAGGATAACAAGGTTATCCTTTGGATTTTTGTCTTTTGGTAACAAGGATTTATGTAGCCCTACAGGCAGTGTGGAGAGAGTGACTAGAGTTTCCCTATATTTTCAAGATGTCCAACTGCTGAAGAAGTCCCTTTGTACTAGTGACAGTCAATATAACTTACAGCAGAATTCAAGCTAGTGTACTTCATGTTAGGGCTGGGCTAACATGCTGGGCTATCGAGCTGAGGATCAAGAAAATGCGTGAAATTATTTTGGCTCTGGTTGTGTTTTGGCTAAATAATATGATGTGTAACAGACATTTGAAAAACAGTAGATAATTAGAAAAATGTCATTACTGCCTTGCAATGGGCAATTTATGCATGGGCATAAATGAGTCACACTGTATAATGAAGTTTCTAGATTTAACGAGTACTATTATAAATCTCTCCTATTTTTTTAGTACTATTTGTGGCAAGAACTCATCAAATATATCAAAAGGTTTTACTAACTTCAAACAAAAATCAACAAAGAATCACAAACAGATAAAGCATCCTTAGTTTTTTTTATACCACTGTGAACTTCAGTGAACTATATTCTTTCATCAAAGAGATAATAGGTATGCTAAAACAAATATGAATAATGTATTTTTTAAAACACAGAAAATTAAGTCCTATAAAGGTTTTTTCTCAATTTCCAGTAAAATAATTACTTTTCTTCTATATATTATTGTAGAATTATCCTTCAAGAAGAAATAATAATATCCTTCAATAAGAAATAAAGAATATAATATATATAGTCTCTAATACCACTTGTCACACTGTGTTTTTAAGATTAGCCATTTCAGGAAACGATTCTTAAAAATGGAATTATTTCCCTACTTAATTATTTCCCTCTTATTCTACCGTCCATCCCCAGCTACCAAAGGCTCCAGCTTCTTTCACCTCATCTCCAAGATTAAGCAAGGAGTTACCCTATTTGTGGAGGTACTTCAAGTGAATGAAGATTTCCTCAACCACATCTCTGCAATATGCTATATTTTCCTTTAGTAATCATAGAAACAGAGAATCAGAGAATAGTTTGGGCTGGAAAGGACCTTTAAAGATCATCTAGTCCTATCTCCCTGCCACGTGCAGAGGTATTTTACTAGGCCAGGTTTCTCAAAACCTCATACAACCTGACCTTGAACACTTCCAGGGGTGGGACATGTAAATCTAACCTCTTTCAGTTTAAACCATTACCCCTTGACCTGACACTGGAAAAAAATTTCTCTCCATCCTTTTTATAAGCCCACTTTTAAGTATTGAAAGCCTGCGATAAGGTTTTCCCAGAGCCTTCTCTTCTCCAAACTGAACTACCCCAACTCTCTCAGCCTTTCTTCATAGGAGAGCTGTTCCAGCCCTCTGACCATGTTTATGTCCCTCCTCCACACCAGCTCAGACATGTTCATGTCTGTCTTTTGCTGGGAACCCCAGAGCTGAATGCTGTACTCCAGGTAGGGTCTCACCAGAGCAGAGTAGATGGACAGAATCTCCTCCCTTGATCTGCTGGCCACACTTCTTTTGATGCAGCTCAGGGTACAATTTGCTTTCTGGGCTGCAAACACACATTGACAGCTCATATGCAATTTTTATGTTCACCAGTATACCCAAGTCCTCTGCAGGATTGCTAAATCCATTCATCCCCCAGCCTGTATTGGTATTGGGGATTGCAATGACTGGGCATGATCAGAGATACTAAATGATGTTCATCTCAAGTTAAGACTTCCCAAAAGTCCCATTCATTAAGTCTGGGGACTGAGGAATCTCATTATGGAAGCACAAGACATTTGTGAGAAAACAGCTCATTCTAGCCCTCGAATTGAGAACCTTGATTAAATTCACAGTTGCTCATGCGAAGCCACAAAGTGGTACACCATATCAATGGTGGAGGCCAATGACTGCTGACATTTCCATTCCATCTGAAAATTATATTGTCTGGTGCTCTACTAGGAGTGTTAAAAATACTTTACCAGAAAAAAAAGTGAGGAAAAAATAACAATTACACTTTTAGTGCATAATAAGATACCTATTAAACAAGATATAATTTCACTTTCATTAGTAGTACTTCCATAATTTTAATATCTAAGTACTAAAGAAACAGTCTGTGGGAGGTCCTGCAGAACAATGCCTTCCAAACTCAGGAACACGCATATAAAAAGAAAATATATATAGCTTATTAGCAGATCAATGGGAAACACACAAAAAAAAAAAAAAAAAAAAAACAACCAAAAACTAGTTTAGAGAAGGTAGTTTCTAGATTAATCTGAATATAAACACCAAATGAAATTATTATTAACATCACTTAACTAAAAGCTGTATAGAAATTAAAAGCTGCATAGACAGGGTCATATGAAGAAACCGAATAAAAATATCTCAAACATTTATACATGTTGTAATTTAATTTGGTCTCATCATTCAGCACAAATTAACTTTGTCTTAATTTCTTTTTTTTTAATCTATGTTATTTCATTGTGAATATTTGATGAACAGCTTGCAAAAGAGGCTACCAAGGAAAGATATTAAGCAACCATTATATAAAAGAAGGATATGGCTTATTATAGCATAATCACTCATGAATTAACATGCTACTCTCATTTTCCTATGGTCAAATAAACCTTTAAAAAACACATGATAATGAATTTCAGAACTATACACAAAGAATTATGGTCTGATTTAATTATCAAATATCATGTGTGTGTGTGTGAAATTCAGGTCATAAACCCTTGCCTGTAGGGGAACAAACCTGTCCAGCCATCCGTAATTTAATTACTCAGTCTCCAAATGCAGACTTGAATTGTCTCAGTGAGTATAACAAATAAACACATCAAAAATTCAAGAAGTTCCCCATGAGGTTTTGTTAGATAAAGTTTTTCTCAGAAGAGAATAAGATGTTTTTGCAGTAGTTTCTGTCTTCACAAAGGCAAACAATTCCTCCTTATTCCTCCTATGCTTAACATAGCATGAGAACATTAAATTTTGTTTCAGCATAGAGTGTCAAAATTTATTTTGGTGTATTTCAGCTAATATGGTATGCATTGTGTTGCAACTTTGAAACTGAATAAAATGCTCTGTACACAATTTTACAGCTGTTAATAAGTACCACCACCTTCAGCTGGTCTCTTAAAATGACATTGCATGGCAATAGCTTCTTTAACATACATCACCTAATTGAACTGCAATTGAAATAGCTCCTAAAAAGCCAAATTTATCACTCTTAACTGCATAACACTGACATTCTTACTAAGGACTTGACACTTTCAAATGGCGAGCCTAGGGAAACCTCTTGTCATTAAAATGGTACTCTTTGTGCATCAGTTACTTTAGATTATAACTAATACCAGGGTTGATCCTACTGTCACCCATGGAAACAGGATCAAAGTATTTACGTAAATTTCAACATTATACATGGTCACTACTAACTTACAGTCTTTTCTTGAATTAAAATAATCAATTGTTTAAAATTTTACTTTTAATCATTATAAACTTGTAGAAACATAATAAGCTTCAGAATTATGTTTAAATTTTTCTTTTTTCTTTTTCTTTTTTTTTCACCTCAAAGGAATTTCCATTTTGTATCAGGAACTGCAGTAAGGAATTAATCTAAAAGAAATACAGGCACAGAACTGAGATTAAGAAGGTCTCATCTTCAAATCCTGTGGCTGTTTCTTTGCACTTCTTGGCTCTGCTTTGCTCTCTCTGTCTGCCTTACACTGACAAGCACACGATTCATGAACATTTTAGATAAGTGATTCTAACTTTGAATTTGTACCAATCACATTTTTTTTGGTGAAAACTTCTCCCTCTTTTACACAACTTTTTTTAATTCTATGGAGTTCAAAAAAGATTGGGGGGGAGGATTAATGTCTATGATAATTATTTTATTATTTATTTTTTATTTTTATTTCAGTAACTGCTTAATTTACTTACTATATTTATTATTGCTCAAAATAAACTAGCACTAAACAACATCATGGAGGTCTATATTCTGGCTTGAAAACTCCCTTGAAAGATGCTTTTGGTTTCATTCCTATCACTCCAATGAATATAATCTATGCAAGATTAAATTCTTCATATATTCAAACTCTTGTTTTCTAAGTACCAATGCAAAATGTAGTTTTTCTATTTGTTATCCACCTGTTTTTTCAGTTTACACATTACATTACTGGAACTAACTTGGCTTTTTTTTCACATCTTTTCCCTGCTTTATGAATATAAAATATATGATTGTATACAGTTCAAAAAAAAATCTAGGATTAACATGTTTTGGATACCATCATTATGTTTTCTACCAAATTACCCTTTGCTTCTGTGTTATATTCCTCCAGCTAGAGATCTCGCATTGTCTTCTTTTGTCCATCCAGAAACCACTCCAATCCCAACCTCATTTCCTCTTCTTCATATATTCTTTGGAATTCCATTTATTTACGTAATCTCTCTAGTCCTGTTTTTTCTTTCTGAGAACTCATTCTGAAATGACCATTTAATCCTTCTACAAGAAGGGGGTAAAATTCAATTTGTTTCCATAAAAGAGGCAGCTGTGATGCATGGAGAGTCAGAGCATAGTCTACTACTGACTATAATTTTTTTCATTTTTTTATTTTGTTTTTAAATTTAGACTCAGACTTGCCCCAGCTGTCTGGAACACAACCTGGTATTGGGCTTCCACTGTCCAAACTTAATGGGCAGCTCTATAATTGAGACATCTAGAAAAGAAAAAACATAATATTTATAATAATGTATAACTTTACAGAAAAATTAGTTACTTCATGCCTTGTGAAGGGACTGAGAAACAGTGAAAAACATCTTAATGTCTTAGCTTGACGGAGTAAGAAATTAACTTGTTTACACTTCACAACTGAACAAGTTGCTTAGATTTCTAAAATTTCACAGATTATACACATGAGCTTTACATACTGTATTTATTTCTGTTACCTGCAGTGATGTCATTCAGTACTTTTCCTGGTCTATGAAGACTGATTTTAACTTTCCCATCACTCAGATATAAGAGGAAACAATCTGAAGCCTGGTGTAGTTTACTAGATAATAGAAGTCCCTCTTTGTTCCAGGTGCGAAACTGGAAACTGATGAATATTTCATCTTGCCCTGATGTGCCTGGCAGTGCCAGGTAACTACTGGAGCTCAGAAATGTAACAGGAACCACAGGTGGCTCTAAACACGAGAAGGACATATTGCCCTAGAAATAAATGAAACAAACATGGCATTAGAAACATTCAGGGAAAAACAGTCACAAAACCTTCTGTATGGAAACTACAGTTTCAACACATTGTTCATAGAACCCAGTATTTGTAATGCTGTGTTAGTCTACAAATCAAGTATAAATACTAACATCATCGGTTTGAGAGATGTTTACCTAATTGTTTGACCAGAACAGACATATCTGCCTGAGCAGAGTGGCAAGTGAATGAGATAAGATCCTAAACTACATGGGTGATTTAATGGTACTGCAGGAGTTAGACAGACCTGCTTTGTTTCTATTATGGCTCACACTTGACATTAAGGACTTCACAAATTTCTGAATGTCAGATAAAATGCCACTGGATACAAACTTTGCATTCACAGGTCAAAACACTTGTACACAGAGAAAAATGTTGAGCTTGGATACCGATTGTTTGATTGTTTAAGGAAGTGATAAATTTGAGAAAAAAAACATTTTGCCAGACCAAAGAGCAATCTTTCCAAACAGTGCAACCAGAGATGTGCACTGACCTCAATATTTGTATTTCTGACAAATAGTCAGAGAAAATTCCACATACAAACTCTTGCTACTTCCAAATGTGAAACACATACTTCATTAATCAGAAACGTGTTTGCAAACGGGCCCATATGGACCAGATAATGAGTTGTGTTTAGGCACCTAGCCTTTATTTTGTGCCTGGTTGCTTCTGGAATCACTGGTTCTTAAGTGTCTAAATAAACTTCCCAATAAGTTTATTGACAAACTTTGAGCTCTACCTGCATCTGTGGTTGTACTGAGTGATATAGGTAAGAAGACTGGAATGGCAATAATGCACTTTTTGCATCTGATGTCAGTATTAGTTAATACTTTATGAATCTTGACACTGATATACTGTGCACTTTGATCTAATGACTTGCTGGCACCATTTGAACTATAACTAATTAGTTCTGCACAGTTGATTACTAAAAAATTGATGTCTAGAATTTAAATTATATTTAACTTCTGTTCAACACAAATAGATTTTAAACTTTTGAGCATACATAAAATTTTGACCTTACAGTAAAAACGTTAAAAAAACAATTTAAGAAAAACACTAGCCTCTAGCATGGCGAGATATTAAACTTCATCTGTTATCATTTTCTTCAGGGAAAATGTATAAATAAAGAAAACCTTTGTCTTATGAACTCAGCTGTAGAGAAATGAATAGTCAACTGAACTGACTCATAGTGAAAAGGCAGTCATCAGATTAATAAACCTTGTTAACCACTAAAAGCTTTCCATCTCCAGATTCCTCCTCCATTTTATCTGGACAGATGCCTGATACTGAATCAGACCAGCAAAGTGGTTGTTTAAAAAGGATTCTATAATAACATAGATGCTTTCTGGTTCATTTACATTATGAAACATCTTCTAAATAGTTTTGAAAGTAGCATAACAGTTTAAATCATTTAAGATTAAGATAATGCAATTTCCTATGACAATAATTTCATAGTTTCCCTTTCACTAGTCCACACAGAGTCTCCTATAACTGCCCTCTCCCCAACATCCATCATCATCACAGACAGGATATTGCACAATGGTATCAGCTTAGTTAATTCTAGAATATTTCTAATGAGCTTCACATAAGAAGAGAAGCCTGTCATCCATTTTTTCTGGAAGAGAGAACCAAATCTGATTGTTTATATGCTAAGCTGAAATACTAATTAAAAGATTTGGAGCTTAAAAACTTTTCATATTTTGTTAATTATTTTGAACTGATTGTTTCCATCATATTTCTGTATTTCCTGTTGTTAAATAAATAAATACTGCAAATTGAGATAGCTCTTATACAACTGGAAAGAAAACAAAGGGCTTAGTAAAATTTATAGGAAACCTTCTGTAACACAGAAGAAAGTTCATGTGTTATTCGAACTGTTGCTCTAAATGGTAGGGGTTTAGTTCATACAGCTTGGCCATATCACAATAAATGCTTTAAACCCACCAACCTAAACTACAGCTCTTCAGACGGAGGGCAGTATAAATTGACAAACAGAACTTA
Source organism: Numenius arquata (assembly GCF_964106895.1). Lineage (NCBI taxonomy): Eukaryota > Metazoa > Chordata > Aves > Charadriiformes > Scolopacidae > Numenius > Numenius arquata. The sequence goes on from NC_133616.1 coordinate 47,317,611, forward strand.
TCTATCAAATTTATAATACTCTGGAGAAAACAGAACGGCTCAGTGTCCTCAGCAACACGAGGCTTTTAAATTGTACTGCTGATGTCCTTACTAGTCAGGTATGGAAGTCAAAGCCAGAGCTTTGATGACTTCAGATACAACTTATTTTATTCACTGGCTTTTGTATGTGCACAGCAGTGAGATACCACATAACAGTGAGGTATCACACGCATCTAAATATCATCTAAAGAGCTGAAGAATAAAATGCATCTTGCACTGTATACTAGATGAGTTTGTACAGCAGCAGATATAGAAGAACAGCCCAATACAAAATAGCAGCCCGATTAGGTGATTCCCTGATTTTTCTTTCATTAAAAATCATTGATTTTACTTGAACTGTATGTTAACAGTTACATATGAAAGTGGATGTGGTTATCTACTTTTCTCTATTTACTTATTTATTCTTTCTTAGCTATAAATCTCTTACCACAACGTAGATCTGAGACTTATGCCTCCTGGCCAGGTCAATAATATTCACTCCATTATAATAAATATTTTCAAAACACCCATGAAAGTTCCTGCGTGACAATGTCCCTGATTTTCCAGGCACTGGGATCCCTCCAAAGCTGAGCTTAGAAAGAGAAGATAAATCAATGATACTATTAAGTAATTTTCTAAGGAAAGAAGTTGTCAATAGTGTAAGAGCAGAAGTCAAAGACTGGTCAATAATGAACCTGCTACTCCTTGGCTATTTTCTCGTATGATATCTATGTATTAACAGAACAGGCTAACAAAAAGTGGGCTATATCAAGTTATATGTATGTGTTAAAATGTTTGTTCTGAAATGTTGCCTATTTTTTTTTTTTTTCCTTCTGAGGACGCCTGTTAACAGCTGCCTAGAATAGAGTCTTATCAGTTTTCAGGGTCCATTACAGCTGCAAAACCAAGGAGATGAAGGACAAGGCCCAGTACGCACAGACCATGCTAGACAGTGAGAAAAGGAAGAGAATTTTATAATACATTCTTTAGGAAATTTGAGACTGACTTCTCCACTGTGTGCAAATCATAATTACTGTAATAGAGGACAACAGTGCATAAAATTAAATTGTTCTAGGGAAGATTCATAACAAAGGAAATGAGATACATTTTCCTTCCCAAATTCTTAGGCTGGGTAGTTCCTTAATGTGATACTGTAGGTTTACTTGGGTGCAGAAAGAGATTGGAAGATTTAATAAAAATAAAAATCCATCAGGACCTATTAAATTCAAGAATATCACTCTGTCTTAATAAGTCCCCGAGGCAGAAACAGTTTGAAAGTAGTAGTTTATTTTAGAAAAACATTGCCACAAGTGTGACCTGAGTTATGGTCTATGTTTCCACTTTTGGGCACAATCAGAAACAAGATGCCAGTTTAAATGAACTTTTGAACTCACTCATTTCAAAGCTTTTCTAGTTGATATTGTAGAAAAGATTAGTTCGAGATATTTATCTTTTATTTTTGAAATTTCACTTATTTAAAATCATTTTATGGAAAAAAAAATCATGCTTCACTAAGTTCTTAAATTGCGAAATTTTTATAGTCAGATATGTGCCTCATACTTTTTTGGAAGTTTTCAGGCTTTTTTCAAGCTTTTGCTTTCCTTCCAACTTTGTATTGGTAACACATACTTCAAACTTCAGTATGTGGATAAGAGGAAAAATTAATTTGCAATACTGACTGATTTAACAAAATAATTCTATATACCAGTCAGTTGAAGTTAACTCTTTTTTTTTTTCATTTTTCTTTTTTCCTTTTTCCCTTTCTTTTTTTTTTTAATTGGAATGATCCTACAAGCCTTGGCATTGTGGCTTATATTCAGAAATCTTAAGCAGAATCATAACTTTAATCTTGTGAGTTATAGTTTTGAAAAGGGATAATTCAGACACAGAACAACATGAATTCTTACCTTAAACCACTTAAAAACTCAAATCAGTAGAATAAAGTAATTTAGATCTGCTGGTTCCAGACACTCTGCTCTACCACTCATTGTCTCATCCAACAAACAGGACAGATGCAAACATAAAGCAGCCAGTCATCACATTACAACTGTGAAATAGTGCTATTTTTAACCATAGGTGGGAAACTGACACAGCAAATTACATCCACTCATTTTTATGTATCTACCATTTGTGTAAGCAAGATTTTTTTCATAGTACATTTCATAGTACATCTCCTTTCCATAGTACAAGGAATTTAAGACTCAATCTAAACATTTCTAAAATTGTTTTATGCTGATTTATCGTAATTTTCATCAAACCATAAAATAACTGAGCTGGGGTTCATTCCTTATGTTTACATACTGTTTATCACATTTGCAGCACTACTGAAACAAAAATACTAAAATAATGAATTCTGAGATCCAAAAGATGGTCTTCTGAAATTTTTGAGCTGCAAGTCTAGTGGAGCATTAGCAACCTAAGAACAATCTCTTTTTCTTTGTTTCATTCCTTTAGGAGACAGAAAAACCCTAAAGTCTGAAGCACTACAAACTTCTTTAAGTTCTGTCTCCTTTGTTTGTTTCACTGCATTTACATAGCAAGGTCAATAAGTGTAATAAAGGAAAGGTAATTTTCACACCTCATAATCAAGGTCCAAATAACTGAATTCTCCTTTTGCATGAAAATGATGAGTCTGTTTATCCACTGTAAAGTTTACTTGATTGTTAAAGTGTTCAATGAGAACAGAATGCCAGTGTTGATCATCCAAAAGGCTGCCCAGAGTAATATTAATTTGGGCATTAGAAGGATGAGTTTTAGTATCACCTTGAAAGAAGAAAAATAAAAACTATTAATTCCATATAAAAATATAATTATCCAAATATACACTGCTAGTTTATCATAATCTACACATTAAAACTCCCGTCACAAATTAAAATATTTATTAGAAAAATAATACCTAATAATTGTTTTAGATATTATGAGACTTTAGCTGTTACCTAAATTAATGAGTAGGGACAGCTTTCCTTTAATTAATTTCAGGGTGATGTGGTCTCCATTTTGTCCTTTTCTGTGGAGGAGAATTCCATCACTTTGCATTGTCTTAAACTTCAGAGAAATCACATCTTTCAGAACACTCATGAGTTTTTGATTAAATGTGTAAATTAGACAACTTTTCCCATCAAAGCCAACCACCTCGGACCCTAGAAGTAAAGAAATGAAAGATAATGTATAATGCTGTGTCTAAAAGAAACATTTGTGTGTTATTTCAATACGATATGAAGTCCTACCACTAACATCCCTAGATTCACCTGTGCCACGTAAAGTGCAACTCATTTCTGCTTTTCCTGTTCTTCCCCAAATGTTAAGACTGTCCTGTTTTAATGATGATGCTATCATTAGATAACAAAGCAAGCTGAGCAGAGATTTGGCTTTTATTCCAATCTGGTACTAATCTCACGTGCTGAAAGGTGTTCCTTACCTTGGAGCCATGAAGTACTTTGACCATTTCTGTTCTAACTTATTCTGACATGTGTCTTACTTATTCAGACATGTGGTTGAGTAGAGGGAAAGGGTAACTTCCCTTGGCCTGCTGGCAACACTCTTCCTAAAACAGCCCAGGATGCTGTTGGTCTTCTCTGTTGCAAGGGTATGTTGCCAACATACCAGGTCAACCTGGTTTCTACCAGAATTCTCATGTCTTTTTCTTCAAAGCCACCACCAGCCCCCCAGTGTGTGCTGGTAAAATCTTGCTGGGATTATTCCTCCACAGGTACAAGACTTTGCACTTCCGTTGGTTGAACACCATGAGATTCCTGTCAGCCCATTTCCTCAGCCTGTTCTGGGTCCCGCTAAATGACATTAAAACCCTCTGGTGTGTCAATCAGTCCTATTATTTGCTACAAACTTGCTGAACGTACACTCTGCCTCATCGTCCAGGTCATTAATGAAGATGTTAAACAGCATTGAAATTAATTTCAACCCATATCATACACCACAAATGAATGGACTCATCTTCGTGCCTCTGATCCCAACTCCTTCATCCAGGCAGTTCAGTCTGTTTTCAGTCCACTTCATTGTCCACCTAAATAGTTGTCTATGAGGACGTTATGGGAGACAGCATCAAAATTCTTGCTAAACTCAAGATAACCAAACCCAAACACTCCCTTTCACTCACCAAGCTAGTTATATCACTGTAGACGGGTATTAGTTTGGTCAGGTATGCTTTCTCCTTTATGAGTCCATGCTGACTATTTATAATAATCTCCTCAACTTCAAGTGTTTGTTTCTAGGATTCTTGGTTCCTTCACCTTCCCAGGAACTGAAATGGGATTGACCAGTTTATATTTCCTCAGGTACTCTTTCTTGCATTTGTTGAAGATAGGAGTGGCATTTTCTCTCTTCCTGTCTTTAGGAACATCTCCCAGTTCTCTGCCCCTTTCAAAGATAAACAAATGTGGCCTCAGAATGACTGTAGCCAGTCCCCTCAGCGCTATGGGTACATCCCAATAGGTCTATGGACTTAGATATGTTCAACTTGTTCAAATGTTACATAGCATCATCCTCCTTCCACTGAGGGTGTCCCTTGCTCTCATCTTTCCTGTGGGCCTCAGAGACCTGACATTCCTGAAGGCAAGTCTTACCAGCAAAGATCAAAGTGAAGACGGCATTGAGTACCTTGGTCTTATCTACCTCTTTTGCCCACAGTTCCCCTGTCTCACTCAGCAGTAAGCCTGGATTTTCCTACGATCTTCCTTTTTCTGCAGATATACTTATGGAAGCCCTTCTTGTTGTCTTCCATGACTTTTATCAGTTCCAAATCCAGGTGGTTTGGTTTTCCTGACCGCATCCCTGCATGCTCAGGTAATGTTTCTGAATTCCTCCTGGGTAATCTGACCTTGTTTCCATGTCTTGTACACTTCCTTTTTATTCCTGGGCTCAGTTAGGAACTTCTGACTCATCCATGCAGACCTCCTGCTACTTTTGCTTAATTTCCTGCTCATCAGGATAGACCTTTCTTGAGCTTGGAGGAAATGATCCTTGAAAATCAACCAGTTCCCTGGATCCCTCTTGCCTTCAGGACCACCTCCCATGTTACTCTTCCAATCAGGTCCCTGACCATGAAAAAGCCTTCTCTCCTGAAGGCCAGGGCTGTGATCCTGCTCTTTGTTCTCTTGTCTCAGGATCTTGAACATCACAGTCTTATGGTTGTTGCAGCCTAGGCTGTCCCAGATTTCACATCCACCATCAGTTTTTTCCTTGTTTGTAAGTATAAGGGACAGTAAAGTGTGTCATCTTGTCAGCTCCTTGATCACCTTTGTTGGGAAGTTATCATCAAAGAATTCTAGAAAACTGGATTTCTTATGCCCTGCTATATTGTCCCACCAGTGGATATCAGGGTGATTAAAGTCTGCAATAAGTACAAAGGTCTATGAACCTAAGTCTTCTTCCAGCTGTCTGAAGAAGGTCTCATCCATTTCTCCCATATCAGGCAGTCTGTAGCAGACATCCAGCACAATGTCAGTACCTTTGGTCTGTCCTCTAATCCTATATCTAATCCTGGATCCTATAGGATCCTCTATATCCTATAATCTCTGAGCTGTCTCATCATCTGTCCCCAGGCAGAGCTCCATGCAACCCTGCTGCTTGCTCACATAAATGTTAACAGCTTTCCCTCATAGTCCTGGCTAGTCCTCTCTAAACAGCCTGTATCCATTTGTGGCATCACCCAAGTCATGTGAGCTGTTCCACCATGTCTCTATGGTCACGATAAGATCATAGTATTTCGAACACATGAAGATCTCCATTTCTTTTGTGTTCCCCATGTTGTGTACTTCCCATGTTGTGTCCCACACAGGCACTGCAAAAAGGCATCAACGTGTTGATCTCTCAAAAAAAGTGTGAGAACTTCCCCCATTTTGTTGCTCTCAGAGCAGCATTTCCCCATTTTTGTATTTGCACAGCCTGTAGGAAAAGATGTTTTTGCCTCCATTCAGATGGATTCTGTGTCTTCCTAGCAACTCTTGATCCTGAAAGAGTGTCCTAAGGTGGTTAAATCTGAATAATTGTTGCTGTGCAACAAGTTGTTGATCCAAAGGATCCACCCCGTCCTCCTCAAGCACTTTTGTCAGCAGGAACAAGGAAAACACCATCGGAGACCCTATGCCCTATGCCATGTAGTCATTCTTAATACACATCAGGTGTCCCCCGGCAGTACTGTTGGTGCCCACACGGAAAAGCAGCAGAAGGGGAGACACTAAAGGTTGGACAAGCCTCAACAGTCTGTCCACACCTCAACAATCTGTCCACAATGTCCAGGATCCAAGTCCCTAGCAAGTAGCAAACCTCCCTAGAAAGCAGGTGAGAGAAGGAGATAGGGGGGCCTCCAACACCTGCAATGGGCAGAGTTGGGGACACACCTCAAGGGACATGTTCATACAATAGAGTCATACATACAGTAGTTCAGGCTGGAAGGGACTTTTTAGAGTCCATCTAGTTCCAATGCCCCTGCCATGGTCAGAGAGATCTTTCACTAGATCAGATTGCTCAAAGCCCCATACAACCTGATCTCAAACACATCCAGTGAAGGGGCATCCACAAGTTCTCTGGGGACCTATTTCTCCATCTTTATTATAAGCCCTTTTTAAGTATTGAAAGGCCACAACAAGGCCTCCCTAAAGCCTTTTCTTTTCCAGGCTGAACGACCTGAACTGTCTCTGACTTTCTTCACATAGGAGAGTTGTTTGAGCCCTCTGATTATTTTCATGGCTCTCCTCTGGACCCATTCGACCAAGTCCATGTTTTAATTCTGTTTTCCTTTCTGGAAAAAAGGAAGGGAAGGGAAGGGAAGGGAAGGGAAGGGAAGGGAAGGGAAGGGAAGGGAAGGGAAGGGAAGGGAAGGGAAGGGAAGGGAAGGGAAGGGAAGGGAAGGGAAGGGAAGGGAAGGGAAGGGAAGGGAAGGGAAGGGAAGGGAAGGGAAGGGAAGGGAAGGGAAGGGAAGGGAAGGGAAGGGAAGGGAAGGGAAGGGAAGGGAAGGGAAGGGAAGGGAAGGGAAGGGAAGGGAAGGGAAGGGAAATCAACTGATTTTATCCCAATAATATAAAATATTATCTGTCAAAATCAGTATAGATTAAACAACACACACACAAAGGAACTGCTAACACTATAAAAAGCTCACAGAGTATGCACAGTTCATGAGTAAAGAAGAAAATGGTAATTATCCTTGAAAGATACATTTGTGAGATAAATGAAGATGTAAAGGTTACGTATAAAATATGAAGTAATTTTTCAACTGGCTGATCGACTTCTTGCAAGTTAACATAAACCCATTTTCTATTTACTAAATTTTTAAATTTCATTAAAAATATTTCTCCACATTGTTGGCATGGAAATGATCTAAATTCAAATCAACTTTAGTACTTAATGTCAGTCATTTATATTGCATTTTCAAAAACTCTTATCAACTGAATGCAGCTATGTTTTTTAATATAGTTTGATGATTATCTTCACATATTGATAAAGTACTTCTTACCTATGAAGAATTAACTTACCAAATGTAGAATGAATAAATACAGCATTTTACTTAAACATGAATCCTAGGTTAACTATTTTACTTCATTAGGTCATTGAATGAATGTTGACAGTAAAAGCATTAATCAATGTTAAATTTAAATAATGAATTTGAATTTTAATAGCTTCAATAAAAATTTCAATAATAGAGCTTGTACGTTGTTATGTATCTATCAAACAAGCTAAGTAGATATATTCTTAGTAAGTACTGATAAGAGCAGTTTTTTTGATTGAGAACATACTGCAGTTATTAGTTATTGACACAAGAATATAAACAACATTTAGCACTGCTTTCCAAAATCCCTTTCATTATTCTGCAGCACTAGCTCCTAAGAAGCAAAATCTACTCTGTACAAATTTGGAAAATAAATAAATCGAACCTTCCCTCCACCACCATACATGAATGAAGATTGTGAAAGGGCTGCAGACATTAATCAAAGTTCTTATAACATTCCTCACACATGTTTTGTCTTCACCATCTATGCACTACCCCTAGAAATAAATTGAAAGAGTTGTAAGAGATGAAGCCTGGGCATCCTACTGGGTTATCAGGATAGAAAGAATGAGTCCAAATACCCACAGTGCCATAATATTGTCCTCATTCATATTTAGCAACTACTGTCAGCTTCTAATAGTCCATAGACTTGAACATCAGTCTCCATGGGTTTTCTCTACTCTACTGTTATAAATGAGAAAAACAAAAAAAGGTTGATTTGCTTTGTGAACACTCATATTTCATTTTCACAAATTACAATGGGTGTTTCTCAAAATAATGTATTCTATATCCTTAGTATAATGTGAAAATATATTTGGAACAGATGAAATGTCTCTGAAAAACTGGAAATTCTGGAAACATCATAGGATCAAGAGTTCTAGTGATCCTGAGCAAAAGTTTTAGTTGCAATATCTTTGAAAAACAATTAGATGTTTGTTGATCTTTAAATTAATTGATATTAATATTAATGCCCTATGAGGAAAAAACTTAAAATAATGCAAACAGTTTAGCATTTTTAATTGTTTTTTAATATACTTAGTCCTGGCGGTTTGTATTAAAATGAGAAATCTGCTCTCTGGCCTTTTCTGATTCTGGGGAAAGCAATGTGTAAAAGTTCACAGTGTTCAGAAAAGTTAGGTAAATGAGATCATATGTATTTCTTTAAAGAAAGCTTTGGCGGTGAGTGGGGGGAGGGAGGAGGAGGGTGGGATTGCATAGTACGATTGCTCATAATCAACCACATTTAAAATTAAGTTTTTTACAATCACGTTCACATTAAGCCCTACAAAGTGCATTATTGCAGTATGAAGAGCATGGGAAGTCCTTTCTTTGACTGATGTAACTGTGCCATCAATTTTATGCATTCCGGCCAGAGATAGAATGCTCAAAAAGAGCGTTAATATGTTAGAAGACTCTGGAAGAGGGTTTGCATATCACAGTATCTGCAGGACTTGTTGTTCGGTGCTGCATCCAACGATGTTTTTATGTACAGCATGCATTTAGTTCCCAGTTATCTTTCTCCTACAATTTATGCAATTGTCATTTTCACATTTAAACCCATCTTTCTGTCTGTCATATGAAAAAGCCTTTTTTACTTTTTTCTCTATTTTTAGACTACTGATTTTCAGAGGATGGGGTGAAAAAACGTGTTGCAGTGGAGAAAAGAGTAAGCCAAAGAGACTTCTAATTTCTCTTTTTTTAGTGCCAGATGATATCTTAAACTGAGCTCTGTTTCATGTGACTTAATTGTCACAATCTGTCTTTTCAGGAACAAGACACAGGAAATGCCTGTGGAGATTCATCTTGCACACACTAAGTAGGGAGAACTCAGGCAGAGGCTGAGAGAGATCTTGTAGTGGGGTTTTTTGGCAGCAGAGTATTTGTTGTGTAGTCATGGTACAAGCAGATTTCATCAGTCCACATGACGCCAAGTAGTTCACCTGAAGATAGAAAACATCTTTCTTTCTTTCTTACACAAAAAAGACCGTAGAATAGGAGTAAGAAAACTGAGGAACATGACAGATGTAGCAGAGTGAAGAAGAAGAAGAAGAACTAAAGACAAAGAATACAGGGGAACTCTTTCAATGTTTCATATAAGTCCATAACTGACTAGATTTATTTAGGCTTTCTGTTTCATAAGTTCAAAGAGGCAAAAATGGAAGGACTTGTTCTGGATGCATGCTTTGCAAACCTATAAAATGTAACAGTCCTTGGTCTAAAAATGTTATAGTTAAAAAAGGAGTTCTGTGTAAAAAAAAAAAAAAAAGGAAACAAAACTCATAATAACCTGTCCTACAGACATCTATCATGGACCTTACCAAACCTTTTTGAGATGGTAATTAAAAGGGAAACATTAGTGCTGAGGATACTAGGCTAAGTTATTCAGTGCAGATATTTGGCTGGAAGACAACAGAGCAGCAAATTGAAAGCAGATGCCAGCAGTTGTCCTGTATTACTTCAATAAGATAAAAATGGCTTCTTTTGGATGTAACAGACATGCATTTTGAGGTACCACTTTCTGGAATGGTAAGATCAACTCTATTTGTTCTTGTGGTTTTAGTTGTGTGATTTGCAACAAATAAGATTGAAGGAAGAAATTACTGCATTTGCACCTGAATAGAGAACAGTCCACATACACAGTGGCATACGGAAAGAGAGTTGCTGCCTTTTACAATATAAGACCCAGTGAGATCTCTCTGAAGGGAAGAATGAAAAATAGGAAATCTAGAAAGTATGACTCAATGTTAAAGTAAGTATCAATGGCCCATCTGCTTTTCTTTATTTTCTGGTCCAGCCTGGAAAAGTACCTAGCAATTCAGAAACAGACAGGCACTAATTACCATAACAATAGGTACATGTCCTGTATATGTCTAATAAATGGACGAAAAGACTGGAGAGAAATAATTAATCTTCCAAATTATTAAATATATCTTAGAACTATAAGACTATAAACACCTGGTTTGTCTTCAATATCAACAACTGAATTGAACTACAAAAAACACATGATAATTCTAGATGTTCAGAATAATAAAGAGATGATAAACAGTCTGCAATTCATTTGGAATTAAAGCATTTATACATAGAAAAAGTAAGAATTTCAAGAACTTTCATCATCATTAATACAGAGAAAATTTTAACAAGCTTAAAAAAAACCTTTCCATATTTTTAACGCTATCACATTCTTTATGTGCTGCATTACTATGGATAATGGATGAAATAAATATTCCTTGTAACCTGTATTGTAGCTGCTTATTATGTTTTATTATTTTTAGTAACACAGATACCATCCTGGTTTTGTCCTTTAGACTCATAGATTTTCCATTGGCAGCATGAAATAGGAACCTCACAGAAGATGGGATGTTATGGAAGCCATAACATACCTTGCAAGGTGTGATACAGAAAATTACATTAGTGAATACAGACAATTAAAATCTAGATTTTAGACATACAAAAGGGAGCTCTTCAGTTTAGAAATGTTTGAGAATAAGACTTGGAGTAAGGATTTAAACATTGTTGAATGCACAAGGTAAAGGACTGGAACGAAACAAAGTTAATTGATTTTCAGTGAAGCTTAGAAATAGGAAAACATGTACTCTCATCAAGTACAACAAAGATGAGATTTCAAACGGGAGACTCACATGAGCTTTCCACTGGGAATGATAAAGTCATCTGTTCAGCCTCCATTTTTAGATTTTAGTAGTCTTGGCACTTAAAACAATGGAGGATAAGTAGACCACAATTCTCAGTTACAGCAGTATCATTAGATTGTTCTATGAATCATAAGTCATATTCCCAGTCTTCAGGCAGATGTCACTGAGGAATTCTGTGTGTTTTTAGCTTCTCACACCTTTCTCCTGACATGAGCTGTCTGTTCAGGATTGGTAGATAAGGAGAGAGTAACAGGCGACATTTACATGGACTTATGCAAAGAGTTTGACACTGCCCTGCATGACATCCTGATCTCTAAATTGGAAAGACATGAATTTGACAGATAGACCACTCGGTGGATAAGGAAATGGCTAGATGGCTGCACTCAAAGCGTTGTGGTCAATGGCTTGGTGTCCAAATGGAAACCAGTGACTAGTGGCATTCCCGAGGGGTCAGTACTGGGACTGGTGCTGTTTAACATCTTTGTTGGACACATAGACAGTGGGATAGAGTGCACCCTCAGCACGTTTGCCAATGACACCAAACTGTGTGGCGCGGTTGACACGCTGGAAGGAAGGGAAACCATTGAGAGGGACCTGGACAGGCTTGAGAGGTGGGCCCACGCAAACCTCATGAAGTTCAACCAGGCCAAATGCAAGGTCCTGCATGTGGGTTGAGGCAATCCCAAGCACAAATACAGGTTGAGCGGAGAATGGGTTGAGAGCAGCCCTGAGGAGAAGGACTTGTGGGTGCTGGTGGATGAGAAGGTCAACATGAGTTGGCAATGTGCACTCACAGCCCGGAAAGCAAAACACATCCTGGGCTGCATCAAACAAAACGTGGCAAGCATGTCAAGGGAGGAGATTCTGTCCCTCTACTTTGCTCTCATGAGACCCCACCTGGAGTACTGATTCTAGCTCTGGAGTCCTCGACACAGGAAGGACGTGGACCTGTTGGAATAGGTCCAGTGCAGGGCTGTGAAGATGATCAGAGGGCTGGAGCACCTCTCCTGTGAAGACAGGCTGAGAGAGCTGCCGCTGTTCAGCCTGGAGAAGAGGAAGCTCCTGGGAGACCTTATAACGGCCAAACAGTACCTGAAAGGGGCCTACAGGAGAGATGGGGAGGGACTCTTTATCAGGGAGTGGAGTGATAGGATGAGGAGTGATGGTTTTAAACTGAAAGAGGGGAGATTTAGATGAGATATTAGGATCAAATTCTTTCCTGTGAAGGTGGTGAGGCACTGGAACAGGTTGCCCAGAGAAGTTGTGGATGCCCCCTCCCTGGAAATGTTCAAGACTAGGCTGGATGGGGCTTTGAGCAACCTGTTCTAGTAGGAGGTGTCCCTGCCCATGTCAGGGGGATTGGAACTCGATGATCTTTAAGGTCCTTTCTAACACAAACCATTTTGTGATTCTATGATTCTCTGCTATGGGGCAGTATGCCTAATTTCTGAGATGACCTAATGTCTTGTAGCCAGGTTGAAATTTTCAGTATCTTTATTCTGTGGTCTTTATTCATTTTACAAAATCAAGTTTAAGGCAGAAAGCCCAGATATGTTTTTTGCTGATGCTCAGTTTAAAGTCAGGTAGTAATGAATTCAGAAGCAATTAGCCATTTAAAGAATGATTTAAAGAAAGAAGTTGAAAAAAAATCCTACAAAAAACAACAGATGAAAGTACTTAAAACAAGCAATTAAATATGTTGCTTAAAATAAACTCTTTTTTTCTCATAGATAAAAGACGTGGAGAATAAAATCAATAAACAACTTGCTAAAATGAATATTTTTACGAAGTCCAGAAAGAAAGAACTGTAACAGGATCACTACAGCAAGATTTACATTGTCCAGCAGACCTATACACCATAACATGTATGCATTTTTCTTCCAAATGCTTGTATCAGTTATTAATGTTTTATTAATGACACAAAAATTATTCTAAAAGTTACCCTTAAATATATAACAACTTTGACATGTTCTTCAGTTGTGTATTTGTGGGTCTATCTACTTATTGGTCTTTCTGACTCAGGACCAAGACCACATATATATTTAAAACTGTAAACGTTTTCCACATTTTGCCCTTCTGGTAGAAAACGCCATATTAAGATGTATTTTTTAAAGGCTATCAAAAAAGAAGTTTGCTGTAAATCAGTTATTGGATTATGTTCACACCATTCACTCCAACACAGAAAGAACTGGAAAGTAAGCATTACATATTCTTAGATGATGCAGAAATAGTGAAGTCTGCCCATAAACTTATTGAATCAGTTTTATTCAAGATTAAATTTAAGCTTAGAAATCTACTTGTAAGTGTAATTTAGGTAGCAAAAGACAATGATGAATAGTTGTTTCATTTAGCTGATTCAACAAAACACTTACTATATGTGCATCCATACACTTCAATGCGCATTCCAATTCTGCCATTTGGGTTCCAGTCCAAAGGCACAAAACGGAGAAATCTTGCTTTAATTGAATGCTGAAGCTTATAGTATATGACACTGTCTGAATTTGTGTTTCCAGAAAAGGCCTAGAAGAAAATGAAAAAGAGATCAATCACATACATATTGAATACAGACATATTTTAAAGTATTGCTGATCTTTTCATTTTATACCCTTATCTGGCAACAGTCAAGCACAGGAATAAAATGTAATTGCCAGTGAATTCCATAGGAACAGTTGCTGAATCAATCTTGATTATTCTTCTGGATCAAATATTGTCATCTGCGCATTTAGTACTGACACCACACCCATTGAAAAATCTCACACCTTCTAAAATGTAAGCAAATGAAACATTCTAAACCCAAACATTCCTTTCACAAAATGTGTAGAAGACCCTATACACCCAATACAGATTTTAGTGTATTGTACCACCTAACACTTCTCCACAAGACAGCAGAGTCATCTCTATGATTTCCTCTTAGAGAGGAAAGGTTAGATAAATTTCATTGCAAGCCTGTGTTTTTTGGATTCAGCATGGTTTGCTGAAAAGGATATATAAAAGGATTATATGTGTATATATATATATATTAAAAAGGATTATAAAAGGATTTTAATTAAGTCTTCTGTTGAAAAACAAAAATCTAAATTTCAACTTTTTTTTTTTCCCAGGTGAGAGATAAAAAAAAAATAAAGTGTTATAATAGATTCTTTTTTTGCGCAGTATTTAACTGATAAGACTACTTTCCCTTTTTGTTACATAAAGAAAGCACAATGAAACATAAAGAAATTTAAAGAAGAATGTAAAAAATTGAAAGAGCAGTAATCATGAATTTTAGCATCCTAAAGACTGGAGAATATCTTCTGATTTTGTTGGTTACATGCTCAGGTGTGTGTGTTTTTTTTCTCATTGCCTGTCTTTTTCTCATTGCCTGTGGGTTTTTTCTCAAGCTGAAAGACCTTGTTCAAACACTTTGGATCTAAATACCTAATAAATTAGACTGAAATAGCTCTATGAAATATTTCGATGAGCAGAATTAAAAAGATTTCACATTTCTGGATATTTGGACAGTACTGCTGCTATAAGTCACCGATGTTGCCACTGCAGAAACATGTAGAAACCAACATCTTCTCTTTCCATGAGTTTTTGATGCAGAGATAAGCTTCATTGTATTCATTATTTACCCTCCTATGCACGAATTTTGCACCTTCCCTCCCCTGTAGTAGTTAAATTTTAACAGATTATAATCTCTGACCATTCAAGAAAAAAAAAGAGAAGAGAAGAAAAAAGAAAAGAAAGGAAAAGAAAGGAAAAGAAAGGAAAAGGAAAGGAAAGGAAAAGGAAAGGAAAGGAAAGGAAAGGAAAGGAAAGGAAAGGAAAGGAAAGGAAAGGAAAGGAAAGGAAAGGAAAGGAAAGGAAAGGAAAGGAAAGGAAAGGAAAGGAAAGGAAAAGGAAAGGAAAGGAAAAGGAAAGGAAAGGAAAGGAAAGGAAAGGAAAAGGAAAGGAAAGGAAAGGAAAGGAAAGGAAAGGAAAGGAAAGGAAAGGAAAGGAAAGGAAAGGAAAGGAAAGGAAAGGAAAGGAAAGGAAAGGAAAGGAAAGGAAAGGAAAGGAAAGGAAAGGAAAGGAAAGGAAAGGAAAGGAAAGGAAAGGAAAGGAAAGGAAAGGAAAGGAAAGGAAAGGAAAAGGAAAGGAAAGGAAAGGAAAGGAAAGAAAGGAAAGGAAAGGAAAGGAAAGGAAAGGAAAGGAAAGGAAAGGAAAGGAAAGGAAAGGAAAGGAAAGGAAAGGAAAGGAAAGGAAAGGAAAGAAAAGAAAAGAAAAGAAAAGAAAAGAAAAGAAAAGAAAAGAAAAGAAAAGAAAAGAAAAGAAAAGAAAAGAAAAAAGAAAAGAGCTAGTGAATGGGTTCATTACAGCTAACCTATTAAGCTAGTCATAAGCAATGAGAGTTAGTGACTGAATGTCCACACCACTTTCAACTTCATGCTTTATAATTTTGCTATCACGGGGTTGAAGGCGGAAACATGCCAAAATAAACACTGAAGAAGAGCAACTATTTGCAGAGTGAGATCCTTTCAGACCCCTTGTCCCTTCAAATCCTTATTTGCAGTCTGTAACAAATATTGCTTCCAATGAAAGTGTCAATCAGTTTGTTGGCAGAACCAGAGGCCAGGCCCTAGAATTTAAAGAACTGTGAGCAAATGAAATGTTCAATTAAGCCTTAAATTTTTTTTTCCAAAATAATTTTCAGAGGGAAGCCACCTCATGAAAATTAGTTGTTAAGTTTTGAGTACAGAGTGCATATAGCTTGATTTTTTACTGCAGGATATACTTAGGCCATGTGTTCTTAATTTAAAATTAGGTTTTTAACTTCAGTAACTGCCCAAAAGTAATTCAAACTACTCCTTAAACTATTCAGAATGGTCAATTTAGAAATCAATACATTTAGCTGTCATATTGCAAGGCTTTTATCTGGGAAGAATAAATTTTAAAGTGTATCAATTTAGTAGAGTATCAAATAGGTCTTTATTGCTTGATTTTAAACACTCTAAAGGTTAAAAGTTTCGGGGTTTTTTCAGTGTTAGTCATTTTCACAGGAAAGAAAGAGGAGTCAATCAGACAGCTTTCCTCCAGGCTACAAATGCTAAAGACATACCTGAAGCCTATGAAAGTAGCTTGTAGGCTTTTTAAAGGAGAAGCATATTCAACATGACAGAAACACTCCTGTCTTTGCAGTAGAAAGCAATTAGTGTTTCGTGGTTCAATCCAGCAATCGTCTAACTACACAACAGTTATAACCATAGAATGAGCTTTCTTGCTCCCACCACTGCCTTCTTCAGCTTGTTCAGATCACTTCATTCTTGGGCCAAATCACTTGAAGGGAACATGCCATTATTCTAGATTATGCAGAATTCTCACAGGCTAAAAAGACTCCATGTGGCCCTCAGTTAACATGAATGTCACACATACTAAACTTTGTTTGCATAAATATTAATTGAGTTGTAAAGTTAACCCCTCCAATATAAATGTCTACTGAATCTTAAATTATGATCTTACAGATACTGTAGTATACTGCTTTTTAATAGCATGAAGACATACCATCTTTCTCAAAGAATTCAGTTTTTGAAATATGGAAATACAAAAACACTGTATTGCAGTTTAGCCTTAAAAAGTAGCAGGGGAACTCAGCAGCTTAGATATCTAAGTAGATAGTTCTTCATGGCCTACTTTATTCCACAAAGGAAAAGCACCCTGGGCTGTACAGAAGCCTGAAATGATGGTCAACTCCCAAACTTGTTTTAATCCTCCTATCCAATTTTTAACCCTGTAGTTTCTTTATCTCAAATTATCCCTGCTTTGAAGACAGAATTATTCCGTTCATTATGGCATCAGAAATCACATGTGTGCTCTGGACGAAATTAGTAAAGTTAAACCCTCTCCGTAGATAGGTATCAGCTGCCTCACAAGCTCCAAACAATTGTGAAGGTAAGCTTACATCAAGAAATGCTAAAAAGGAAGTTCTTTGCTTCCACCTCCATCCTCTACCTAGAAAGCAAATATGTTTTAAGATCAGGATATCACCAGCATCATGTCCAAAACTTCCTCAGCCAGTAAAAAGTCCCCCATAGATACAGTTATATATGAGACATGCACTGTGTATACTGAGCTGTACTTTAGATCCCCTTGAACAGACAACGCTTAATTACAAATGCAACTTCTACTGTATCATATACTATATACACACTGTAAAACATACTATAGGACTAAATAATATGCACAATGTTTTTATATATATTGTGTACCCATTGTAAGAAAAAGTATGACATTTATTACAAATATTACTTCATATTAAGTACAAATACTACTATGTTAAATAAGTATACTTAGATGCAAATTCTCATTTCATGTTTAATGACAAGAGCTGGAACAGGACCCCAGCTTGGATAATTTTGTTGGAAGTTTAGCAGTGAGATACTAGTGTACCACAAGAATGGTCTGAGCATCATCATGTGTTTTATGAATTCTACTACGAAAACCAGCAAAAGCAGCCAAGAGCTTGCTGCTGTTGCATGAAGTTGCATGATGATGGTTATGCTTTGGAAATACATTCTAGCTAAACTGCCTGTACAAGACTTTTTGCTTATGACACACACCAAAACCGTAGTTGGTATTAGTGCCAGGGCTCATCAGGAAGGGAACAGAAATCCCAGTAGGCTACTGGCAGTTTATTCACCCTAGAGCATCATTCAAACCACTACATAAACCAGAAAAAAAAACAAACCATGGGTACACAACCATCATAAATTCTTGCTTCAGTCAGTGTCCATTGCTTGTAACATCTTTTGCTATTTGCATAGGACCATACTCCATCTGGCAAGTTCCGATGCATTTACATCATCTGCACGTTGTGCACATCATCTGACCAACGTTGTGGCCAAAAGAAAAATATCTGACCAGCTATAGCAATAACATGGTTTGCAAGCAAAACAGCGGAGGGATTTTAAAATCACTCACATGCTGCAACCCTGCCTGATTAGTGTCAGATGTATTGATGTCATGCACAAGATATTATGTTTGCCCTTTCATTCAATGATTCCCTCAATCTGTCATCTTCCTTAGTTACAACAAAGTTTGGGCTTATTTCATTTTTCATTTGTCTGCTTATTAGGGTTTTTATTATATAAATATCTCTAATGTGCTTGCTTAAAAAATTTCAAATGTTTGAGGCATACTGATTTCATCATTTAATATTACAAATGAGCAAAATACAATTCCATTTGAACACAATATTATTTGAAAAACACACAGTAAATAAAAATTATTTTAAAAAATCTTCTGGAAGAAGAGATTTAAAAGACTACTTAATCTATAACTATATTTTCACTCAGTGTTTTTGTAGTCCATTAAAAATATTTTAAGGAATAACTTTGAACATGACATCTTAAATATCTCTTAATTTATTGTGTTGTAGATTTTGCCACTAAAATATAATTTACTCTACTTTTAGATCAAGAGTTCAGAATTGGAATCTTGTAACTTTTAGCACTGAAAATACTATTGGGTTTTTTTTTTCTTATAGATACAAGAGGAATATAAATCTCTCATTTAGTTACTAGCCTTCTCTGAGTGCTATTAAAATTATAGGTGGCAAAACCAGACTATTGAGTGCTCTTCAGTATGTTTCAAAATGTTATTTTGCAACTACATTAATCATAGTTTTATACATGATGAGCTAGAAAAGTAGAAAGGGAATTTATTTAATCAAAGATCATATTGTACGCAGTTATCTTACAGAACTTCCCTTCATATAAAGTCACTAAATTGTGTTTCTGCTCGTTATGGAACACCTCAAGGTGAATTATTCTCATGTACTATGACGAAAAGCAGGAAGAGAGTGGATATTTTTTGAAGAAATAAAACTATAACTACTACATATAGGTAGCTATTTCAAATTATTCAGTAGCCAAAAGAACTCTCTGAAACACTCCAGAGCAAGGGATCAATATCCACCTGCAAACATCAAAACCAAATTAAGCCAAATTATTCAAACTTCAAACAAAATAATGGAATCAGCAAGCAATGTCATACCTTCAAGCAACAACTAAATTTTATTTTATGACATCTTATTTTTCATTCTACTTTTGTACTTTGATGACAATATCCTCCTAAAAAGTCACTTCAGTACTTAGACTTATGAATCTGTGTTTCACTTATATATTAACTGAAAATAAGATACATGGTCCTGAAAGAGCCTGAACTAAAAGCATTTCAAACAAATTTTAGAGAGCAGAAAGAAGCAAGAACCCAAAACCTGCTAAAATTAACAAGAACTCTATAAATGTCTGTACTAGCTTCAGCTGGGATAGAGTTAATTTTCTTCCTAGTAGCTGGTATAGTGCCGTGGTTTGGATCTTGTATGAGAATAATTTTCATAACACATTGATGTTTTAGTTGTTGTTAAGTAGCCCTTATACTATGTCAAAGACTTTTCAGCCTCCCATACTCTGCTGGGGAAGAGGTGCACAACAAGCTGCAAGGGAGCACAGCCAGGACAGCTGACCCGAACTGGCCAAAGGGATATTCCATACCATATGATGTCATGCTCAGTATATAAACCGTGGAGAGTTGGCCAAGAGGCTGGGATCACTGCTAGGGGATGGGATGGGCGTCAGTCAGCAGGTGGTGAGTAATTGCACTCTGCATCACTTAGTTTGTATATCCTTTTTATATTATTATTATTATTATTATTACTACTACTACTACTACTACTACTATTAATATTTTTATTATTAATCTTTTTTGTTGTTGTTGTTGTTAGTATTATTATTATTGTTACTATTATTTTCTCTTCCTTTGCTGTTCCATTAAACTGTCTTTGTCTCAACCCTGGAGTTTTATCTTTTATTTTTTTATTTTCCTCCCCATCACACCACAGGGTGGGGAAGGCGGTGAGGAGTAAGCAAGCAGCTGTGTTTAGCTGCTGGCTGGGGTTAAACTGTGACAATATCAAGAGCTTGAAAAAAAGTAGTTGTCATTATCATCAAATCTCAGATAGGAAAATTTAGAAAAAAAGCAGGTTAAGTGTTCAGCACACTGTGAAATAGCTGGTCTAACTTTTATATAAAACTATATCTCCTTCCTCCTAGACTTAAATCACTGCAATTTCCTCTTTGGCAACAGTAATATGGAAGCAGGATGACTGTTGTCTCTGTAATTCTTATTAAAAGGTGAGTATCACAAGCTTCAATATAAGTAAATTCAGAAACTACTTTGGTTTTGGTCAAAAACGTCTTTGTAGACTCTCCATGCTAGGTCTCCAGCCAACAATCTAATTTTTTTACTCTGTAAACTAAGTCTAGTATTGCTAAGGAACATATTAATATTGATATAATATTATGCGAATAATTTTGACTATGTTATTCCACTGTAGTAAAATGACCCAGCATTCAGATGGACATGATGCATACTGCTGAAAGTGCCATCCTTCTTATATAAAGTCTCTCTGTGAATTTTTGACAGACTTAGAATCATAGAAACATAGAATGGTTAGAGTTAGAAGGAACCTTAAAGATCATCAAGTTCCAACCCCCCTGCCATGGGCAGGGACACCTCCCACTAGAATAGATTGCTCAAAGTCCCGTCCAGCCCTGGCCTTAAACACTTCCAGGGATGGGGCATCCACAACTTCTCTGGGCAACCTGTTCCAGTGCCTCACCACCCTGACAGTAAAACTTTCACTCCATCACTTTTCCTGACAGCGATGCATCAAACCTCAACACAGAACTGAATGCTTACATAGAATACATGAAAGAAGAACTATGGGGTTGTTAGACAGAGTTTTCTAATAAAAGTTACTAGTTACTCTGACCAGATGCAAAAGAAACCCTTGGCTATTGTACTCAAGTGTAGCAAAAGCAGAGACTCGACTGATGACTTTAATTCTGTTGTATTTGAAAACTGGCTGAACAGTTGGACTCGGAGGGTGGCGACCAGTGGCACGAACTCTATGTGGAGCCTATTAATAGCAGTGTACACCTGGGGTCAATAACAGAACCAATCTTATTTATCATCTTCATTAATGATCTGGATGATGGGACAAAGTGCGCCCTCTGCAAGTTTCCTGGTGACATCAAAACTTGGAGGAATGCCTGATACACAAGAGTGTTCCTGTTATCCTCAACAGGTTGGAGAAATGAACCAACAGAAACTTCATCACATTCAGCACAGGGAAGCGCAAAGTCACCAAGCTAAACATGAGCCAGAAATGTGCCATTATTGAAAAGAAATCTAATGGTATTCTTGCCTGAATTAGAAAAAGTATTTTCAGTAGGTGGTGGGAGGTGATCCTTCCCATTTATTCAGCACTGGCGAAGCCACATCTGGAGTACTGTGTCTAGCTGTGGCCTTCCCAGTACAAGAGAGAAATAGACATACTGGAGAAGGGAAAGGTCACAAAAATGACGAAAGGAATGTAGCATGACCTATAGGATGAAAGGCTGAGAGAGCTGTTCAGCATAGAGAAGAGGAGGCTCAGAGGTGATATTAATAATGTACTTAAATAGTTGAAAGGAAGATGGACTCAGGCTCTTTCCAGTGGTGTCCCATGACGGGACAAAAGACAGTGGGCTCTAACTCAAACACAAGAAGTTCTGTCTGAACATAAGAAAAATTTTTACTGTAAATAAATAATTTTTTTCCAGAGACCTGGAACAGGTTGCCCTAAGAGGTTGTGGAGGACATCTTCAAAATCCCCCTGGACAGGTTCCTGGGCAACCAGCTCTAGGTGATCCTGCTTAATCAGGGTGTTAGACCACATGACCTCCAGACATCCTTTCCAACCTTAACCATTTTGTGATTCTGTGATATTTGGTTTCACATTATAAAATGGAGGTTTTGTGAGGAGTTTTTTTGACCCAGGTGGTGGGAGGTAAAAAAACAGAGTTCATAACTTTGCACCAGACTGAAATCCCAGTGGTGACATCTCCAATGCAATGCAAGGAAGTGCACTAAAAACTTGATATACAAACTCCCTATAGAGCTATACATTCCTTGCAATATGCTCTGAACATTGATATTTGACCATGTGAAATATTTCCTTCTCAGTCCTCTCTTTTTCTTTCCCTACCTTTTGCCCAAATTTTTGTTTTTCTCCTGTAAAAATGCTACGCCCAACTTTCCTCTTCAGACTTCTTATTTCAACCCTGATCTTAAAACTAAATGATTTGGATTTTCGGGTGTGTGTGTTGCTGCTGATGGTGGTGCAGTTCTGCATCACTTCTGTCATCTTTACCAATTTCTCTTCCTGGGAAGAAGTAAGGCATGAACCACAGCTGGCTTGGAGGCCATAGCTGGTGAGCATTTACTACATCCTCACACTGTTCTTACAGCTTTCTATCAGAGTCAGTCAGAAACAGGATACTGGGATAAACTCTACCAATATTATTTCAGCCTATATCTCTTTTTTATTTCTTCACACTGGGTGTTTTATTTGTTGGGATATTATGTCATGGTTTTTTATCTTTTTTTTTTTTTTCCTTTTTTCTGTGTCAGCAGAGTATCACCATACCCTTACACATGAGAACAGCTCCAGAAGTAGGAGATGAAGAGAGGATGAGACCACACTTACCAGGTAATTTATCAAAGGCAACAGCTGATATTTGTGAATGGATGCAGTACTAGAGTTTCTTTCTGTCTTTCTCTTTTGTTGTTTGGATTAGGATTAGTTAGGGGTTTTTTGCTTGTTTGCAGTTTTGGGGGTTTGGGGTTTTTTTTTTTTTTGTTTTATTTATTTATTTATTTATTTATTGAGAAACAAAATTTGAAACAGTTTGCTTTCATATTAATAAAGAAGAGAAAGATTTTAATACCTAAAAAATATGCTAGCAACAAAAGTTTGTGAGCTTTGTTTCTTTTTGCAGCAGTAGCATTTACTGAACAGCATTGCAGGGGTGTATAGGTAGGGTATGAATCTAGGGCCTTTGAATGTCTATTGCTAGCCAGCAGAGGTCTATCACCACTTAGCCATACTCCTTTGGAAATATAGTTAATAAAATCACTGTCTTTTTTCTTTTTCTTTTTTTTTTTTTTTTCATGTTTGGTAGATCTGAAATGAAAAGTTACTTCATTGTCTAGATGCCATGGTGCAGGGACTAATGTATGCATTAAAAATATCTTAATGTAAACCATCAGAGACAAATACTTCTTTTGAATTCTTCCATCTACCTTATTTCCCATGTCATTCATTCACGTGGCAATAAATAGTATGTGAAGTAACTTGTCACCATTGGAGGGAGCCCTTGTATTAACACAACTGGGCACAACGCTGATGCTTGCTAATCCTCCCTTCATTAATTCCCAGTATGTAATTATGAAACTACTATGCTTTATTTATTAATAACTAAGTACATGTATCTCAGATATTCCCTGAAAACTGTAAATGTGAATGTGTTTCATAACAGTATTACTGGAATTCTAAAAAATCTTTATCCTCAACAACTTTCAAAGGTTACCTAATTTTTTATATGAAAAGAATATACATAACTTCTTAAAATATGGAACTCTAGTCCATGAATTTGTATTCTGATATTCTAAAGGTAGTTACAATGGTCTCCAAGGACAACAGGAACATAAGCAAAGCGATTTTTAATGGAAGTGTTATGAAGATTTATTTTCACTTTTTTGTTGGTTTTCTTTTTAAAAAAAAATCGTTTGAAACAATCTATAAAATATGAACATATTTAATTTTGAATCTGGGCTGCAGTGTAACTGTCCTTTCTATTCTCAAATCAGTTTGAAGTTTAACCACTACTGTGCTGGGTAAACAAATGTTTACTAATGGTATTTAATGTTGAGTGTCAAATCAAATACATTTACATACTTAGAAATAGTAAGCTCCATAAATGTTATGATATGTTTTCAAAGAGCACTAAATGATTTAACCTCTTTATTCCAGGTATTTGTTTGTTAAAAGTTGTAAAATTTTGGGTCATAGTATATTTCTCATTATATGAAATTTAGATTGGAATCATGATGCATTATTATACTTCCACAGCACATAGCATAGCACAGACACTACCAGAAAGCAATAATAAATAAAGAAAATTCAGGTAATCTATAACTCAAATAGCTGTGATGTAACAGCAACATGCCTTCTGCGATATCAAAACAGTAAGTATGAATACTTTTTTTCAAAACAACATTAAAAAAAATCTTTTGCATACAGTTTCACACTTTGCTCTGAAATTAAATTAAATGGCCAGGTAGAAAGGAAGGAAACCTCATTAACTATGCAACTTAGAAATGGCAGAGCAAATTCTTTGTAGCTCTTTTGTCCTGAGGGTCATAGATAATAAAAGATTTCAATAAAAAGGCATTTATGTGGCTTTTCATATACAAAGTCTCACTATTTCTAACTTCAGATAAATGTCTGTATACAAATTTTTCTGTAAGTCATCATTATGGACTCAAAATAGTGTGTAATGCACTAAGTTAACATAATGATAAGCAGTTTCTTATGATGCTATAGCTTCCAAATTAGTCAAATATTTCACCCATCTCACCAAAAACTTCTGTGACAAAATATAACTTTTCTTTTTACATAGTACTTGCCCTTCTGGTTACAAGAAAACCTTTCAAAAGCAAGCAGCCGAAATTCTCACATATCCAGTTGACTCCAGGACCCGGGTTTTTCATCTGAACATCAAATACTTCATGTATTAATCTAGCAATTTCATATTCTATGATTCTGTGATTTACTTCCTGCCACATTTTGTCTTTTTATTGATCTAATAAAATTAAAGATCTTTTTTTTGCATTCACAAGAAACAGACACAATTATTTCAATAAGATTCATATTTTATCATCAATTTGATTGATAGCTTTTACATGTGTGTTGTAGCCTCTTAAGACTCTCGAATACAACACAAAAAGCCCTATCTGTGGAATACACGATCTCAGTAGTGTTCAAGTTAGTGAACTAACTGCCTTTATCTCAACGCACAAATTTTCTCACTTCTACCTTTCTGAGTATCCTCCCATCCCACTGTAGGGAGAGTGAATTGATTGGCTGTCTGGTGTTTTGTTGCCAGCTGAGATCAAACCACAACAAAGAGACATTCTCAATCCAGACTTCAGTGAAGACTGGAAGGTTTCATACCATCAGTTGCAATTAGATTTCTTTCTAGACTTACCACTCATATCTTTATATCTTTTACCCTACATTGCATAAAACACAGAAAAAAACACAAGAATAATTATGTGCTCATATTAAACAAAAACCAAGTCATTTGCATCTTCTGTCCTTTTTTAAAAAGAAACAGAGAAAATGCACACCATAAGAGACCTAACTATATTTAATAGCTAACGTACTTAGCATACTACTGCTCTAGCAGACACCTGATGCCTCAGAAATGTAATATAGAGTTCCCATAACAGTGCAAAGCCTGCACTGTAAATATGCTAGATCACTTAGGAACATTCACTAGAGTATTTTCTTGTGCCCAGGAGATGTGTCCTAAAAAACACACTAGGATTTTTTAACTACTGAATAGAATTATTTCAGGTTCCTAGGCAGCTGTCACACAGAAATTTTGTGTCTGGCACAGAATCCAGTATTAGTCTAACCAACACACTTGGGTACCCTAAACAGTAAAATAATGGTAGTTAAGCCTTTCCTGTGCATTTAAATACAAATAAGTGGCTAGCAAATACAATTGACTAGCAAATATGACATGCAATAAAAGCAACTAAGTACATGTGATAGACAGGGAACAGAAAGGACACACCTGCAAACCTCAGCAAATGGTACAATGTGGAAGGGACAGGAGAAATGTCTATGCCTATCAGCTATGGGAAGTACAGAGAGAATGAGTTGGCTGCCCACACCGTGGGGAAATAGAGAATAAAAAGAAAGTCTCTGCAGAAACATCATGAAATCAAATCTTCAAATAGATGGGAGAAACCTATTTTAGTCTTTGTGGCTACTGCTCAGAGCTGTCCACTTAGTGGCATACATGCAGATCAGACCTATTGTATCTGGTATGCCAGATTTCTTTGACTATGACACGGTTTCTTTGAAGGTATAAATTTGAGTAACTCCATTATGACATATGGTTCATGGCTTGAGGACACCTCAGTGATAGTCTGTGCCTGTCTTCATAATAGGGTATCTGGTGGAGAGAAGAAGTAATGTAAGTTACTATAGTATTAACAATAATTCTGATAAATTAGTTTGTGTAGAAAAGCTGAGACAGATGAGCTCATTGAACACTAATCCCATCTCTTGTACAGCACATTTAATTTTATCTTCTCTGTTTGCTAAGAAAAAAAGTAAAATATGCAAATTGCATCAGGAGCTGATGATGTTTTGATTGTCCCAACTTCTGTATCCCAAGTTTTAAAATACAGAATGCAGTCATGTCAAATGACGTACTGCTTGTAAGTCCAACTTACACTGGCATTGATTTAGCTCAAAGATAAGCATTTAAGTATTTGTTTTAAAGTCCCTAGTGTCACTGCAAATATTATTCAAATTTAGCTCCATGCTAATGGTGTTACAGCAGCGAGAAATGCATTACAAGAAGCCCGCAGTAAGTATATGAACATCTCATTGTTACAACAGGATGGACACAGCACTCAGTTTGAGATTACAAGGGTTTTCAACCCTTGTAAGGATTCATGTAAGGAATCACACCTTACATGGGGCAAATGTGAATAAATTCCATTTAGCGCATACATGTGTAACTGTAACTTTACTTCTTCAGTGGAGGTGATTGATTATATGGGAATAGTGCTGGCAACTTGTCATGCTAATCTCTTTAGTCTATGTAATCATAACTAGCATTTAATTGCATGTTTATGTGTACATCTGTCAGTAAGGGTTAAAGCTAAAAGAGAAAAATGTTGGTAATGGGTGGGGGCTTGTATAGATTGCAGAGTCCACACTACAGTACATTTACTCCTAGACATCCAACCATTTTTTTCACTAATTATCTGCCTTCTGGATAAATTGTCATTGAAGAGACATGATCAATATGAAGTACAGTTCTTTATATTAATAATGATCTTATTTAAATGAAATAACCAAAAACTCTTTTCACTTGCTCAACATTGTGACCCGAGAGGGAGGCTCTCATCCCAGTAACATGTTTGTGAGACAAAAATCTAAGCCACACAGCTCTGCTGAAACACAAGTGTTGCCAGCTTCTATTTTCATAATTTCCAGAATATTTAATATCTTTTATGTTTAACATTTATGAAATATCTTGAAGGGTGAGAGGCAGTGAGAGTCTTCTGAATATTGTGATCAAAACTGAATATTGTGATCAAATGACTACTGGTACTGTGTTGGTCACATTTCTCCAGCTAATTTTTTCTTTGGCCAAATACAGTCTTGACACTGGTTTTTATTTCATTAGTTTAGATATTCTAAACAGATTATGTGGGAATAGCTTTTCTTAGAGAAACAGTACCATTCCACAGTGCACCGAAACTGCTCCCTAATCCATTCTTTAAACTAAAACTGAGGATGGATGGCATCTCATGGCTTTCTGTAGCAAAGAACAGAAAGTAGGAAAAGAAAGCAGTATCTAAATATTGAAGAAAAAAATAGAATTTTACTTCTTTTATTTTTTTTTTTTAATGTAGATATTGCTTGTGTAACTTTGAGCTCCAAAAAATCCTCTTTTCTGCTTCAAGAATCTTCACAATAAGAATGTTAGTTCTTTGACTATATGTTTGTAACAAGAGATTTCATTTCAAACTAACTTTAATAGCAATTTTAGATTATTTTTAGATGTATAGAAAGCTGAAGTAGTCTGTAGGAAAGTGAGAAACACAGATTAATTGTTACTACCTGAGACTTTTTGTAGTATTTCAACCTAGTTGATCTTGCTTACATTGTAACATCTTTAAACTGGCTTTGGTGCTCACTGGCACTGTAAAGTGGGTATAGATAGAGCTGTCTCAAATGGATAATTCTAGTTTGCTACTCATCCCTACCTTCTCCATGCATCTGGAAAAAACTAAGAGCAAGACAGAAAGGAACAGAGAACTAGCCTCATATAACTAAATAAAACAATGCATCTAAACAGATAATTGGATCCTGAAATGCATTCAAACTGAAATCTAACTGTCCGAAAACTTGAAGGAATTCAGGTACAAATCTAAATTTGAATTCTAATAGCAGGCTGCTCTTTATATTTTATTTATATCTCCTGTAGGGGTTCTAGGAAAAAAAATAATAAAAAAAGAATTATGTGATTCCTGTAACAAACACCAAAATCTATCTAAAAATTATTCTTCACCTGAATGAAGGAAACATAAGATTGCAGAGATGGATATTAGTAAAAGTTTCTTAATCCACTTTATAAATCCAAGTTGCATCAGACAAAAGTAATTCTAGTGAGGACTGTTTTCTCTTTCATTTATAATTGACACTAAGCATACACAGTTTAATTTGCAATACACTGTTAAGGACAGCAAGTAGCTAAGCTTATTTAGCATTTTTCTTTCATTTGAGCAAAAAAAAATGAGAGCCTTACTGCCAAGTGACCACAGGGACGACCTGGTGAATCCAGCTTTAAAAACATTTTTATTGCTACAGTGTAAGACAACCTATTCCTTGCCTTTGGTCAGGGAATTTCAGCATGTTTGTGCTACAGTAGAAACTCCATTCTATTTCTAAAGAAGACCTAAATCTGGAAACAAATAAATCAAGACAAAGGTCAAGCGAGAAGTTGACTGACAACAATTCAGCAACGCAAATAGGAATGATTGCATTTGAGTACCAATAGTGCAGAGGTTAAAAAAAACTTCTAGAGAGTAACACAGTATACTGGACAATTAAATCTAGTTCACCAGTGTGTTTTACAAATACTAGAAGAACAGTGTGGAAAAGGAAAGAGGTGAAAACACTTCATCATTGCTTTCAGGCAGTCCACCTGATAGTGTGTGATCTACTCAAAGCAGTTGAAAGTGCCCGGAGAAATCAACTAATTCTCAAGACCTAAGTTTCCAACTCCTGGTATTGAGTTTATTTTAAAAATTGGCCAGTTCCTACTCCATGACAGCTACATTATGTACTACTTTTTTTTTTTTTTTTTTTTTTTAACTTATTAAAGCAATACATAAAACAATTTATGTAATATAGACTGGTCTGTATAATAGCCACAAGGAATTGTTTGCTCCCAAAACCTTTGTCATCATTGAATAAATCAAGGATTAAGCTAATTATAACAGGAGACTGCCTCTGCTTGACAAATTAACATCTTGGCAATCAGAAGTGATATCAAAATAAGTATGGGAAAAGGACATGACAATTTAATAGGGTATCCATGGTATTTATTTTTAAATCTATCAGAATATGGAAATCATTCTCCAGCGATCAAAGTACACTTCAAATTATCTTCATATAACACAGAGCGACTAAAATATTTCTAATACTTTCTGACTGAAAAACTCATTCATGTTGCATTTAAAATATTAATAAATGTCATGTTTTTTAAATTCTTTTTTTTCATACCACAAACCACTGAAAAAATATGCTTATAAATAATATCACATGGTTTGGTAAATGTCTTAAAATGTATTCCTCATAAACAGTTGGAATAAATATACATTTAAGAAAAAACAAAAACAAGCAAGCAGGACATAAGACAAAAAAGGATGGATAGGACTTCATCACAAATGTGAATTTAGTAGGTACATTTCTTCATGTAATTCTTAAATAATGTGCCATTTTTATATAACTTTTTGTTACTAGGAGCTACATAGGATAGCTTAAAACATGGGTTTTCTTAAGATATACGTGTATATTTCAATTTTTATTTATTTATTCTAAATTATTATTAACTGAAAGTCAGAACTTTAAAATAAAAGTGAACTTTAATTTTTCAGACTGCTTTCAGTACATGTACTCACTCAGTTTGTTATTAAGTCTGTGTGAAGTTTTATTTGTTATTAGGTCTGTGTGAAGTCTTATTACAAGGGGAATCTTACCAAAACAATAATTATTAGGAATGCACAAGACTTCTTCAGACCTCTGTCATATCTAAAAAGCCTTTTGTGGGCACGCTGCCTGACAGTCTGCCTTGTTTTTCTCATTAGTTGGTAAAGACAGACATTTAAATTATTATCTCTCATAGAAGGAAGGCCATTCTAGAAGTTGGAAGTCTATGTACTGATCAGCTTTTAGCATACACAGGACTGTAAACTGAGGCTCTTATTCATCATGCCAAAGAGGTAGAAGACATGGAAAGGAAATTGAGGAGAAAACAGTTCTGCCCTGGGCAGTAAAAAGATTCTAGGACCATAATTAGAAGCTTGGATGACTGAACCTGATAAATGAACATGAAGCACAAACATACAGATTTCATTATTCTGCAGCTTATTTCTTATTCACAGATGAAGCTCATGAAAGTCGCTTTTTGAACAAGGACCATCTGTGAGATTATGTGCTGTATCATTTATGCTGTTGGCATGACTGGATATTTTGACAGTGATAAATAATACAAAAGAACTTTTATTTCAGACTGAATTTACAAATTTGTGTCTATAATAAAAGAGAAAGAAAAAACCAAAACTAATAGAAGTATTTCAACATGAAGCCCATGTATATGCCTTGCTTTCCTTCCTGTAACCTTGATAGCCACTGCCCCAAAAAAACTACTCCTCACCATCATATTAGATAGAAAAATCAAGTCTTTCTATATGTCACGCTGCTAAGGTCTGACATGGTGCTAGCAGCTTTTAGCTGCTAAAGAACTAGAGAGAAAATTCTGCAGCAAAAGCCTGACCTTATCTGTGCATATCTGTGCATGTATGTGTTTGTAACACAACAGAGGCTTAAGAGTATCATAAATGGCAATAGTGTAGGTTATCATCAAAATAGTTTTAACAAATGGAAGTATAGAGTCGATTGTCCTGTAAAGGATCTGGTAACTGACTCCAGTGTAACCTCCCTTTACCACTCAGTCCAAATTGCTGAATGCTTGGCTCTAATTTTGGGGATACCCCATGAAATCCCCACTTGGACCTACTGTGCAGAATGTTGAGAACATGTTTAAGTGCTAATTAAAAAAAAATTTTCCATAGAATCATACTGGATGTTGTAAAAATCTTCCATGAAGTTTGTAGCTAGTTCCCTTGCACAACAGAGATAAGCTGCTGTTGCATTATGGGTGTACTACACTTTGCTTTAGATATATAAAAATAAAGAAAGGTTTTATCAAGGATTCTGCTGTTTTAGCAAGGTTTCTTGAAGGGACAGACTCCTCTATCCGCAAACAGGTTGCAGCCACAGAGCTAGGCTGTTACATAACTTTTATGACATGCTTTTTTTTTCCCAGACTCTTTCTCTGACCAGGACCTCCTAGAAAGTCTCCTGGGATTTTATATTCTTGATAAGTAACTTTCTAGACCTTACTGGATTGAGGATTATCATTCAGAAATTGCATCTTTCTTCAAATTCTACTCTGTTTGGGACTATTCCATGGTTTTACAGCATAGTTTTTACCAACTTCACAAGGAATAAATTGCATCATCTAGCTTGCTCTGAGGTCTCTGACAGAAGTCCTTGACCACAATAAAAACAGAAACACCAATTTTTATTTTTTCCCAGTCATAACTTTTCTAATCACTTAGCTGAACATACAAGCAGTATTATAAATCTAAAGATTAACTTGATTCTAGTGATTTCTGTTGTTTTCTCCAACTATGGACCAAGAACCTGAAATCCAGCTCCAACTCAGCAGACCTAAATTCTCATTGAAACTCATCAGAGCTGTGCAAGTAGGAAAACAAATCTCAAAGCTTTGAACTGCTCATGGAGAGATCCTTGCTGGTTGCCCCACGTCATATGGATACATCTTCAGTTTAGGGGCAGCCAATATCTCAGCATGGGAGAACATTGTTGTTAATAATAACCAGCTGTGCTTTTGTAGACTACTTCAGAGTTGTTTTTTGCATGCTTCTCTTTGCAGCCTTTATGATATGTCCACTCTTGTGCAGACAGAGATTTACTCTACACCATTATGTGAGCTTCATTCCCATGGTGGTTATCTTCAGCCAGGTAAGTAGGTTGGAGTGTATGGTCTACAAGTTACACACATATCCAGACAAAAAATTATCCTACGCAAATATGACACCCAGACCTTACTTTGGAAAGTAAAGGGCAGTTTGGGCAAAAATACAGGTTGTGAGGAATGGAATTGCAACCCATATCACCAAAAATTAGAATTGATGTATTGTTAGAATTGATGTACTCCCTCAGAAAGTCCTGAAATAGGTCTGTATTAGAGACACCCCTGCCATGTTAAAAGTAATCTCCCATTGATGATCAAAATCAAGTCTGGAGTGCAAAAAAGGTGAAAACACTAGTAAAAACCTACTCATTAAATCCAGAATGTTTAATTTTCTAATACATGTCTGAGTGCTCAATTTTGCTCAGCTATAACACCACTTCATAATTCCACTGATTTCACCTGAAATGACTGCTTTTTTAACAAAGCAAAGATCTGATCTCACATGAAGAAAAGGCTAAGACAACATTTTGAAATAATTATTTTGAGGACAGTATTTTCAGTTAAAATATTAAAGCATAAATTTTCATTACAAAAATTAGGGAAAAAAATAGAAAGGAAAACATTTTAGATGAAAGAAAAAAAACGTGGAAAATGTGCCATAACAAACCAATAATGCAAGTTAGAACAACTGCAGCGTGCTTTATCCAGTCTGAGGAAAACGTGCAAGATTAACCAACCATTCAAGTCCTCCTTAAATAAAATCTGCTTGTGAGGAAATTAGTTATGGATACTTAATCCAATTAAGAACATAGCTGTTTCTTATTGTTTCACTCTAGAAAACTAGAATTTGGCAGTCTTAATTGAAGATGGAGTGAAGATGAGATGGCAGTCTCAGCTTCATATTTTCGTCAGAAAGTCAGTTTGTGCTTTTGGAGGTTTGAGTTATGTTTTCTTCTATTCTTTTCATCTCCTCAGTCCTATTTCTGTTTTAAAAAAAATGTATTTTTTTATATTTCTTATTTTTAAAGTCTGTTTCCCAGCTGCATGCTTTTCCATTCTTTTTTGAAAGGGAGAAAAAAGTATATATTATAAACAAACTAAAAAATCTTAATTTATGATTGGCAAGTAATTAATATACAGCAAATGAGTTTGTCTTTTTATTTCTTTTTTAAGAAATTCTTTCAAATATGCTGCCTTTGGAGAGCTTTTTGTAAACATGGATGTGAAAGAATGGAAATTAAGGTAAACTCACATATGTAAATGTTCATATTTCATATTGTTCTCGGTAATTTTAAATATATTAAAATATATGACTACACTCAATTGGCAGTAAAAAGGTGTATGACTATTTTTTCTTTTACAGTGACCAAATGATTTCTATTTCTCTACATCAAAGCTGTTTGTATATGAATTTGAGGTTAACTGACTTGATTGAAACCTCCTTAACAAAAAATTTAAGCACAATAGTGGACTCAATTTTTTATCATTAAGAAAGTTACGAATTAACCCAAAGTACAGCTGTGCTTTACATTATTGAGATTCTCTTACCTTCAACAATAAAAAAAAATTGTTATTGCCTTGCAACTTATTTATATTATGTACACTATATTAACATATATTTATATTTTTTTCTCACTGTTGCCTTGCAATTATCAGTCACCTGAGGTGATACAGATGTTCAAGTCTTGCAGAAGCTGCCACTACAAGTTCTGATCTTTCCTGTTGGCATTCCTTGAAGTATCTTTAAAGTTTTCAGCTTCTCCTGTCTACCTCAACAGAGGCTTCATGTTCCTACGGCTAACCATCACAAATAGAATTGGAGGGGTCACAGTTGTTCAAAAGATTATATCCTGCACTAAGATAATTCTGAAAGTGGATATTTTTTAATTTTTTTTTTTTTTTTAAATCTTAGCTCATTTTTATAAGGAAGATAATAACCATGCTGGATATCTGGATGCAAAAAAAAATACATCCACTGTTTTTTCTGAAGGCTATGATTACTGACCTTACTAAACAGAAGTTGCTACAGGCTCGTTACTGTTTTAAAATAATTTCTCTTCTGTTAGATATTTTCTATGCAAGATTTTTCAATTTGAATCTTGTTTGCCTTCTGAATATGACTTAGTGGAATGCAAATGTGATTTCAAGTCCACACAACACCTACTAACCAAACTGTAATGCAGACTCCATAAGAAAATTAAATCTGTCTTCAAATAAATTATAATAGCCTTATGATAAATATTGTCTAAAAAGATAAGAGCCACAGAAAATACCACATTGTGATTATCCATTATTCAGATACCCAGAACTCAGTATCAAGAATGTGTTTGCCATACAATACAAACCCTTAGTACAATTAATTGAAAGAAATAACAAGTTAAATTTTCTGTATTTGGGAATAATATCAAACATAGAATATTTGCTTTGTTATAGCCACCACCCAAATTATTTGAACTAGCAAGGTTTTTTTCTTTGATAGACTATATATACATGACCTTTTATACAAAATATTTTTTTATTTTAGTGTCAATAGTGACCATTATCTTTATCACTATAAAGATACTTCTGTAATGACCAAACTGAATTCTTCTCTGAATGTATTATATACAAGGAACAGTCAGGCATGCTACAATGTGAAATGCATCCCTCATTTAGTCTTCAAAGGACAGGTTTAAGCAGCCTACTCAGAACAGACATCCCCAAAGGGATGAGTTTTGTTGAGTCATGAGCAGGGTACACGATTCCTGCTCCGCTGAACTGGTAGAGCTACGGAAAATTGATCTCCTTTCTCTTCATGCAACTGTGCTTACAGATTGCTGTTGCATCCATACTCAGTGTTCTCTTTTCCAGGCCAAAATATCCCCGTCTATTCAGTAATTTCTTTCATACCAGCTGTCTCTTTTTAGTCTTTTAAATCATCATTCTCTGAACGTTTTCCAGTACTATTATATGATTTTTAAATGGGTGATCAGGTCTGCACTGAAGACATGAACAAAACACCTATTTACACACAGGGCTAATGAGGTTTTCTCTCTCATTCTCTACCCTTTTCTTAATAATCCTGTGACTCCATTTACATCTTTCTCCACAAGGATTGAGCTGATATTCATAAATGGTTTATAACATCAATTTTTTTGTCCTGTAATATACTACAGACAGTCATTTAACATGGAAGGATTGAGAGTTTTTTGGGGAGGTGGTTTTGCGGGGTTTTTTTGCTGTGCAGATTATGTTAGTAATGAAACCAGATATTATTTTTTTTCTGTTTCATTATAGTATTTTATATATATATATATATATAAGCTTATAAATGCACCAGACCAAAACATAGGCCATAACTCAATCTAGGAGTAATTTTTTTCTAATTTATTTAATGTTTGTAATAAAAATAAAAATAAATAAATAAAAAAAAACAACCAACAAACAAACCTCTCCCCGCCCCCCCCCCAAAAGACAAACAAAAAAACCCAAAAAAGAACAACAACAAAAAGAAAAATTAAATACACTTTTTCTGACCATACAAGAGAAAATTTAAAATGGCAAGATCACATGCAAGACACCATGGACAAGATCTGGGAAGTGAACACACATATTTGTTAACTATTTCCTGTGTTTCTAGTTATACATTTGGTACTGCAATGCATTTTTTCTACCTGTGGTAAAGAGATACCTTCAGTCAAGTTTTAGTTTGGTATGCTTGTTTTGC
The DNA here is from genome assembly GCF_964106895.1 of Numenius arquata. Taxonomy (NCBI): domain Eukaryota; kingdom Metazoa; phylum Chordata; class Aves; order Charadriiformes; family Scolopacidae; genus Numenius; species Numenius arquata. The sequence continues at coordinate 47,353,431 of NC_133616.1, forward strand.
ACAAAGATGTGATCTTTCTCTCACACAAAAAGTTGTATTATTGTTTGTTCTAATTTAAAACAAAAGTATAAACCCATGTTTTTCAGAAACAAGCATTCAAAATTACACATACACTTTTCAAAGTAAGTATTTTCAGCTGAAGTTTGTATGTCTGTGTGAGAGAGACAGAAAATGGTGAACATATAAAAATACCTGCACAATTGCATCATTTTCATTGTTGGAATTTTTTCACATATGGGTGCAATCTAAAGAAAAATGCAATCTTTATTAATTTATATAATATTTGAAGATGAAACAGTGAGAGTTCAACATAGGGAACGCAGATGAGAAATAAGAGTTTTATGAGAGCTCAAGAGTTTGTGCAATGTTACAATCATTCTGCCTCTGCTGAAACTGAATGAAACATTAACGTTTTTTGTTTGTTTCCACCTTTTTTCAATACTTTTCCTTTTCATTTTTGCAAAATACTAGAGTTAAAGAGATGGAAAAGAAAAAGAAGAGAAGGTGAGTTGGTGAAGTAAACTTCAGGAATCACTCAAAAGAATACCATTTCATTGGATCATAGAGTAATTCAGGTTGGAAAGGTCATTCAATCCAACTTCTTGCTTATAGCAAGGTCAGCTATTAGGCCAGGCAAGGTTAATCAGGGCTTTCCCAGTACTTTGGCTTTACATTCAGTTAGAATTTAAAAAATATGTTGCACTATCTGAATGGGCTGAGGCATTCCTACATGGATATTTTGATATCTTGAGGGAATATTGTGAAATATGCTTATAATTTTTTACTAAGCAACTACTGCAGTAATTCAGAATTGCTTTTCAAAGATACTTATTTTGCTGTGCCTGCTTAACATCTGTCATATTAACTGTCATGGATTCTCGGTAAGGATCTCTTTTCTTCTTTTTTCTCTCTTATACAGCAGTTTAGAAAAGATATAAGACAAGCAGAGTGCATAATTAGATGCTCTTTCAGTTTATGTCAACTTATTAAGGGTCTGATTCTTCTAAGGTGAGAAGCATATGATCTCCTGAATAAGTCACTTATATGAGTCACTTTGCTGATGTTCCAGATACCATATGGGGCAGATCAGAGGTTAACAGAGTAATTTCACTTCATATTACAGAAAATTTGTTTGAAGACAGATGTAATATACATATCACATGATCTAAATAATCATATGCACGTTGTTGTTTTTTTAAAAAAACAGACGTTACCATGCTGACTATTTAACTGTTACAAGCTGACCAGTACTCTTAGGATTCTATTTTGTTTTTCAGCCTCCTGGAAATAAAAGTGAGTTAGTAATCTGATTTTATTTGGGATTTATGACCTTCAATTCCTAAATGTCATTTACAATCAGGGAAAAAAACCTGTGAGAATTTGAAAATATTTAATTTATATATACTAACATAAATAATATATAACATTAATAAATTATATTATATTATATTTCAAAATTAAAGATTTAAAATATATACTTATATAATGATAATTAAAAAGACATAAAATATATTAACTATTCACCAATTATTGCCTGATTTCTAAGTTTGTTTTAACACCTCAATATCCACAGTTTAGCCGCTCGTGTTTTGAAATCACGTTGTGTCACTATACGCTCACAAAATACAGATGACAGAACCAGCTCACATAATTTACAACAGAGGAAGTATCTTTTAAAACCCTACCAGCTTCACTGAATCCAAATTATTTTGCATCTTTGGAGAACGGAAACAGATTTGGCATTACATCAGGTATCCACAAAAAATTATGAAGAAAATGCCAGTAGAACCATTGTTAATGAAAGAAAAGCTGTTTTCACTACATGGTCATAGCCAAAAGTTAATAAATCTTATATATAAACATACAGACCTTCACCTACAGTCTATTGCTAGCTGAAGTGCCTAAGACTTGATCAGATCACAGAAGAATTTTTTCATTAATCAAAACACAGTTCATCCCAGTGAAATGCAACCGGACTTAGTTTTGGCAACAACAACTTTAAGAATTGCAGATAACTCTAACAGTAGTTTTTCCTGCAAAGTAATTGTTTAAAGTATGGTTTTATTTCTTTTAGAATCCCTGTAATCCCTTTAGTCATGATAATAAATTAAGAAATGGTATAGATATTAAAATGAATGTTGTCCAATTATATTTATTTTCCAAACATTCAATTTCTGAGTAAGAGAAAAGATTATCTTCCATCTCTTTTATCAACTTCTAGACCTAGAAAAGATGGCTAAATCACATCCAGCCTCCCATTAAATAGAGCAGCTTCACTGCCATAAAATGGAAAATTGTTTTTTCGTTTTTTTTTTCTTGTTGATGTTGCATTGCTTAGTTGGTTTTGTTTGGTTTGGATTTTTCTTTTCTCTTGGCCAGATTCAAGTAAAATACAGACTCAAGAAGGCTATTAAGGAATATCATATCCAAAAATATCTTAGAGGCAAACTGCTAGAATTTTACTTTCATAAACTTGACCCATGGTTAATTTACTTATTGAATAACTTGGTGCAAAATTTTCATTTCTCTAGCTCAGGGAGAAATCCGCCAGGGGAATAAATACTGTTTTTTCACCAGGTGTTTCACTATATGAGCAAAATGAAAAGAACAGTCTACTGGCTTCCTTTGGGAAAATTTTGAGGCGGCATTATGTCAAAATATTTTGACATCATGAAATATAATCAGATTGTACAGGTAATCTGAAGAGTATTAATCCCTCAATTGTATTGTTGGATTTTCCAGTATTTGTGGCATTTATCTGGAGAGAGGCAGGAGGAAGATATTTATGGAGAAGAGGCAGATAAGAAGACAAAGGTATCATCTGAACTGCAAATATGATGATACGACAGGAACAGTGGAAGTAGGAAAGTATAAGAGGATTTCTTAATGTATTTTAAATCTAAGAAATAAAGAGAAAAATAGTCACTAGTAATCAAAATCCTTAATAACAAGTTCTAATATTCAAATGTATTCTTTAAAAAAACATGAAAATACCCATTACAATATTTTTTTTAATAAATACACAGGTGTAAATGATACGTTTAAGCACTGAGATAGTGTTAACAAGTCAATTTCCAACATTTGTTTATTTCGTTATGGATCTAAGGGTTTTCACACAATAGCAGCTAAAGTTCTAGAGTATCTCAGAATTATTCTAGTGGTCAACAACCTTCACCATGGAAAGATGACTGAATGACTGAATTTTAAAAAAATGGTCTTTCTGAAAGACGGGAATGTATGGTTAGAAGCAATAGTGTAAGCTATTTAATGAATTTTAGGCAGAAATGAACTTTCATACATTCTATGTAATGAAATTCAGGCAGAAGTAGTAGATCTAAGAAAAAATATCAGGAAAGGCAACTCTAATGAAAAGTGTAATTTATTCAAAAAGAAACAATTTATCTCTTAAAAAATAAGAATTTTGGGAATCAAGTGAAAAATTAGGTCTAATGCTGTTGAGGAACAGACTGTAATTTTTCCACATTTGGGTGGTTTTCAAATATCTAAATACACGTGATTTTTTTTTTCCTTATGACAAAATTGCTTTTTTTTTTCCTGTAAGAGAAAAAGTTTTCTGGGTGCATGTGTTTAAAATTCTATGGTCCAAAGTGATCAATAAATCATAACAGTGAAAATACTAGTGCACCTACTGTAGATATATCTTCTGATAAATTTGATATCCAAACTTTTCACAAGAGCTGCATTCCATAAAGTGGATTAAAACAACCTAAACTATAAATATGAGCACAACTGAACACACAAATGTTTAGTTTGCACACTATGCGACACTAGTGCCTTATATGCAATTGTTTTAATTATATTGTATTAAATACCCTGTGGGATGAGCATACATCACACCATTATTTCAAAATGTCGTTCCTACCAAAAATGATGGAATTCTGATGTATTTCCTCTTATGAAGTAAAACTTGATGTTATCAAGATCAGAGAGATAAATCATCTCTCTCAAGAGCAGTGAGTTAAGATCTCAGTACAGACCTACAGTCAAGAATGAGGAACAACTGGTCAATATTGAGTAATAAAGAGTAACTGTACTCTTAATAATGTGGAAATACTCTTAAAATGCTAGAGCTGCTTAATATGTGAAGTTAATCTGCAACAATATCAAGTACGAAAAATCCTAAATAAAACATTGGCATTACTCTGCCTTTATTTGAATAAATAAATAATGCTTAAATTAGGAGACTATTCCTACTGACTGTTTAATTAAAGGAGTTAATCCTCTATACCTCATCAAATATTCTGGAACAGTTTTGTGGCTATTCACAACCAACATTGGTTCTAAAGGACTGCAGTGCTATTTCCTCTCAATAAATCAAAGTTATATTGAGAAAAATCCAAACATATAAATAGTAATTGCATCTTATTAATTGCTATTCATTGTATTTAGTATTTAATTTATAGACATTTCTATTGGAAAGGAAAGATTAGGGTAGTGAAGAAATAAGTGACATTTTACATTAAATACATAAGCTTATACAGAGATTAGAAATGTGATTTTAGTGCCTGTTGAATCAGGAACAATCTTTTCCTACTGGATGTGCACTGTCCCTGATGAATCTTTCTCAGAATGGTTGTGTCACTGCAAAAGGGACTGAAGTGCTTACAAATGCCTTTGCTCTTCACATGTGGCAATTCCAGAAAAATCCAGCTATTTTGCCAGTGAAAAAGAAATTTTCTATTCATGATTATGAGATAAGGATTTACAAGGGTGTGACATCTGTTCTGATGCTGAACCCTGCAACTTCTGAAACAGCAGTTCAGATGTGTGACTTGTTTTGTCCTGTGAGGTGTTGTTTCCAAGAAGAATACTCCCAACAACACTTCTTAATTCTGGCAACAGAATTGGAAAGAATTCTTGGAAAGAATTCTGTGACTGCATAGGAGTCCAGATTGTCTGAACAGTTAATTATGTTTTGGGTACTAGATACAATGGCTTGAATATAGACATTACTATGTAAATGTAGAAAATAAGCTATCTTTTAGGAGGAATGGGCTGCTCTTTCTGCCATCACTGAAAAAACCTACAGAAATGAGGAGCCTGAGATAAAGAAACCCATATCTGCTTCCAGAATTTGTGCCCCAGAGAATGGGGATATCATGATTTTTTTATTTTTTTTTTTTAATCAGAAATGAGCAGATAGATTTATTTGAAAATCTTCCTCCGCTCCCAGCCACAGAATGAGACAGCTGTCTAGCAGAGAAGATTTTAGTCAAAATATCTCAAGTTTGGAACATGGAACCTTATCATAGACATGGAACCTTATTTGCAGCTCACACTGCAGACACTATCTGTGTTTTACAAAAAAACCCACCCTAATTACAAGTAATTTTGCCTAGGACACACAGTATACTGCAGCATGCAATCTGAGAAAATAAACAAGAGGTATCAGAGGTTTCCCAGCAGAATTCTAGGGACAAACTGATCCTGTGATATAAGGTGCAAACAATATCAAAGGCAGGCCAGAAAAAGAAAGCATGATATAAAATACAGTGCAGAACAGCTTCCATCCTGACTGCAGCTGAAGAATAGCTGTTGTTTCACAGTATATCACTTTTATTGTAGAATTCTCTCAGCTTCTAGCACATCTGAAAAATATTTAAACAAGCACACAAGTAAACCAACAAAAATTAACTATAACTCAATAAAAGTGCCTTTTATAGATTTAAAATTATTTCCATAACATTTAAGTCATTGCCCTCATTGTAATTGTATCTGTCAGGAGCCCAATTAATCCATATATTGAATTAATCACTCTTCAGTACACCTGACCCAGGATAATATTAAACCTGTGTATGAATTGAGATACTCAAGAGAGCAAGAAATAGAAAAAGCAGCTTTTGATTTCTAGGTGACCAATTAAAATTCATTCCAACTCAACAGTGACTGAATATCACTATCTAAAGACTGCCTGATGACCTATCTATGATAGGTCTATGTGTTCATCTTATTCCAGTCCTTAGTGGAAAGGTGCAGCATTCTGTACACCAAAAAACAGTTGGGCAATATTCCTTGCATTTTGCGTCTCACCAGTTTTCATCTCAGATTGGAAACTGCAATACAGCCTCCTTGGATGGAAGTGATTCTTCTAGGTTAGGAATTATGAGCTCTGTTGGAATGAAGGTAGTTTCTCTACTTTGTCTGTGTTTGTTGCTACAAAACTAGTAAAAAATGAATTGTTCTTTTTCCTGAATATATAGTATGTTACAAACATATGCTCTTACACTACTTATAAGATATTGGTGATAACACTGCTAAAGTTACCAATCTTCAAATTAAAAGGTGAGCTTAGAAATCTAGTGTAGGATGCAGAAGATCTGTGTTACAATGTAATACTTATTTTTTCCAAATTAATTTTCTTTGTTTCATGTAAAGATGAAATATACAGGTAAGAAACCCATTCTTGAATATATTAATTAAAAAACCAAAACAGTATAATCACTTTTTTTTTTTCATTTAGGTAAGTGAAGTTCAGTCAACTAAAACCTACAAATTTTACATGAAAAGAATCTCACTTAGGAAAATTCTCTGCCATTTAAAAAATAAAATTAAGATAAACTGTAGAAACCTTGAAATAAAATGTCTTCTTGTGTTTTTTCGGTTTTTTGTTTTTTGTTTTTATCTATACAACACTAAGATAAGTTAATCAACTCAAATGAAAAATTTGCTATTGTTCCATCCAACACAAGCAGCTTTTTCAGGTTAAAAGTATGTTCTGCTTCACTACCTAACGAAAAACCACTCCCTTCCCTATTCAGCATAGTTATTGTCGTGGAAAGACTATCACAGCCTCCTCACTGACACCTTAGAAGGTGTATCCTAAGAACCACTTCCATTACAGCTTTGAACGCAATTTTTGCTCATTCTGTTTTAGAATATTTGTATATTTCATTCTTCATGTCAGTATACATCAGATGCCTATTATTATATTGTATATATCAAGAGAAACATCTTTTAGTGACTATCAAGAGAAAGATCTTTTTAGTTAATACCTAGAACATCTCTGATATGGTCCTGTGCAAAGGATTTTGGTATAATTTGATCAGCTTAAAAAGTAAATTTCCCTCATATCAGAGTGCCTGAACCTTTATCATCCCACAGATATTAAATTCCTTCATTCTGTTTTTTAGTCTTTTTTTCTCCTAGATGAGTTTCAGGATTTGGTAAAATTGATCTAGGTTTACAAGACAGCAGAAGTAGAAATATATGACACCCCACAGTATCAGTTACGCAGTACTGTTATAAAAAATAATAAATATGGCTTAAACGCTAACCTGATCAAAAGAAATTTAAGTAACTCATAAAGCTCTTGAACAGTGGAATGTTGTTTATAGCAAAATTTTCCATGTGTCCTTCTCATATATAATACCTTTTTATTTCCATGAACGTCTTTTGAGAATTAAATTTTTTTTTTGCTAAAAAGAGTTTGACTGCAGTTCCTTTTTAAACAGCACTCTGTAGGATAGTGTATTTATGCAGTAACTTGGTACTCCTGATAATTTATTATCAGGAATTAAGTCAAATAATTTACATCACCTTTCAAGAGCATAACAGTAATATAACGGTAACTTCTTTCCTCCCCCTCATGAATTCTACATTACAAGGCACTAAATCTGTTAAGGAAGCAGTGGACTGATTTGTAGAAAGTGTTCAGAAGAGGAGTATTATGTCTTCAAGTACATAAATGTAACTGGGATGGAAATATTTTCTAATGGGAGACTTCTATTTTTCTGTCTTTCTTGATGGGACAAGACAAAGCCGTTTAATTTCGCTGTCAAATCTAAAATACCGCTACATGAAATAGAAACAGTTGCTTTTAATGAAATCACATATATTGGATTTCCATGGCAAGCTTTTAATAGCAGGGATGCTACAGGGGTTGTTTCTGTCAGAACCTGCTAGAAGAGTCTCCTATGTCTGATAGCTGGCTCCAAGATGGACCTGCTGCTGGCCAAGACTGAGCCTATCAGCAATGGTGGTAGCACCTCTGAGATAACATATTAAAGAAGGGGAGGGAGGAAGCGGGGCAGGGAGAAAGAAAAGGAGGGAGGAGGAATCAAAACAGCAACTGCAGCTGGAGTGAGAATATGTGAAACAACTCTGCAGACGCCAAGGTCAGCGAAGAAGAAGGGGAAGTAGGTGCTTTAGGTGCAGGAGTAGAGATTCCCCTGCAGCCTGTGGTGAAGACCATTGTGAGGCAGGTTGTCCCCCTGCAGCCCGTAGAGCTCCATGGTATAATGGTGGAGTGGATATCCACCTGCAACCTGTGGAGGACCCTATAGTGGGGCAGGTGGATGCCCAAAGGAGGCTGTGGGAAACACATGCTGTAGCAGGTTCCTGGCAGGACCTGTGGATCAATAGAGAGAGAAGCCCACACTGGAGCAGGTTTGCTGGCAAGACTTGTGACCCTGGAGGGGACCCATACTGGAGCAGTTCCTAAAAAAATGCAGCCCATGTGAAGGACTCATGTTTGAAAAGTTCATGGAGGACTGTCTACTGTGGGAGGGACTCCATGCTGGAGTAGGGGAAGAGAGAGAGGAGTCACACTCCTGAGAAGGAACAAGTGGCAGAGACAATGTGTGGTGGAATTCACCACAGTCCCCATTGCCTTTCCCCATGCGCCACTAAAGCAGGGAGGAGGTAGAGAACTTGGGAATTAAGTTAAGCTCAGGAAGAAGGGCTGGGTGGGGGAAGGTGTTTTAGGATTTAGTTCTTATTTCTTGTTACCCTACTCTGATTCAATTTGTAGAAATTCAACTAATTTCCCCAAGTCAAGTCTGTTTTGCCTGTGGTGGTAATCGGTAAGTGATCTCTCCCTGCTCTCCCTGCCCTTATCTCAACCCATAAGCCTTTCATTATACTTTCTCTACTGTGTCCAGCTGAGGACAAATGGCTTTGGTGGGCACCTTGCATCTGGTCAGGGTCAACCCACCACATCACATAATATTATACACACAATTTTGAAATGTTCATTAATTGAATTTATTTAAAAGAGAGAGGAGAATTCAAGAAGTGAACCTAAAAGATGTACGCTTTCATCTGAGAATCAGAACTGGAGCTGATCAGGGCTGACCAGGATTATGTCAAACTGTAACTTTAAGTGATGTTGAAACTATGGTAATACCCATAATAAGCCCCTGGTTTCATTTCAACAGACCAGCCTCAGTGTTACTTTGTGACATTGTGCACAAAAATGAAAAATGGATGCAGGTAATTCAGAAGGCTACTAGTTTATTCCCAGCATGACAACTATTTCTGTGCATGAACAATTTTCCAGAAATACACGGTATCTAACAGTCAAGCAGCTGAGCCCATTAGAGTTACAGGGAAAAGAGAGCTAGGTGCTGGATGCTGAAATTCTACCTTTCCTGCTCCAACAACACTGCTCTAATTTTTCTTTTTTCTTTTACGAATAGCAAAGACACAATGGAAACAAATACTTGCTGATCCAAAGTCATCATTGTCAAAATGTTGAAACTGTTAGTTAATTCAGGAATTAATTTTATTTTTTTTAAGTAGTCCAATAAAAATACTTGAATTTCTTTTAAGATTCAAAAAATGTTTAGAACTGTATATATCTGCTAGTAGAATCATTGCTGATGTTACAATATACATGCCTTGCAAAAATGCTAAAAACCCCAATGCCATTATTCATAAAATTTAACAGCTGGAAAGATGTTATAGTGTTTTTAAGGACCAGATAATTTTCTTTATTATTATTCTTATTTAATTACTTTAATAATTTAAATTTAATTATTTAATTTATTCTTATTTAATTACTCAGCAGTTACAAAATATCTTTCTACTGGTAAACCTGAAAAGGTTAAATTTCTTTTAGTTGAATGTCTCTCTTGGAAAAAACTCCTCTCCATATAAGGTTACTAGTTCCTTGTTGATTTGACCTTATATCATATATAAATGTCGTGGTTTCGGCTGAATTTACCAAAACCAGACCGACAGATGGCCCTCCCCTTCTCCCCCCCAAAAGAGGAGAGAGGAGGAGAAAGAGATAAGGAGATTCAGAAGTTTAGAATGAACTAAACTACTTTAATGAGGAATTAATATTAAAATAAAAAGAAAGAAGAAAATAATGAAATAGATACAATATATACAAAGCCATATCAAGCTCCCAGGATGACAGTCACATCACTGGCAGGCACTGGGGAAGTCCCAGACTGGACTCAGCGACGGATGGGAACTGGATTCCAGCTCTGGAGTCAGGAACACCCGGACCAGGATCAAAGGCAGATGAACAGACAGAGTCCTCTCTGGACGTTGGCCATCGCAGGAAGAGGGCTGACCCTTTGATCCCTCAGCTTTTATACTGAGCATGGGGCAGATGGGATGGAATACCCCAGTTGGTCAGGTTTGGGTCACCTGTCCTGTCCACTCCTCCCCACCGATGTGACCCCTCTAGGTTTTTTCTGTTTCCGACCCTCTAAGGGGGCAAATAACAAAATTGGCTGACCTTGGTTGTTATAGCAATAAGTATAAGCAAGGGCCTCCCTGCATACCATTCCTTGGCATGGAGCACAAACATTGGTCTTATCATTCTGAGAACGAGCAGTTTTCTCCACAATATGCCGTTAATTTCAGAGAGTTAGAGGAGGCCTAGCTAGGATGTAAAGTTACAGAACAGAAAATTGGTTCAGTTTTACTTCAAACCGGGACAATAAAATATAAAAGAAATTATTTTCCCAAATATTTCACATATTGAAGTTACTCTAAAATATATTTTTGTTAAAATTTACTGGATTTTAATGTATTTGAGCCCAACAGATCCAATGTGTTTATCTAGCCTGAAATGCATTCTAGTGTCAGCACTACTCTTATGGAGATTCAATTTCATATCAAAGAGGATTTGTGCTCTTCATGGAAATCGACAATTTTCTTTCTTGGTGATCTTTAGTGCAAGTAAAAGAACAACTTAATAGCCTGGGAGTAACTCAAATTGTCAGACTGTACCAAGCATGGCATACATTTAATTAGACAAAATACTTTTTTTCTGGAATTTGTTTATGTATTTAACATATAAAAGACATTGTACATGCATACACAAATAGTATCTGAATGCTTATCAAATTCCAGCCTTTTTTGTTTATAAAATTTCTTAAATCACTTCTACCTATTACATTCTTCCATTCAGGATTTTATATCTTAGACTGTACATGACTGTATAGGACTGAAAAAGATGCCAGAGAAATGCATGGAGTTTTCTATGACTTGAGTAAGTGTCTTTGACCCACGGTACCCAAGAAACATGCAAACACAGAATCTCTACTAAAACAAATGGAGTTTGGTTTTTTCTCTTTTGTCTCCTCCTTGGAAATCATAGGAAGATAATAGATGGGTGGAAATGTCTTTTAAGTTTCAATTTTTATTTTTACCAGAGATATACATAGCAAAAACTGTTCTTTTTTTTCCCTTTCCAACATGCTAATGAAATTTACATTATACCTTAACTGATGGACTATACTTATTTTCATCCCCTTAAGAGGATTTTGACACCAACAGAATGACTACCACATACTAATTTCAAGTTAAAAACATTTTAAAGGCAATTAAATGATGCATAATAAATGTTACCATATTATGAACATATATCCGCAAAATCACAATTTGTAATTGCATTGAATTTTGTGATGTTTGTAAATGCTACATATGCTGATATATCATAATAGAATATGTGTTGACGTAAAGCTATATATACTTATATATAATGGTAAGAGACGATTAGTGCAAGAACTAAAAAAAACCCACATTTTTAAAACATAAATCACAATTCATCAGAGATATTTCATGTCAATTCAAAGGCCAAGGCAAGTTTTACAGTAACAATACCAAAATTATTTTTAAGACTTTGTGGGAAAAAAAACCCTGATAAATCCTTTACAAAAAAGGCCCTATAAATAAGTCCACCCTGTACAAAGGACTTATAACTGTAAGCTATTTAAGATACCTTTAGGAAACAAAAGAGATTAGTCAGAGCAAAATTCTTTGCCAAAGCACTGATAAATAAGCACTGAAGTCTGAAATAACATATAGCTACAAAAGCAATGATGTGGTTTTTTTAAGAATTTCACTGAATTTCACTGAATTTTTTAGAGTTGGAAGGGACCATATAGATCATCTAGTCCAACTCCCCTGCTGAAGCAGGATTGAAGAAGATAATTTCATATCACAAAGTGCAGCTTCCACCTCCCTTGCTGTATTTTCTCTATACACTCACAACTCCTATTTTCATTAAAATTACATCTGACTCATTTCTGAAAGTTTTGGAGTTCCACTCAGGATATCACCATTGTTCATTTGGCCATTTCAGCAAATCTAGCATCAATCATTTCATGCCATATCTCTGTTTCCAATGTGGAGCTTTAAATATGTGTAATGGAAGGTGAAGGAGAGGAAGGAAAGATGGTTGTTTCATTTGTTTGTGGTTTGTGAGATTGTATGTGAACTGAACAGATACCATATCACTAAGTCATTTATAATGATGGCAATTTACACAAAGATAGGTAAAGGCAAATACTTTCCAAACTTTGAACCAGGACTGAACAAAGGAAGCTTTGGCACAACATCTTGACCTTGTGAATGCTGCTGAAAGTGCTTTCATTGGTTTCAGTGGTAGAATGCTATGCTTAAGGGCAGCAGCTTCAAAAAGCTGTATTCCTTTAGTCAGTTCCCCCAGTGCAAATTCTATGAAGGGATTCCATGAACGAAAGAAGTTCCAGGTCATTTAATTCAGACAGCATAGCCAGGAACAAGTAGATTCTAATAATGAGTTACTTAAATTAATTGCTCTATGAGATCCAACGGAATCTAACAAGATCAGTGTCCAGTGTTGAATGGAGCATTAAGCTACATTTGTGTTGCAAAACAGCTCTGAAAACAAATATGACCTAACTGATTGTAGATGTAGATCTGACATACATGACATAATTGATTGTAGATCAGATACTGGGAGAGGGTGAAAGAATGTTGTTTTTTTTTTCAGTTTTGAATTTGATTGCTCAAGTGATCTTACATGAAGAGGCTAACGATTACCTTGGGCGTGACTGATACGTCTACTTTGCTCAACAGTAAATCCAAAATTATTGATAGAGAGAACTGATCGGTGCTCTGGAATTGCCTGACCAAAGACAATATCTCTGGATATCTTGATTTCATTGTAAGATCTAGAAGCTTGTTTTATTATTTATTGTGACGTCAAAAACATATTTGGAAAACAAATTTCAACCTGACCCTGACTTAATTAAGTAATAAAACATAGACTAGATTCTGCTGTTGTGAAGGATTTTTTGTTGCTGATTTCACTTGGATTAAGACTATATAAAGTAAATAAATATAATATTCCTACATATATTCCATGACTCATTGGAATTTCCCCCTGCCTTTATTGTATATTATTTCATACTTGTATTATTTATGTGTTACAACAACAATTTGTTTTTTATTTTTGGATTATCCAAATTAACTACAAGTGAACAGTGCTGTCAGTACTGGGTCACCCAGGCTGGTTGTACTGGAGCCAGCTTAATTTTGGAATCTTAAAACCCACCATAGGTACATGTACAATATACAACCAGTAGCAGTGCTGAACTTTTCTATTTCCTTACATCATCAATGACTGTTTTTACAGCCTAGTTCACATAAATTTAATCTTGTCTATATCTTTGCTTTAACTATGATACCCTGAACCACTAATTTATCCTAGAAGAATTCAATTTAATTTTTATTCATTTATAAGCATGTAATTTAAAAATATTAGTTTTATTCTGAACATCTACCACAGCTGTATTACAGTGGACATTCATTACAGAAATCTAACATCATAAAATTATATGTATTTTGCCTCCATTTAATTATATTGCCCTGTTTCTCTATTGCTGTTTCTTTTTGCTGCATTGACACATATCAAGGAATTTTCAGTTTAAGTGTTTAATATGCAACTTTAAGTAGCTAAAATTTTAACTCTAAGTTAGCATGCTTTGTTTCACTCTTGACACTACTGAAACTATCTTTTGGGACAAAATACAATGCAGTATATGTTCTGTGTGTTCATCTATGAACAAAACTCCCTCTTCATGATTAAACTAGCGAATGTAACTGTTACATTGACTGGACTTTCACCAAAGTTGATAAGACATCTCTATAATCCTGTATCCTAACTCCACTAATATAATTTCTTTCTATGGGGATATCAGTTACTTATAGTGAGAAGAGAGCAAAATAATTTCCAAAAAATAACAGATGGAGGCCTACTAGTGATAATTCTACTTTACATTAAATATGGAAGTCTCTCCAGAAGAGTTATACTTTATTAGGAAAAAAAAAAAAGATATTGCAGAATGAGATATTTTCAGAAGTAACAAGATCAAACAATTATATTCCATTACAAAGTTTTATTCTTGAAGAAAATTATAATGTTCTGAAGTTATCCACTACTGTAACTTCTTGATGTTAGAACAATAAAAATTTTTTATCATGTCAAACAATGTTTTTCAAACTCTGTTGATGAAGAATGCATACAGGCAATGACAGGACCTGGAAGTGAGCAGTCTTTCCAAGGCAATGACTGCACCTTCTCCAGCACAATGGGACACCAGTCTAGGTGAGCGACTATAATTTCTTCTGTAAAACAGGTTATAATTATCTATTTATGGGTACTCATGCAAGTCAGGAAAAATATGTATTTTTACACTCTAGCTTGAGTGCCCTCTGTGGCCTAATTTAAAGTAACAAACCAATAATTTTGTAGTATATGTAAATTTCATTTTTTTTGTTAGCAATATTAATGATTCCTTACTGCTCATGATGCAGAGTCTAACATTCATGTTATATATGCAGTACATGGCAGGAACAAACTGGAAATATTATGGGATTACTTACAATATTATGTGCAGAAATATGTCCTACAAAGAATCTCAACCTCTACCAAAGTATTTAGATTTACATAATATCATGTCAATCAGTTTCAGAACAGCTCTTGATTTGTTGTTTGTTGTTTATTGATAGTTGTACTCCCTCAATAACATCTTACCTCTCAGAAAAATCATAAAGTTGTATTTATTTTGTTGCGAATGTGAAACATCTAATTTTTAAATACAGTAATATCCAGTCAAAACTATTTGTTTATTTATACTCACGTTGAAATCTGTATTTCTTTTCTTACATGTGAGGTTCTTTCCCATATTGCTATCAGAAGCAGTTCTTAATCAGTCAGTCACATGAAAGAAGAAATCCTTTCCATCTAATTGAATACAGGGGACTAACTACCATGACACAGATTCATGCAGCACTGGATTCAATTATTTTTAACTCAATAGCAGTAAGCCAAACCCTGACACCCAAAAAAAATAAGAGGGCACACAGTGTGACTCTGAATAGTACTACAATACACAACTTTTCTGCTTGTTTGTGGTAAGAAACAGAAAGAAAATTGGAAAAGAAAACTGTTTCACAATGATGTTTATTTGTAATAAATGCCTTAACATATTTGTCATACTATCCCTCCTGTGGGATATTTGCAGTCCCAGCCATACACAGTTTCTTGTTTCTGTTTTCCAGTGATTTCCTTCTCTAAGTAATTACCTGTTCAGTTCAAAAACACTTTTGTCTTTTTTTTTAAGGCTAGGACTGTAACTCTGCCATTATTAAGACAATCTTCCTAAATGTAAATAGACAATCAACTACAAAGACAAGTACTGGAGTTAAACGGGATATTTATGTAGTTGATGACAAGCACAATGATGGATAATTCCATCTACAAAGATGGTGTGTCACAGCTTCTTTTTTGTAGTATATTTACACCAACTCCAAAGTATTACTATTGTCTATATAGAAGAAAGCAAAACAGAAAAAGAAAGATCTAGCAAAATGTACCCAGATTCAAAATTACCTTTATATTTAAGATCAGAATCATAGAA
Source organism: Numenius arquata (assembly GCF_964106895.1). NCBI lineage: Eukaryota > Metazoa > Chordata > Aves > Charadriiformes > Scolopacidae > Numenius > Numenius arquata. Next base: position 47,369,378 of record NC_133616.1, read on the forward strand.
TCATAGAATAGTTAGAGTTGAAGGGACCTTAAAGATCATCGAGTTCCAACCCCTTAAAGATCATTGAGTTCCATGTCCCCTGACATGGACAGGGACACCTCCCACTAGAACAGGTTACTCAAAACCCCATCCGGCCTGGTCTTGAACACTTCTAGGGATGGGACATCCACAGTTTCCCTGGACAACCTGTACCAGTGTCTTACCACCCCCACAGTAAAGAATTTCTTCCTAGTATTTAATCTAAATCTCCTCTCTTTCAGTTTAAAACCTTTACCCCTCGTCCTATCGCTAGGCTCCCTGATAAGTGTAAGAAGTATCTGAATACATTAATGTTCATGGAAGGAAATGCATGTAGCCTCATATTTCAATATTACCCTGTAAAGACTGTAAAAGGGTAAAAAATTCACAAATATACAAATTAATAAAGGGAAAAAAATTTTCATTATCTTCCTGAGAATGCACATACTTTAGTCTACATTGTCAGTTTTTTCTAAATCACCGGGAGTAAGAGGGAGAGAGAGGGACGAACAAAGGGAGCCAGGGAGAAAGAGAGGGAGAGGCACAAGAATCATGGAGCAGGCAAGATCATGGAGTAGATCCTCCTGGAATCTCTGCTAAGTCACATGGAAAATAAGGAGGTGACTGGAGACAGCCAACATGGCTTCACCAAGGGCAAATCATGCCTGACAAATTTGGTGTCCTTTCACGATATTGTCACAGCATTGGTAGACGAGGGCAGAGCAACTGACATCATCTACCTCGACTTGTGCAAACCATTTGACATTATCCTGCACAACATCCTTGTCTCTGAATTGGAAAGCCATGGATTTGATGGATGAACCACTCGGTGGATAAGGAACTGGCTGAATGGCTGCACTCGAAAGGGCTGCAGTCAATGACTTAATGTCCAACTGGGTGCCAGTGACGAGTTGTGTTCCTCAGGGGTTTGTAATGGGACCAGTGCTGTTTAACATCCTTGTCAGTGACATAGGCAGTGGGATAGAGTGCACCCTCAGCACGTTTGCCAATGACACCAAGCTTGGTGGTGCAGTCAACACGCTGGAAGGAAGGGATACCATCCAGAAGGACCTGGACGGGCTTGAGATGTGTGCCCATGCAAACCTCATGAAGTTCAACCAAGCCAAGTGCAGGGTCCTGCACCTGGGACATGGCAATCCCAGGCACAAATACAGGTTGGGCAGAGAATGGATTGAGAGCAGCCCTGAGGAGAATGACTTGGGAGTGCTCTTGGATGAAAAGCTCAATGCGAGCCAGTAATGTGCACTGGCAGCCCAGAAAGCAAACCACATCCTGGGCTGCATCAAAAGAAGCATGGTCACCAGGTCAAGGAAGGTGAGACCCCACCTGGACTACTGTGTCCATCTTTGGAGTCCTCAGCACAAGAAGGACATGGACGTGTTGGAACAGGTCCAGAGGAGGGCCATGAAGATCATCAGATGGGTGGAGAACCTTTCCTATGAAGACAGGCTGAGGGAGCTGGGGTTGTTCAGCCTGGAGAAGAGAAGACTCCAGGCAGACCTTATAGCAGCCTTCCAGTGCCTGAAGGGGGCCTACAGGAGTGATGGGGAGGGATGCTTTATGAAGGAGTATAGTGATAGGACAAGGGATAATGGTTTTAAATTGAAAGAGAGGAGATTTATATTAGATACTAGAAAGAAATTGTTTACCATCAGGGTGGTGAGGCACTGGAACAGGTTGCCCAGAGAAGTTGTGGATGCCCCATCCCTGGAAGTGTTCAAGACCAGTCTGGATGGGGCTTTGAGTAACCTATTCTAGTGGGAGGCGTCCCTGTCCATGTCAGGGGCGTTGGAACTCAATGATCTTTAAGGTGCCTTCCAACTCTAACTATTCGATGATTCTAAGAAGAGGGAGAGGGAAAGAGAAAGGGAGAAAGAATTTATTCCTTGAAAAAGCCAAGCTTGAGGAATAGTTCAGAAAATGAACTTTGACTTTTGAATTATGAAAATTGCTGTATCCTTCTTATCAATTTATGTCTTTACATTTTCAATAAGTACATAACAGGATTTCAGTCTTGAGCATCCAGTGAGCGTCAATCTCTTAGAAGTCACTAGCTATACATCATCTGTGCATGTAAATGGCTGAAAATCATATCTTCCAATTACTGACTGCATTTTGAGGGGAAAAGAAGTCATAATAAAAATTGTATTTTTCATCCTCCAGAGAGAACAAATTGCACCTGCAATGGGAAAAAGTGCTAACACAGCACATAATGAAAGAGAAAAAAAGAAAATTCTCAAAGTTGCATTAATGATCAGAACAGCCACATATGTTTCTACAGACTCATATCCTGTGAACAAAGCCCGTCACTCAAGCATGTTGCATTAAGTAAGTGATGCTATGGCCTTTGAGTTTGACCTCAGGGCCTGTATGCAAGAAGTGAGGTAGTCTTGGTTCCAAAGGGAACATTTGCTCTTTGAGATACAGACTCTCAGAGGAATTTTTCAGTTAATATAGGTATGCCCCAAAAAAACCACAAATAGAAAACAACATCTCTAAAAAACAAATGAGGAGCAAATATTTTAAATTATCTCTAAAAGAAAGGGTGAAAACATTTTTGTTGAAAACTATTCTGAACCATGTTCATGTGCTGTTATTTCTCACTTGCATGTTTTCTATTTTTGTACCAAATTAAGCTCTAATTTTATAAAGAAAATCAAGGAAACATAGTTTGATTATGATAACTACCATGGCCAACTTACTTGAATAGTAAAAATCGTGTCTCACACAATGTAAAAATCCTCTTATTGAGTATTTTTGAGACATTTGCCCAATATTTGAGTGCATTGGTTTTATATAATGTAAGTAATTTATTGTATCTGATCAAGGTATTCAAATGTTTGCTGTCATTAAGAGGAAAACATACCTTCAGCAGTTTTTTTTATTTATTTTAATAACAGTGCTATGATTTTCATTTCTATGTTACATTTTAAATTAAATGAATGCCTATTTTCTCTAGTAATAATTTTTGGGTTTCCGTTATTGTAGCATGATGTTATCTGTTGCATTAGTAACACAATAAAGGAGAACAGCGACCACAATACATTCAAAATACATTTACATATAGATTAAAAACAATTTAGCCTTTTTAAAATATGTGTAACGTATTTATTCACAGCTAGATACTTTCACCTAGCAGAAAATTTAGCAAGACTATAAAGCTAAACTGAACAAGTGACCTATGAGGTGTTTCAGGGAACTTCATTATAAGCTGTTTCTGAAATCCATTGCATTCCTGACCTAAGCAAAATCATTATTTGCCTACCTTTACAAACAATAAAATAAAGCAGCTTGTGAAAACTGGAATTAAAAGTTCCATATTTGCTATCTTTAGCCTTTTATTCTTGCAAAGTTATAGCCATGTGGAGTTTAATATTTACTTGTATTTAGTCTGTACAGTGAGATGAGATTTTTTTCCCTAAATTCCTCCATACAATAAATAACTTAAAACTTCTATAATACAAACTACACAGAATAACACTTTAAATACTTCCTCTCCTAAAGCTATCTGATTTGTTTCACAGATACCGAAACAAAATAATGCCATGCAATTCTTTTTTTCTAATCACAGACAGGGATGGGCAGGAGAAATAATTACAAATTTGTAGATCATATTATATGCAAAGGCCTATATTACTCAGTTTTCTTCAAACTTTCTCACTTGTTCATAATGATTTTTAATGAATTATAGATATAAACCCCTCTGTTTCTATAGAACATTCTTGGATTAGCACATGATCAAACAAAAATTACTTAGGTACTAGACTGGTGTGGCTGAGGCACTTATTGATACAGCTGTTTAACTGTGCTAGTGTTGGCTCAGTTTACAGTCCCAGCTTGCAAACACTTAGGCAATCATGCATACTCTGCTGACTTGATTTTAGGTAGTGATTTCATGTGAGCAATATTAATAACACCAGGACCTCCTGAGTCAAAAAGTCAAGTCACAAACAGCTATGTCATATCACTTCCACCACAACAATCCTCATCAAATAATCCTTAATGTGTTAAAGTCTCTATTTGAAAGAGAAAGACCTTTGTCTCAGCTTACATTGCTATAAAAAGGAATGGAAACTACTCTCAGAGGAAAGTACGCAGGTGATCAGTGCATGCAAAATTATCTCAAGAAATTAAAGCACACTCAACAGACGGACCCACAGAAACTTTGCAAAAAGTGCAACCATAGATCTGAATAAGATCATAAAAAAACAATTGAAATAGAAATATTAGAAAAAGAGTTCATAAGTTCCTGGAAATACCGTAATTAAAAAACCCAAACAACTAGACAGAAGAGTATTAAATAACTGATTTCCTCCATTGAGAAAGAATAGATTAGCAGATGTCCAAATAAAATGCTTAAGTGTACAGAATAGATACAAATAAGCACAGGTGAAGGTTTTATTACTATCTTGAAGTTCTGTGTACCTAATTACACCCTCCTGTATGTAAATATGAAGCTGTCCCCATAATTACTAATGGTCTTGAATGGCTTATTGAACTGTAGAGTATAAACAGGCCCATATCCCAATAAACCTAACCAAACTCCTAATGTGAAGTATGTATCATAGGCCAAAATATTTTTTCTGGTGTTATAAAAATAAGTAAAATAAGCTGTATCAGTGCTAAAATCCAACAGACATCTGATAGAATGAGAAAGATAGTACTGAATTGTATGGCCTTTACATTAGACCTTACCTACCAGGAAAAAAAAAAATAAATAAAAAAAGAAACTAGAGTAAGAGAGGAAAAATTTATCATAAAAGGCATTGCTATATTTTTCAGGACTGCTGTAAAATCAATGTAAGACAAATGGAAATGAAAAATATACATAAAGATATTAGCTGAAAACCTATTGCTGGAGACTGATCAAAACTCATTCAGTTGCTTATTTCTGATTTTTATTAAAATTATACATATGAGTATTTATTGACTTGTTCTGAGCTGACTTGGAAGGTTTTTTATTCCCGTTCTCTGTCATTTTATCTTAAATAGATGTTAACTCCTTTTAGTTTGTACACTTTGACACATTTACAGAGAGTAAGCAAAAGCTCCTCAACTTTTCTTGCTAGACTAAACAAATAAAAATATTTTTGCGTTCTCTCAAATGACAGGCTATTCATTTATTTGATGATATTCGTACCGCTTCTCTGCTCATGCTAGTTTGTGCTGTTGTGTAACATGAGTAACTAGGATAGCGTTAAACATACAAAGTGAAATTTTACTCATGTCTCCTATCCAAGCACTTCTCTTTCCATTAAAAAATTTTGTTTCATTCACATATAAGCTCTATTGCCTTCTTCAGAACCATGTTAGTAGCTTAAAGGCATCTTTCAGGTAAGAAATACAAGCCTTAAGGTTCTTCCACATGATGAGCTCTCTCTTTTGCTACTGATTAGTGCTTCATTTTACTGTCCCAATACTCAATGTTATCCAGTTTTGTTTATAAGCAACTCCGGTCTTTCTGTCCAGATAAATAATATCAAATGTGATTAACACACTTTTTTTCCCCGATGTCAGTAATGAGCTATTAAATAAATATTGTATCAAGACCAACCCTCAAAGGGTTTATCTAACTTTATCTTCCTCATTTTCTTCTCTCACAAATCAGAGAAATTTCTTTAGTAATTTTTTTTAATTAATTTGAATAAATTCAGATCTTCTCCTGATGACTAACAAGTCGTGAACACATAAGAAAGGTAAAAAGAAAGTATCTTTTATTTATCATTGCTTTGTTAGACAGATCTGCAATTTGTTCTGCAGTACAGAACAGAAATATGTATAATGAAACAAATCAATTTTGGTGACAGGATAGATAAATAGGTTGTGCTTATCTATATGTGATGAAGAATTTGAAAATGAGAGTATGGATCTGCAATCAATCTCCTGTTCATTTTATCTGACTATCATTTTCTTATCATGGAGGGAAATACCATTCTTATGTTTCCATGAATAGGAAATCCATAAAAAATAAAACATTTCTTAGCATTTACTGGAATTAAAAAAAAAATAGTCTTGATAATAATGGTTTCTTTTTTAAAAAAAAATGTACTCTGAAAGAAGTGTACTGCTACCAACTACTTCCAAAAGATATGAGAAACAAATATTTTAAGGATTTATTGCATGAGTGAGAAATACAGCATTGTATCACATAGAGCTCTTTTTGAGCATTTGTTAACAGTCTCATGTAAAGGTTGCATTTGCCAAAGTAAACCTCATAAAATCCACGACCAGTGTATAAGCTGTCTACAGTGCAATGAGCTAATGAGGTCAGGAAAGTAGTACATCACCTGCAGCACTGAAATTAAAAAACCAAAAGAGAGATACTTAGTAAAATGTGACTCAGTCCAGTAGGGTAGGAAGAGATACATGGACAGGAGACAGAATTCTTGAGGGATTAACGGATCCAGAGAAAAGGGATAGATGGAGGGTGAGGAGCAGATTTTACTGTTCTTTCAGTGGGGAATCATAAACCATGAAAGTTATGGGCAGGACTTTGTACCAATGCTTTGTCACAGACATTCAAATTCTAACATTTTGCTGGAACAATCATGTTAGGTCAATGAACCAGTGAACAGCTCTGGCCAATTATTTTCCATTGTGCCTTAAAATACAAGAATAACATTGAATTTTGGACAAGCAATCGGTAAAGCAAGAAATGCAACTATAAAGACATTTTTCTTAATGCTCAAAGTGCATTGTTATTTCCTGACTGAAATGACGCCTCTGACCTATCCATTTCGCTACCTTGATTCTGTTCTCCACTGAACCACTTTTTCACTACTTGTCACATCTGGGCCACTCTAAATAACTGGCACTGAAGGGTAGTATTAGAAGCTATGCCAATTTTACTACATGCTAGGGTTTGTTGAAGAAGAGAGAGAGTGCAGATATAGCTATGTTGCTTCTCTGTGTCCCAGGAGTTCAATGTGCTCTGACGGCTTAAGCCGTCAGATCTGTTGTCTACAGATTGTCTGCACCAGAGATTTGTAGCAAAGAATTATTTAGCTTTGTATATGGACTTATATAAGTCTATCAGTGCACTTGTTAATTTTTTCATGTCATAATAAGTGTTAAATTAATTCCATGTACAATTCTATGATGCAAGAAATACAGACTAACAGAGAAGAATTACTATTTTTTTCATTCAAAATGCATTAAAAAAAGGAAAGGAAAAATACAGTCTGCATGACTCATACTACAAAGATTTGAGAACTAAAAGGATATGTATGAGGAACAGACAAAAACATTTATAAAGATGGGAAAAGACAAGACTCAAGGGGATGTAATAAACATCTGTAAATATGCTCAGGGCAACACTGTTACTCATGGAAATACTGGAAGATATTCATGGTCTCAAAACAAAGAAATAAAATTTTTTTGAAGTTAAGGGAAGAAAAAGTTCAAATTCACATATGGAAAAACACATGCATAACCAGAAAATTGATGATGGTGGTGAAACACACCTAAGAAACAAATAACAAGCATGGATTAGTGGTTTGAGCCTACCAGGTCTAAGGTTTCTGGAGTTCCAGAAAGAGAATCATCATTCCAATTTATTTCTAACCTGCAGAAAGCCTCTTACTTGCTATGATTTAGGGTTTTTTTTTAAAAATAAATTAATTTTCATAGGAGCATAACTCCAACAGATTCCAAGGGTTCTTACACTCCTAAATCACTCACCTCTTTTCTTCAAGTAAAGAGTTTGTAGTATCATTTCACTGATATATTCTTACATTTCAGGGTTTTTTCAGAATTATTTTCTTTTTATATTTACTTTATGCTTTAGGTTAAGTTCCTCATAAGAAACAGAAATTGACTGAAGTTATTTCAGTTTAAAAAAAAAAAGTAATATAACACTAATGAAAAAGCAGTTTTTGCAAAGTCTTACAGCTAAATGTCAGGAATCATACAGTATGAATAATTTTGATTTCCTACTGGATTTGAAGATTTATGTATAATAAAATGACTATATATCTTAACCTTGGGTAAATAAGACAGAGTTGAGCACCTCATCTTCAGCAAAGATGACAAAACAATAAACTTGGCTCCTATTTATATCCTGCTATTCACAACAGTTCACTGTTCTACCTTTCATAAAGTGTTAGTAAATCTGATGACTCAGCAGGCTTGAATGTAAAACATTTTCAAAATGCAAAAAAAAAAACCAACATAATTTTGCTTTTTTTTCTCTACTTCAGAATTGCATGTTTCAAAAATTTTTCTCAAAATCGTGAACAGTAAAATTTAAACCTTTTTGAGGATACATTTATTTACCAGAATTTCAATATTGCTTCTGCAGAGAAGTTGATAAGCAAGTTCATTCTTTTTATTTGAAACTGTTTTGAACAAGCTTTTCATTTCAACATATTTTAAAAAATAATATTGAAATGTTCCTAATAGTAAGATAGAAAAATTGTTCTTATCATGAGTGAACTGAAAGC